>NC_052358.1:55360865-55545128 GCF_009727055.1 Benincasa hispida
GGATACCGTCCCCGCCCCGCCCCATCCCCGGAAAGGCCCCAAAAAATTTCCTTGGTTTGACCCCATCATCGGTCAAATCGGGGATTCCCCGTCTCGATCGAGTAAGGTTCCCACGGGGACCCGACCTCACGGAGAATTTTGCCAACCCTACATGCAAGTTCTTTTTTAAAAATTTTAAAGGATGTAAACTCAAATCTAACTCAATTATATTATTATGTAAATGTTGTGGTTCTAAAAATATTAAATGAACCTAAATGAATATTTTAGTAAACAACATTTATGTATTGTAAAATCATAATTGGTTTCGTATGTAAGAAAAATTTTAAAAATATATAAAGATTCATATTGCAAAATTTAAAATTTAAAATTAAAAAATTATTTATATATACATATTGAAAAGGAAAAATATTTTAAATGACAAAATTATTTAAAATATTTAGAAATAATAGTAAAATATCACAGTCTATTTGTGATAGATCACGGTATCTGTGTCTATCTTATAGACACAAATACTAGTCTACCACGGTCTATCGCAAATAGACAGTGAAATTTTGCTATATTTGTAAATATTTTGGTTCATTTTCCTATATTTGAAAACAACCCTATTAAAAAATTAAATTTTGAAAATCAAAATAATATATAAATTTAAATATTTGAAATTCAAAATTCAAAATTAAATTTGCTTTATTTGTAAATATTTTGGTTCATTTTCTTATATTTGAAAACAACCTATTGAGAATTTGAAATTTGAAAACTCAAAATTCACAATTAAATTAACATATAGATATAAAAAATAATAAATAAATATAAATAAAATAAAATAAATAAATAAATAATTATAAAATAAATATTAAAAAAATATAGAGTGAAAGAAAATATAAAAGAAAACTGAAATAAAAATGTCCCACTTAAGTTTTAATCCTTGGACCATAAAGCTAGGAAATATTTTAAGCATGCTTCATCACCAATTAGTCAAGAGTCTACGGTATGATACATTCTATAAACAAATTTATATAAAATAGAAACGAAACAGAAGAAACTACTTTTTGTAGTTTCTCAATTTTGACCACATTTTTAAGAACGTTTCTCGAATTTTAAGAACAAGAAATAAGAATGGTTATCAAACAGATCGATTTCTTAAAAAATAAGAAATGGAAACAGGAAATAAGAAACGGGAAACGGGAATGTTATTAAGTAGAAGCTTTTTTTTCTAAGCTTTTTTCTAAGACGTTTCATCCAAAAACCTAGTAATAATGCCTTATTATAATCTTTCAAATATTTTCAAAACTACCCTTATGAAAGAAAAGTTAAAAAATTAATTACAAATTTCTACTTTACGCACAAAGTTTCCATATGTATACAAACTATAAAATAATTACACAAATATAAGTCAGAGGCCACAAATGTTATTATAATTCTTGATAATAAAGTATTAACAAATTTAAAATTTTGGTTTAATTTGAATAAGTAGTATAAAAATTGAATTTTGTTGAATGACTGTTTAGAAACAAAAAGTAGTATAGAAATTGAATTTTATTGAACGAGTGAGTAATCAAATGGCAACTCAAAAAGGGGAGGGGAGAGAATAATAAAACAAGGTCTCTTTTGGTAAGCATTTGATTTTTATTACTTAATTTTTGAAAAATTAAGCCTAAAAAACTTCTCTCCTCCTTAAATTTTTTGCTTTCTTATCTACTTTTTACCCATATTTTCAAAATCCAAGCCAAATTTTGAAAACTAAAAAAAGTAGTTTTAGATCCTTTATCCCAAATTTGAATTTTATTTATAATTTTTTTTATTCAACTGGTTAGATCCATTTACATTTTTTTTTTTTTTTTGTTGATTTCGAATCTTTATTACAAATAGGAAGAATCCTAGAACAAAATGAGAGGTAGCTATCACCCGTTTGATCGAGTATGAATTCTGTTATGGGTGGATTATTAAACCAAGGGTAAAAGCGTCAAAGGAGAGTAAGAGAGGGATGAAATAGCAGGCCCAAGAAAGATTTGAGCCCGGTTGGCCTCAGCTCGAGCCAGGATAGAGCCCCTAATAAGAGCCTAAAATACCAAAAGGCCCAACATAAGTAAGGCCTTAGAGGAACTTAACCCTAGCGCACCTGGTAAGAATGTTAGGCTGGTTGGCCTTGGCCGAAGTAAGGCCCTACATGTTCTACACAACGTAGATCACTAATAAGATAAGGAAAGAGAAATAGTAGATAAAATGGATTTATCTAATCATATTTAATCCTAACTTATTAGGATTAGGAAAGATACATATGATCCTTATCATAAAGGGAAATGTAAATTCTATCTCATTCCCCCTATAAATATATTTTATGGCTCCATATGAAGTAGCTAAAAACTTCTAACTTCTTCTCTATTATATAATTCTCTTACTGACTTAGACATCAAAGTCCTTTTTCTTTGTTTTGTAGGTCATCTCTTCCCTAAATTACAAATTTACTGTTATGTCACATGAAGGTTTCAGGTACATTTTCCCTTGGCCAAAATTTGGCATCAACAGTTAATGTCATCTATGGAGAGAGTAATCTACCAATACAAAATTGAGAATCTTTGCAAAATTAAGGAAATAAAAGCCACGATGGCTTAATTCCCACAATCATGTTAAAGAAGAAATTTTAAAGACATAAGTCGTGGGTGAATTAGATCTTCATAACCAAAATCAAAAGAAGGAGGTCAATGAGTCAAAGTGTCAAAGTTGAGTTCAAGACGTCTTAGGCGGAAGTAGAGGCCATGGTTACCAAGGTCGAGGTTGAAGTGAAGAAAGTCGAGGCTGAGGTCGAGACATGGACTACCAATACCTAGGTCGAAGAGACCAAGTTGAAGCAAAGATTCAAGACAGAGACTGAGGCTATCAATGCCAAGATTGATGCCCAGTTGAAGCCGAGGTTAAGAACGAGGTGATCAATTGCCAAGGAGATCAAGTTGAAGCGAAGATCCAAGGCACTGCTTGAGCTTGAGGCCGAGGCTACCAATGTTGAGGCCAAGGTCGAGACTACCAATGTTGAGGCCGAGGTCGAGGCTACAAATGTCAAGGCCAAGGCCAAGGTTGAGACTATGAATGTCAAGATTGAGGCTACTAAAGTCGGGGCTGAGGCTAAGACTACTAATGCCAAGTTGAAGCAAAGATCCAAGGTAGGGACAAAAGTTGGGGCAAAGGCTGAGACTACCCATGCTGAGGCCGAGAATATCCAACTGAGGCCAAGAAGAATAAGTTGAAACAAAGAATAAAGGCTAGGGCTACCAAGGTCGAGGTCGAAGAGACCAAGTTAAAGCAAAAAAGCAATGGTCGAGGCAACCAATGTTAAGGCCAAGGAGACCAAATTCGAGTGAAGAATAAAGGCCGAGAACGAGGAGATCAAGTTGAAGTAAAGAGCCAAAGTGCATCAAGGTAAAATATTTTCACCATCCATATGCGTCCAAGTACACCATTCGCACTGTAGAAAGTTACCGAGGTCCAGACTAACCCTAAGCATATTATGGTTAAAGATCTCTACCAGACTCATCCTAATGCTTAGAAGGTTGTGAGAAACCTAAATGTTCGAGGCTGAGGTTAAGGCTCAAGCTTACCAATGGAAAGCTGAGTTACTCACGATTTAGAGATAGTCCAAGGTTGAAGTGGAGGCCGAGGCCGAAGAGAACTCTAGAGACCAAAAGACAAACATGTGAAGTTTGATCGAAGAAAAACCACCACCCAAGATTGACCAGTCTGTGTTAAGGCTGAGGCTAAACTTTTGAAGCCGAGATAGAGCCGATCGATCAAGCTTCGGACCAACTTCATTTTAGGAGGATTTTTTTTTCAAGACATTAAAACTTCATACTTAATCAAACATTTTCTTTAAGTAAAATGTTTCTTGAGTAGAGGGCTAAATAGGGGATTTGCTTCCCTATTAAACAAAAAGTTGATTTACAGGGGATATGGTTCCCTATCAAATGAAAAGCAAAAGTTGTAGGGAATATGCTTCCTTATTGAACAAGATCTCCAAAAGGCAAGCATCAAATTGATTTCATAAGGCGACTTAAAATCTGAAAGAAAATTGGGGACTTTAAAGGTAAATAAGCTAAAGACAATGTCATCCAAAGAATGATGTGTAAAATTAAGAACAAGCCACTCAACCAGTTTATGAGTAATTATGGCTAAGTTCAGCTGAGGCTAAGCCTAAGATGGTTGAGGTCGAGGCAAAGATTGATCCATCCTCTTGTAGAAGTTAGGTACATATCTGAGACACCACTATTACTTAATAAGATTCGATGATCGGGTACTTCACTACCCATTTTGCATTAATAGAAGTTTTACAACAAAAGAAAAATTTGAAGCAAAAACCTAAAGAATTTCTAAAAAATTGCAAAACACAAGATAAGTTTTACTCTTGCACTATTTTATACATATCTCAAGTTATTGGTTAAAAAATCATGAAGAACTTAGAAAGAAATATTTATGAAGAATTATGAAAGTAGTACAACTACATATAATTAATTGGATGTAAGATTTTATAAAGATAGATGAAGAACGTTTAAATAAAGACTTAATTACTCACAAAAAATAAAGTTGTCATGAGAAACCCAACTAGGTCACAAACAATTTTTTGTGTAAAGATATTTGGTGAAAAAATGGGGGTTGGCCACCCTATAGTCAACTAACCAAATTGAAAGTCCAAAATTTAGAGACAATCACAGGTCAGATTAAAATTTGTCATAAAAGATTGATAGATTAACCTCACTAAGGTGCGATAAAGCAAAGAAGCTACAAGATTATTGATCAAGCTACTGAAGATAAGTAAATAAGCTATGAGACTAACGGTCAAGCCACGGGATTATTGAAGATAAACAAATGCGATGACCCATCGATGAAAATGATGGGTAAAGTAACCACAACGATGCTTAAAAGGTGAGGAAGGATACCAGGAAACTGGTTGAGCTCTAACAGGCTTGGTCAAGTAATATTCCCAGTTCGCTCATGACTTGGGATGCACCTTGGGTTAGGAGAGCAATGACCAGTTGTCGAGCCTACCATGGGGTAGGCCTGACACGATTTGGCACATAACTTCGTCATGAGATGGAGAAATGCATAGGAAAATCAGTTGGACCTCAAAATAATTTGGCTTGATAGGCCCAACAACTCCTAGAAAGTCTGAATTAAATTTCGCAATGAGGTAGCATGGAAATTGAATGAGAGATTATACTCCCAAGATAGGTTCTTAGAATTAAAACTTGTTGTGAATAGCTAGAAAAACCACGAACCATAACTTAGGAGTGGGGGCTAATGTTATGGATGGATTATTGAACAAAGGGAAAAGGCGCCAAAGGAGAGTAAGAAAGGGATGAAAGAGCAAGCCCAAGAAAGATTTGGGCCCAGTCAGCCTCGACCAGACCGAAGGTCGAGCCTCTAATGAGAGCCCAAAATGCCAAAAAGCCCAGCATAAACAAGGCCTTAGAAGGATTTAATCCTAGCACGCTTAGCAAGAATGTTGAGTCGGTCAACCTCGACCCAAGTAAGGCCCGTACACGTTCTGCGTGATGTAGATCTCTAATAAGATAAGGAAAGAGAAATAGTAGATAAAATGGATTTATCTAATCATATTTAATCTTAACTTACTAGGATTAGGAAAGATCTATATAATCCTTATTATAGAGAGAAAAGGTAAACTCTATCTCATTTCCCCTATAAATATACCCTATGGCTCCATATGAGGTAACTAAGAATTTCTAACTTCTTCTATATTCTATAATTCTCTTATTGGCTTAGGCATTAAAGCTTTTTTTTCTTTGTTTTGCAGGTTCTTTATTTCCTAAATTACAAATTTACCGTTGATATCACGTAAAGGTCAGGTTATTTTTCCTTGCCAAAAATTGGCATCATTAAGTTCGAAAGGTCAAATCTTTTATGATTCCATCATACATGATCTATTGATATATCTAGATAATTATCTTTATCAATATAATTATATTAAACCTTGTTTTTGTTTTTTGAATTTGGTAAGAATTCAACTCTACACTTAATAAAGATACAAACTATTGTAAGAAGATGTCAGAAAATAGGAATTAAGTTTATAATTGTAGGATCCAATTTATTCGTACTGATGGTGTATATTTTCACAACATTTAACCCTTTTATCTCATTTGACTTTCCACCATTTTTTAGGGGAAATTTATATGGATGATTCAAAAATTGGGTCGAAAATGTCAAATGACCCAATTTTTTTAAAAAAAAATGCCAAATGATCCTTTGTTGACGTCAAATTCGGGTGAAATTATCAAAATATACTCGTGCGCACATGAAAAAGTGTTCGCTCTCGCTCTCGCTAATGGTTCATTTGCAAACATCTATAGCACAATGGGTCATCTTCTTCCCTCTCACTCTCATTTGTTTCAATCTTGCCGGTCTCACTGATGATCCATATGTGAACATCCATGGAATAATGGGTTGTCTTATTCCCTCTCACATCGGTCTCACTCTCGCTCATCTCGATCTCTTCGGTCTCACTCTCGTCGGTATCACTCTTCCTTTCCTCACTAAAAAAATAAATCTTCTCTCTCGCGTTGACTGTTGTTCATCGGAGTTGGGTCGCGTTGGAGTTGTCCATGTGAACTCATCATGCCGAAGAAGAAGAAGAAAATGCGCAGAGGAAATAGATCAAAGAGAAGAGACGACGCGCAGGGAGGGAGAAAGGAAGAAGCAAACAAAAAAAAGAAAGGAGCTGAAGAAGAAAGAAAAAAGAAAAAAAATCAAGAAATGAAGGAGAATATTGTAAATTCACAATATCATGAAATCAACAAAGGGCATTTCACATTTTTTCAAGGGCTAGTTGCATAAATAGAATTTAAACCCAAAATAATAGAATATGTAGTACAAGGATTGCATATATAGATCAAAAAATGGTAAAAGACTAAAAAACCCAGGTCTAGCCACCATTTTTTCGCTTCTTCCCAGTTTTCTCAAATTAAAAGCTATCACTGGTAGCAGCTATCAGTGAGAACCACTGATAGTTGCTATCAGCTGCTATCACTGATAGCAACTGTCAGTGATGACCACTGATAGTTGCTATCAACTGCTATCGTTGATAGCTTCTATCAATTGCTATCGATGATAGTTGCTATCAGCGATAGCTTTCAATTTTAGAAAAATCAATACAATCTTGAAATATTAACTTTTAATTTGTTATTAATTATTATTAGCTATCATTGATTCACTTTCATCAATTGGAATCAACGTTGAAATATTACTACTTAAGGCTATTAGTGGTTATCAATGATAGATTTATAAATAGTGATCAACTTTGAAAAAAGACCAACAACTTTGATTACCATAATAGTTATCACTAATAATCTTTTATCATGGCTATCACTTGATAGCAACTATCAGTCGTTATCACTGATAGACTTTTATCAATTAGAATCAACCTTGAAATATTAACACTTTAGGCTATCAATAATAGGTTTCTATAACTGGTTATCACCTTTGAAAGAAACTCGATATATAGATATCACTTAAGTTTTATCACTGATATCACTAACATCACTCATATTGTGGTTATCAGTGATAGCTTCTTTCACTAATAACATCACTAATAAGATGCTATCAATGATCTCACTGATATCATGCTATCAGGAATAGTTTTCTATCACCGATAACGTGCTATCAGTGGTAGCTTCTATCACCGATAACGTGCTATCGAGTAGCTTCTATCATCGATAACATGTTATTAGTATTAGCTTTTATCACTGGTAACATGCTATCAGTAGTAGCTTCTATCAATCATAGCCACTGAACACCTTTTTGCCCATTTCTTGTCCTTCCCAAACATTTATAAGTCTCTCTTTTTTTTCGATGATAGCTTCTACTACTGATAAATATGCTATTAGTGATAAATTCTAGGCATTCCACTTACATTTTAGTTCGAGATTCAACTTTATTAATTAAATTCACTAAGTTGGCTATCAATGATAGATTTCTATAAGTGGCTATTAACTACTAAAATATAATCAAAGATTAAGGTATCAATGATAGAAAATATTAGTGGCTCTCACTGATAGACTTTCATTTGCTATTTATATTTATTATTTGTTATAATAATCAAACTTGATGATTGACTTGTTGATGTTAAGTCACTTATGAATTGAGTTCTTTTAAGTCCTACGTACGGAACTCAACCTCATAATTCTTGTGAAAAAAGGGGAAGAAGAAAAAATTCAAATAAAGGAAAGAAAAAAATTTAAAAATAAGAGAAAGAGAAGAGGCAAAAACTGAAAAAAAAATTAAATAGAAAAAAAATGAAGCAAAAAACCAGACAAATGAAAGAAAAACTAAAAAAAGAAAAAGAAATGGATAAAGCAAAAAATCAAAGAAAGAAAAGAAAATAAAATAATAAAAAAAGATAAGGGAAGAAGCAAAAATCGGAGAAAGAGCAAGAAAACAAAAAAAAAACAAAAAGGAATAAGCAAAACCAAGAAGAAAAAAAAAGAAAAGTAAAAAAAGAAAGAAATGGAAAAGAAAAGAAAAGTAAAGGAAGAAAAAGAAAATTGGAAATGAAGAAAATGAAGAAAAAAAAAATTAAAGGAAGACAAGAATGTATAAAGGAAAGAATAAAATAAATAAAATGGGAAGGCAAAAACTTGAGAAAGAAAATCAACATCGAAATAAAAAAATATTGAAATGGGGGGGGGGGGGTGAAGCAAAAATCGAAGAAGAAAAAGAAAATAAAAAGAATAAAAAAAAAGTGTACAACAACATAAGACAAACGAGGACGAAATTAGAAATTTAAAAAAAAAAAAAATCAAAGATTGACTAGTCAACTCATCCATATTTGCAAATATTTTAAATATGTAATATATTTTTAGATTTTTTCTCTTATTGTACTATGTATTACAAATATCTTTTTTTCAAAATAGGAATCATTTGCCATTTTGGGCCTTCAAATTGGGCTTTTTATGCCATTCTTCCATTTTTTTTAATTATATGTTCTTGATGTATTTCTCTCGTTTACTCAATAGAATTATAAAAACTTTCCCGTTTCTGTTTGTTTTTGTTTCTTGCAAGAGGCAAATTTTTATCTTTCAATTATGGAGGTCATTCCATTTTCTTATCAACTTTTATATCAGAGTGGTTAGATTAAATTAAAGGTGGGTTTGGTCCAACTTTTCAAGTGTTGAATTTTGAAAAAAAAAAAAAAACTGAAGTATTTTAGAAACCACTCAAAATAGTTTTTGAAAAATTTTTAAAGTATATTTTAAATATTTTTTTATAAAAAAGTTTAAATAAAAATAACTTCTTTGAAAAACATTTTTTTTCAAGTCGATCTTTTATTCCATTTAATCTAAGTTTATGTGAAATTACGTTATTCTAGTCGTTTGCTTATTATTCTCATCTCATTAGGTAATTATAGTACAATAATGTAAATCCTAGCCGTCTCACATTCCTTATCCCTATTCCTTCCATACCTAAATTTGACAATAGCAATGTCAAATAAGAAAATTACTTTTCTACCTGCCTTCCGGGAGAGGGTTTTGCACAAAAACTTACCTAAAAGCGGCTTGAGTGAAGTTGAAAAGTGAAGGTCGGAATAAGGGCTAAATTATAGAAAATACCGTGAGTTTGTTTAAAAAATATTCTTGAATGGTTAAAAATTTCAATAATACCTTTAATTTTCTTTTACAAAAAAGGTAATAAAAAAATCAATAATTAGTTTTTAATGAAACTATTACTACTTTGTTTAAAAAACACACATGAACTTTCAAGAGTTTAAATAATATCATTAAAAATATTCAGTAATACTCTTGCGATAACATCTCATGTTTTCTGATATAGTTACTATTAATAATGATAATGCAAAAAAATAATAATTAGAAACTTTTACAACTTACACACTTCAACCTTATTTACAAACTATTTTAGGATAACAAGAAACATATACTTTACACAAACGTCGAACCCCCTGGCTCAGCCTTCTCCTTCGACAATGACTACGCAACAACCATGAAAAACTAGCGACATTGATCACAGACCTCAATGACTCGTCGTTCGCACCTCACCTGCGTTGATGATGGTACCCACACTACAAACCCACGTGTTTGACGTATTTTTCCGCAGCAAGGGGTCCTTTCCATGAGTGTTGCTACAAGAGACTCACCCTGGCAGATCTATGGTGCTTGAGTACTAATTGAAACTTATTTGCGAGAAGACATGAATTTGGGTGCGTGACGTATTGAAAACTAAACATGATTTAGTTAGATAAATTATAGATGAATTAATGAGAGTTCGAAAAAGTAAAAGATGAGAATTAATTAAGTATGTTAACGTAAGAGTTAATTTAGTAGAATTTCAAATGAATTAAGTGTAGGATTTTAATTGTTCCATATATATTTAATTAAGGTGTGAGTTATATATTTAAATTTACCTATGACAATCCTATAAATAGGATTGACATTGACATTGACATTGTTGATGCATCCAAGTGTGTAGAGAAGAACACACAAAGAGAGTTCAATTAAAAGTGTGAACCAAGTTTCAAGAGTTTTTCAATTAAAAATGTTTTTCTTTCTTCTCAAATAATTGTTTGTTGGTTATTTATTTGTGAGTGTACATCATACGCTTCCAATAAAGTGGTATCAGAGCTTGAGTTTGAAAGACAATAATTGTTTTACAAATGACAAATAACGATTTGGTTCCCTTCCAAGTGTCTCGACTTATGAAAGAAAATTATAGCAGTTGGTGCATTCGTATGAAAGCTCTACTTGGTTCACAAGATGTATCGGACATTGTCAATAATGGTTATAAAGAACCAGAAAGTGATGCGGTTGTAAATCAAGCTCAACGAGAAGCTTTGCAAAAAAACAAGAAAGAAAAACCAAAAGGCTCTCACAATCATTCATCAAGCCATTGATGATCCAAATTTTGAGAAGATTTTTGGAACAACTACTACACATCAGGCATGGTAAATTTTGGAGAATGCATACAAAGGAGTAGATCGAGTCAAGAAGATTCGCCTCTAAAAATTGAGAGATGATTATGAATCACTACATATGAAGGAATCTGAATCGGTTCCAGATTATACTTTAATATTGTTAGCAGTAGTAAATGAAATGAAAAGAAATGGTGAGACGATAGATGATGAGCAAGTGGTAGAAAAGATACTTCGCTCATTGAATGAAAAATTCAATTTCATCGTTATTGCTATTGAAGAATCAAAGGATTTGAGTACAATGTCCATTGATCAACTTATGGGTTCCTTACAAGCCCATGAAGAGAAGCTTCTCAAGAAGAACAAACAAACAACTAAGCAACTTTTTCAGTCAAAGTTGCAGTTGAGAAACAAAGATGATAACCAAGAAAAAGGCAATCAAGGTCAAGGATGTGTTGATTTCAGAGGTTGAGGTTGAGGAAATTACGGTCAAAGAAAATTTGATGAGAGTAATTCAAACTCTAATTCATCAAGAGGTTGTGGAAGACAAAATTATTCGAGGTCAAATGGAGAAAGATCAAATAATAATAGTAATAATAAAAAGATTGGCTAAAAGATAGGTTAATGTTATAATTGTCATAAATTTGGCTATTATTCCTGGAAATGTAGGAATAAAGTAGAAGAAAATGCAAATTATGCTAAGAAAGATGAAGAAAGTGGTGAGTCATCTTTGTTTCTAGCATGCAAAGGTGAAGAAACATGTAAAAATAATGCATGGTATCTTGATAGCGGCACAAACAATCACATAAATCAATGTTCGTGGAACTTGATAAATCTGTTGGTGGTAATATCATATTTAATGATGTCATAAAAATTCCTGTTAAAGGAAAATGTAAGATTTTGATCAACTTGAAGAATGCGAAGCATGAGTTTATCTCTAATGTTTATTATGTGCCTGATATGAAGAACAATATTTTGAGTTTGGAACAACTCTTAGAGAAAGACTAAAATATTTTGATAAAGATTTATAGTGTGAAACCCGGATTTCCATTTTTCCTACTTAAGCAGGAAATAAAAAGGATTAACTAAGTGAAAGTTAAATTCTATGTTGAAGTGAAGGAAATTTCTAAGTGATTAAAAGGATTTGTTAAATAGCTTTGGAAATAAGCCATAACTAGTGAAATTTGGCTAAGTATAACCATGCATTGGAAGCCAAGGAGAAAAATGACTAAGTGTTTGACAATGCGTTGGTGTGGTGTCATATGTTAGCCATGAAGTTTTTAGAGGTTACTTGAGTATTGAGAAAGGCTAAGTATGGCCAAGAACAACACATGCAGCAACCAATGTCATGAGAGGTTAGAAAAAACGAATGCAGCGCGATGGATGCAATGGATAGAGGCATGCGGTGATGAAGGCATGCGGTGATGGAGGCATGCGCGATGGACGCGGCAGTGCTACGCGATGGCATGCGGTGCGAGGGCATGCGGTGATGCGGCGTGAGGGCATGCAGTGATGTTACGCGAGGGCATGCGGTGTGAGGGCATGCGGTGCGAAGGCATGGGGTGATGCTACACGATGGATATGTGGTAGCACTATGCGATAGAGGCATGCGGCGATGCTATGCGCTGATGTCATGTGGCGATACTATGCATTGGTGTCGTGCGGCGGTGTTATGCGTTGGTAACATACGATGATGCTACGCGATGGATGCGGCAACACTATGCAATTGTGAGCTATACCATGAGGTGTTGAGTTGAGAACCATGTCGACCCAAAGGTTGTTATGCGTTGGTGATGTGCTATGTGCCAAGAACGTCTGAGGCATGTGGACGCATAGGATAAGGCTTGAGCAAATAGTGTGCGGTGGAAGAAAGTCGGTCATAATCCTATTTGAACGCATATGAAGTTGGATGGACACATATGAAGGATGAACGCATATGAAAGATGGACGCATTCAATGTCGTCATCCGGACATGTGGCTTGTTAGGAAGAAATCTTAAACCTTAATCAAATAAGGTGGATGCACAAGAAGACATGCAAAATTGAGAGCTATGCGTTGGTAAAAGGGGAGTAAGCCACATTGGCTTGCGCTGATGCAAGATTGCGGTAATAATGTAAAGAAAAGACACTTAGACATGCGGCCAAGTAGAAGGTGCCGGTCTTAGAGCAAGCTTGGACGCCTATAAAGAAGGACAAGGACTTCAGACCATCAAATTCTCCTCAAAGAACATTCAGAAAAGTGTATGAAGGCTGATTGGGAGGAGACTATGCGTTGGTAGCAAGACCATGCGTCGATCATGAAGTTCCAAGAGAAGGAGATGCTGTCGGACAGGAAGGTCTGGAAGTAGCATCAACTTGAGAAGAGAAGTTCTCCCAGAATGCTCGTGCGTTTGATGTGATTCTAAACCCATCTGAAAGCTAAAAGAGTCTAGTTTTCAGGGTAGGGCTTCCGGAGAAAAAGCTCCAAGGAATCGGGCTGGAGAATGAGGATAAGACAGAGAGATCGAGTTGTCGGGTAAGCTGGACCAGTCTTGATGTTTTGATGTTTCCGTCCAAACCACGAGAAGTTCTAAGCTAATATTTTGAGGTACACTTGCTGAGACATTTTAAAGCATATTTTTATAAAGAAGTAACTCAAGAGAAAGCCTAGAACTATGAGTAATCTGAGGTTTAAGTTGAATCTGGATCTTAGGGTTCAAAAGGGAGCCTGAGGTGATCTAGGAACTTCTTGAGAGAAAGATTCCTATCCTTACCAAGGTGAGTAGTACTTTTCTTTAAGTCTTAAAGCATATCTTTTAGAGTAAATTGTAGATGCTTATGTTATGAATGAGTACCTAGCATGAGAATGAGATTATGTGATCGGGATGGTTAGGGGGTCAATAGACCTAGTTCCTGAGCCCGAAAGCAAAATCTCAAGGGATGGTTAGGGGCGAGAGGTCTAGTTCCTAAGCCTGTGGGAGGATCCTCGTATGGGATGGTCAAAGAGCCAACAGGCCTAGCTTCTGAGTCCATGCGCGGGGAGCTATGTGCACATAAGAGACATAGGGGAAACGCAAAAGAGTAAGCGTTTAAGTTTAATAACAGTTAACTATCTACTGTGTGTGTAGGTAGACAACATACTCATTCTAATTAGTTATCAGTTTAGCTATCTACGGTGCATGTAGATAGAAGTTGAGACCAGACTTGTTCAAAGCTGAGGTTTGAATGTAATCTCGTATTTATGATATTCTTGTTATTTATGAGTTGAAATAAACTCTAGAAATTCCATACCACTCACTGAGCTTTGTGAAGCTCATTCTGTTATTTCATGTTTTTCTTCCTAGGTAGCGAAAGGTGAGGAGTTCCAGGGTGCTGCTAAGATCAAGGTCTACCACAAACCACAGTTACACTTCCGGAGGGTGTTACAGTTGTTGATGTAAACTTTGTAGACTCAACTTTCAACAAACACAAAAGTGATAAATTGTTTAATAAATAACCTCTCAAATTGTTGATGTAAACTTTGTAGTTAAGTATTGGAGTTGTATAAATGTTCCATTGTTGTAATAAAATGGGCCTACTTATTCAGCTGTTGTTACCTCCTTGACTTAAAGTTTACTAAGTGTTGTAAAGAGGTTCAGTTGGACAGTAGGTATCACAAAAGGGTGGTATTTGCGGTCCCTCACGCCTCTCCTCGAGCTCAAGAGTGCGGGCTCGGGATGGGGTGTGACATATAGTCTTTCGATAAGGGATAAGCGTCATAATATGATTGCTAAAGTGAAAATCATGAAGAATAGAATGTTTTTTAAAACATTCAAACTAATGTTGCTAAATGTTTGAAGTCAGTTTGAAAGATCCATCTTGGATTTGGTACTTGAGACTTGGGCATTTAAACTATGATGGCTTAATACTATTAGCAAGGAAGAACATGGCGAAAGGACTGTCATATGTTAAACATTCAGATCAATTTTGTGAAGGTTGTCTTTATGGCAAGTAAGCAGGGAAAAGTTTTCCACAAGAATCTTCTTCAAGAGCAAGGAGACCACTAGAGTTAGTTCACACTGTTAAACATATAATTTGTGGATCAATTAAACCAAGTTCTTTCGATAAGAATAATTATTTCTTATTATTTATTGATGATTTCAGTTGAAAAACTTGGATTTATTTTGTCAATGAGAAATAAAAAGTACTTGGCATGTTCAAGAGAATTAAAGCTCTTGTCGAAAAAAAAAAGTGGTTATTACCTAAAAGCCTTGAGATCAGACAAGGGAGGAGAATTCACTTTAAATGAATTCAAAGATTTTTGCGCAGAAGATGAAATTCGTCAGCCTATGCCAATTCTATGGACTCCTTAACAAAATGGTGTTATTGAGAGGAAGAATAGAACGATACTCAATATGCTCGAAGCATGTTGAAAAGTAAGAAGATACCAAAAGAATTTTAGGCACAAGCTATTGAATGTGCTATATACTTGTCAAATCGTTCTCCTACTAGAATCTTGTAGAACAAAATACCTCAAAAAGCATGGACTGAAAGAACACCATCCATTGCTCATCTGAGAGTATTTGGAAGTATCGCTTATGCACATATACCTGATCAAAAGCGTAGGAATCTCGATGATAAAAGTAAGAAGTATATTTTTGTTGGCTATGATACAAGCTCAAAAGGCTACAAGCTTTATAATCTGCTATAGAGAAGACAGTAGTAAGTAGAGATGTTGTGTTTGATGAGGAAGCAACATGGAATTGGAATGATGAACCAAAAAACTATTAGTTTTTACTTTTTCTTAATGATGATGATGAGTCTAGTGACATTGCTTCTCCTTCAACACCATCAATGTCGCCAATCACTCCACAACAAAGCATACCTTTGTCATCTACAAGCTCATGTAAAGGACCTCATGGCATGAGAAGTTTACGAGACATATATGATGAGACTGAATAGTTAAGTCAAAGTTTTAATAATCTTACTCTCTTTTGTCTATTTGGTGACAGTAAACTTTTAAATTTTAAGAAGCTTTGCAAGATGAAAAGTGGAAGACTACCATGGATAAAGAGATAAAGGTCATAAAGAAGAATGATACATGAGAACTTCATACTCTTCTAAGTGGAAATTGTTAAGAGTTAGAAAACACGCAGCGGAAGAAAAACGGATCATTAAGCATTCTAATTCATTAATTTTGGCTTTAAATTAAGCATGCTCATAAACTAATAAGAGGGTTTCATGACATACCTTTGAAGAAACACTTGATTCTTAAATCTCAGCTGCAAATCTTCTCCAAATCAGCTTGTGAACCACCTCAAGGCCTTCCCTACTAAGAGTTGTGGGGCTTAAAATAAGCTTGAATTTGAGAAAAAATGGAGAAAAAGTCCTAGTTTTTCAGCTGAAGACTTTTCTTCAACTTAGAGAGATTTTCTGCTAAAATCAACCCAAGTGCATGCCTGATTTTCACTTCAATCTTCGGTATTTATTGCATGACTATCATGCAAACAACATTGTTGCATGAATTGCAGCTCATGCTTGGTTTAATGACTGAAAAATATGGTGGAGAGTGTGTGAGCTAGTTGAATAGAAAGTGGAGAAATCCCACTTTTTGGGATTTTCCATTTTCTATTCATTTTAATTTTTTATTTTGTAATTAATTTCTAAAATAAATTTTTATTTTAAAAAATGAAATGTTTATTTATTTTACAAAATTAATACAATAATTAATTTTTTAATAAAATTAATAATAATTAATTAATTAATTAATTTAATTAATTCTAATTAATTCAATATCAAATATTAAATTAACACTAATTCCATCATCATGAATCCCTATTCATGAATTTAATATTTAAATCATATTTAAATATTAATTGATTCTCTAATTACGTTTAATTCCAAAATTAAATGCGTAAGAATATCATTTATAATTACTAATTCCCTTAATTCTAATTTGAACGTTTCAAATTAACTTAACACACTACTCTAATGTTAATCTATTTGTGAGCTAGTAGGGGGACCTCGTGGACCTACAGATTATGGGCTCCAATAATCCGAGATTAATTGGCTGAACTCTTTACACTGAATTAGCCCCATTCGTTAACTACTGGATCACTACACTAAAGTCCAGAGTTGCACTTTCCTCACTGTAGAATATATTATGTCCACTCGATATAATCATGATTAGTAAGTTAACCCTTCACAGATTGTTCTTAATAACGGCTGAGTCAAATGGCTTTTTTACCCCCGAGATTACCTCTTATTTCTTAAGTCCCACCGATCCTCTAATGAACAATTGGTTTGTGATCCGATCATTAAAACGAGTCCCTCTCAGACCAATGAGAGGATGGGGCCCCTTGTTCAAGACCCGAAGTTAGCACTTAAGAGAACAACCTCTCTACTATCCCTGAAAGCGGGTAGGAGCGAATTCCATCTTGCATCCTATGTCCCCAGCTATGCAAATTTAAGAATAATCCCTGAAATGGAGGTTTATTGAGCCGACATTGTTGAGCCAACCCTTACCTATGCAAATCTAAGGATAATCCAGAATAAACAAGAGTTCATAGTTAGCCCAGGATTAAGGTTAAGTTATCTAGGTCATCTCTTCAAAATAGTCAAACTTAAATAGTAACAGCGTTATAAAGTAAAGGTGACTTTTCGTGATCCGATCTTATACAAACCTATTACACATGACGCCCTCACTCCTCATGTCATTACATGTACGAATCAAGACCACTTCATCTGTAGCACTTTACAACTCCTTGTAACAACTACAGAGTGGGTCGCATCCAATAGTGTTACCAGAATAAGGCATCCAACCTTATTCATATACTATTGATCATTTTGACTATTTACTCGAACCTGATCAACTTTTGTCTTACATAAAGTTCAAGTATTCATGTAATAATCATGGATCTTTTAGTTTATTGGATTTATTTCTAAAACGAAATAAGCAATTCATATATTCAATAACAACTTATTGAATTTTTAGAATAAGTTTTAATTATTTACAAACCACGAGTTTTAGGACATAAAATCCAACAGAAAGAAAGCAATCGGTGTCAAATGGGTATTCAAGACAAAAAGAAATAAAAAGGGAGAAGTGGAAAGGCATAAGGCAAGATTAGTTGCAAAAGGCTACTTTTAAAGAAAAAGCATGGACCACGATGAAGTATTTTCTCTCATTGCTCGCTTGGAAACCATAATATTGTTAGTTGCAATTGCTGCTCAAAGGAAATGGAAGATCTTTCAAAAGGATGTTAAATTAGCATTCTTGAATGGATATTTGGAAGAAGAAGTATACTTAGAACAACCTCTTGGCTATGTTGTGAAAGGTTAAGAAGATAAAGTTTTGAAAATAAAGAAGTCATTGTATGGATTGAAACAAGCACCTAGAATGTGGAATAACATAATCAACAGATATTTCTTTAACAATATGTATTTGAGATGTCCTTGTGAACATTCTCTATATATTAAGACTAATGATTGTGGAGATCTTTTGTTGCTTTGTTTGTATGTGGATGACTTAATTTTTACAGGAAATTGTGCAAGTATGTTTGAAGATCTCAAGAAGACAATGACCCATGAATTTGAAATAAAAAATATTGGCTTGATGTCATATTATCTTGGTATTGAGGTGAAGCAGTCAGAGGAAGGTATTTTTTTTTCTCTCAAGAACAATATGCTAGAGAAATTCTAGAGAAGTTCAAGATGATCAATTCTAATCCTGTCACAATTCCAATTGAAGTTGGGATAATACTGTCCAAATATAAAGAAGGAGATGTTATTGATCCTTCTATTTCAAAATCTTAATTGGAAGTTTGAGATATTTAACTTGCACCCGACCGGATATGATTTTTAGCGTTGGATTGGTGAGTCGATTTATGGAATCTCTTACAATTACTCATTTGAAAGTGGTAAAGAAAATTCTTCGTTACCTCAAAGGTACGCTTGATTGTGGATTATTTTATTCTTCATCTAAAGAATTCAAGCTTGAAGATTATTGTGATAGTGACTAGGCTGCAGATGTTAATGATTGAAAAAGTACAAGTGGATATGTGTTCTTTGTTGGTAATACTGCATTTACTTAGAGTTCTAAGAAGCAACCTATTGTGACATTATTTACTTGTCAGGCAAAATATGTTACTATAGCCTCACGTATTTTTCATGCAATTTGGTCAAGGAATTTGATAAAGACAGTTGGAATTTTTTAAGATGATACAACTGTGATCATTGTAGATAATAAGTCAACAATTTCTTTAGCAAATAATCTAGTGTTTCATGATCGTAGCAAGCACATTGATACAAGATTTCATTTTATCAGAGATTGCATTTCAAGGAGGTTCAAGTTGAATATGTGAAGACTGAAGATCAAATTGCAGATATTTTCACGAAGCCACTCAAAGATGCGTTTAACAAGTTAAGAACTTTTCTTGGAGTTTTCAAAAAACATATTTAAGGGGGGATGTTGAAAATTAAACATATTTTAATTAGATAAATTATAGATGAATTAATGAGAGTTAGAAAAATTAAAAGATGGGAGTTAATTAAGTATGTTAATGTAAGAGTTGATTTAGTAGAATTTCACATGAATTAAGTGTAGGATTTTAATTGTTCCATGTATATTTAATTAGGGTGTGAGTTATGTATTTAAATTTACCCATGATAATCCTATAAATAGGATTGATATTTGATGGAACGAACACGTGTGCAGTGAAAGGAAAATGGATCTATAGTACTCTAATTAGGTTAATTTCAAAGAATAAGCATGCAAATAAAATAAAGACAAAAGGGAAAGTATAAATACAACCTTTGTAGTCTCTAATCTTCTTCAAATCAACTCCAATCTCCTCACGAATGGTTCGTAACTACCACGAGAGTCTTCTCGACTATTCTATGACCTTAGAACGAGATGGTGGGATCCAGTGAGTGACTAATTTGAAGAGAAAAAGGCAAATATTTGTGAGAAATAATTATGAGATTATCAAATAATCTCATAAAATTTCACTTAGGCCAAGAGTACTAAAATTCAATAAACTCTTTCTTTTAAAGACCATTTCATGCAAAACATGTAACTTTGAGTTTGATTAGAATTTGAAACTAAAAAATCCACTAACTCAAAGTGGGATTAGTGGGGCAAGTGTCTTCAAATGAAGACAACACTTAGCAATGCAAAAGTTGACATTTCTCACTCACAATTGTTGGATCTTTCCACTAACTTAGTCAAAGTCAAAGTTTGACTCTGAAAGTCCAAAGTCAACATTTTGACTTTTAATACAATTTTGACTAATTCTATTTAATTTCAAAATTAATTCTAATAATTAATTTTAAAATTAAATTAATATTAAATAATTTAATTTAATATTAAATCCAATAAAAATCCTAATCAATATGAATCCCTATTCATAATCTTGATATTTAAATCTTATTTAAATATCTTCTATTTTCTCTTTCTTTATGTTTAATTCACAATTAAACATTAGGTTAAATATATCATATATATTTAACGTGTTGCTCCAAAAATCGAATTTGAACACTTCATATTCGTTTGTCACACTGTTCTAATGTTTAGTCCGATATGAGCTAGTAAGGGGACCTCATGGACCTACAGATCATGGGCTTCAATGATCCGAGATTAACCGGCTAAACTCTTTAACCTAATTAACCATCATTCGTTAACTATCGGGTCACTCCACTAAAGCCTAGTAGTTGCATTCCCCTTACTGTAGATATATTATGTCCACTTAATATAACCATGATTAGTAAGTCAGCCCTTCACAGGTTGTTTGTAATAACAGTTGGGTCAAAAGTTGTTTTACCCCCGAGATTACATCTTGCTCCTTAAGTCCTACTAATCCTCTAATGAACAATTGGTTTGTGATCCAATCACTAAATCGAGTCTCTCTCAGGTCAATGAGAGAGTGGGGCCCCTTGTTCAAGACCCGGAGTCCCCACTTAAGGGAACAACCTCTCTACTATCTCTAAGAGAGAGTTGAGTGAATTCCGTCTTTCACTCTATGTCCCCAGCTATCTACCCGGTCTTATCTTTGAAATGGGAGGCTTATTGAGTCGGTGCTATTGAGCTTATGATTAAGGTCAAGTTACCTAAGTCATCGTTTCGAAATAGCCAGTCATAAATAGTAAACAGTGTTATAAAGTAAGAATGACTTATTTCTTGGTTTGATCTTATGCAAACTCATTGCATAGGGTGCCCCTGCTCCTCATGTCAATACATAAACGAATCAAGATCACTTCGTTTATAGCACTTTATAATAAATTGTAACAACTACAGAGTGGGTCGCATCCGATAGTGTTACCAAAATAAGGCACCCAACTTTATTCATATACTATAGACCTTTTTGGCTATCTACTCGAACTTGATCCATCTTTATATCCACATAAAGTTCAAGTATTCATATAATAGTCATGGATCTTTAGTTTATTAGATTTAGGTTCTTAGAGCAATTCATACATTCAATAACAACTTTATTGAATAAAACTGTGAAACCCGGATTTCCATTTTTCCTACTTAAGCAGGTGATTAAGGGAATTAACTAAGTATGAGTTAGATCCTAAGTTAAAGAATAGGAAATTTCTAAGTGATTAAAAGGATTTGTTAAATAGCTTTGGAAATAAGCCATAACTAGTGAAATTTGGCTAAGTATAACTATGCATTGAAAGCCAAGGAGAAAAATAACTAAGTGTTTGACAATGCGTTGGTGTGGTGCCATGCGTTAGACATGAAGTTTTGAGAGGTTACTTGAGCATTGAGAGAGGTTGAAGTATGACTAAGAACAACGCATGCGGCAGCCAATGTCTTGAGAGGTTAGAACAACGCATGCGGCGCGATGGATGCGATGAATAGAGGCATGCAGCGATGGAGGCATGCGGCGATGGAAGCAACAGTGCTACACGATGGCATGCGGTGCGAGGGCATGCGGTGATGTGGCGCGAGGGCATGCAGTGCGAGGGCATACGGTGATGCGGCGCGAGGCATGCGGTGCGAGGGCATACAGTGATACTATGTGAAGGCATGCGATGATGCGGCACGAGGGCATGCGGCGATACTATGCGAGGGCATGCGATACGAGGGCATATGGTGATGCTACACGATGGATATGTGGCAACACTACGCGATGGAGGCATGCGGCGATGATATGCGTCGATGCTATGCGACAACGCTATGTGTTGATGTCATGCGACGATACTATACGTTGGTGTCATGCAGCGGTGCTATGCGTTGGTGGCATGCGGCGATGCTACGCGATGGATGTGGCAACACTATGCGATGGTGAGCTATGACATGAGGTGTTGAGTTGAGAACCAAGTCGACCCAAAGGTTGTTATGTGTTGGTGATGTACTATATGCCAAGGACGTCCAAGGCATGTGGACGCATAGGACAAGGCTTGAGCAAATAGTATGCGATGGAAAAAGGTCGATCATAATCCTAGTTGAACGTATATGAAGTTGGATGGACGCACATAAAGGATGAACGCATATGAAGGATGGACGCATTCAAGGTCATCATCCGGACATGTGGCTTGTTAGGAGGAAATCTTAAACCTTAAGCAAATGAGGTGGATGCACAAGAAGACATGCAAAATTGAGGGCTATGCGTTGGTAAAAGGGGAGCAAGACACCTTGGCTTGCGCTGATGCAAGATTGCGGTAATAGCGTAAGGAAAAGATACTTGGACATGCGGCCAAGTAGGAGGTGTCGGCCTTAGAGCAATCTTGGACGCCTATAAATAGGGCCAAGGACTTCAGACCATAACTCAAATTCTCCTCAAAGGACATTCAGAAGAGTGTATGAAGGCTGATTGGGAGGAGACTATGCGTTGATGGAGGAATGCATGCGTTGGTAGCAAGACCATGCATCGGTCATGAAGTTCCAAGAGAAAGAGAAGTTGTCGGATAGGAAGGTCTAGAAGTAGCATCAACTTGGGAAAAGAAGTTCTCCCAGAATACTCGTGCGTTTGATGTGATTCCAAAGCCATCTGAAAGCTAAAGGAGTCTAGTTTTCAGGGTAGGGCTTTCGGAGAAGAAGCTCCAAGGAATCGGGTTGGAGAATAAGGACAAGATAGAGAGGTCGAGTTGTCGGGTAAGCTAGGCTAGTCTTGATATTTTGATGTTTCCGTCCAAACCACGAAGAGTTCTGAGCTAAGATTTTGAGGTAAGCTTCCTGAGACATTTTAGAGTATATAGAAGGAAGTATCTCGAGAGAAAGCCTAGAACTATGAGTAATCTGAGCTTTAAGTTGAATCTGGATCTTAGGGTTCAAAAGGGAGCTCGAGGTGATCTAGGAACTTCTTGAGAGAAAGATTCCTATCCTTACCAAGGTGAGTGGTACTTTCCTTTAAGTCTTAAAGCATATCTTTTAGAGTAAATTGTATATGCTTATGTTATGAATGAGTACCTAGCATGAGAATGAGATTATGTGATCGGGATGGTCAGGGGGTCAATAGACCTAGTTCTTGAGCCCGAAAGCAAAACCTTACGGGATGCTCAGGGGACCGAGAGGTCTAGTTCCTGAGCCTGTGGGAGGATCCTCGTATGGGATGGTCAGAGGACCGATGGGCCTAGCTTCTGAGCCCATACGCGGGGAGCTATGTGCACATAGGAGACATAGGGGAAACGCAAAAGAGTAAGCGTTTAAGTTTAGTAACAGTTAACTATCTACCATGTGTGTAGGTAGACAACATACTCATTCTAATTAGTTATCAGTTTAGCTATCTACCGTGCGTGTAGATAGAAGTTGAGACCATACTCGTTCAAAACTGAGGTTTGAATGTAATCTCGTATTTATGATATGCTTGTTATTTATGAGTTGAAATAGACTTTAGAAGTTGCTTACCACTCACTGAGCTTTGTGAAGCTCATTCTGTTATTTCATGTTTTTCTTCTCAGGTAGCGAAAGGTGAGAAGTTCCAGGGTGCTGCTAAAGTCAAGGTCTGCCACAAGCCACAGTTACACTTCTGGAGGGTTTTACAGTTGTTGATGTAAACTTTGTAGTTAAGTCTTGGAGTTGTATAAATGTTATATTGTTGTAATAAAATGGGCCTACTTATTCAGTTTTTGTTATCTCCTTCACTTAAAGTTTACTAAGTGTTGTAAAGAGATTTAGTTGGATAGTAGGTATCACAAAAGGGTGGTATCTGCGGTCCCTCACGCCTCTCTTCGGGCTCAGGAGTGCAGGCTCAGGGCGGGGTGTGATAAAAATCTCAATAACATCTTTATTGATAATAGAATAAGTTTATTGTTTACAAACCATGAGTTTTAGGACATAAAACCCAACAACATTGACATTGTTGATGCATCCAAGTGTGTAGAGAAGAACACACAAAGAGAGTTCAATCAAAAGTGTAAACCAAGTTTGAAGAGTCTTTCAATTAAAAGTATTTTTGTTTCACTTCTCACATAATCGTTTGTTGGTTATTTATTTGTGAATGTCCATCGCACGCTTCCAACATGACTCACACTTCGTTTGCCCTCAAATCAGGTTGCCCATATTATGTTAAGAATCCTTCTATTGAAATTGTTATATGAAACTATGTGTTTGTTTCACATATTTATCAAAGAAGTTGTTCGATTTGATAAGGTTATCTGGATATGCCAAGTTTTCATTTTATATGCCTACCTTTTTGGTAGCCAAATTGGAATTAACATAAATCCACTAAATGAAACTTGTTTGTGAGAAGGCATATTTTATGGTTTGGCATTCCTTTGGAACGAAGATTCATGGCCTCACGCTTCCATCTCCTCAGCACTAAAAGATTCTTTTCATAAGACCATGTTTCTTGGTGAAGAACCCAACCCTTATTGGCTCATCTTCACTGCTTGCACATTTTGTGGTTTGGCATTCTTTTAGAACAAAGATTCATGGCCTCACGCTCAAGTAAATTGACTATGTTCTAGTCGATTGCTAATTGATATCTTTGACTTAAGGAATAAACTATTGGTGTTACCAATGGGTAACCACATCTCACACATTTGTCTAGATTACTTCAACTATGCACATCTTTCTCACTATAATTGAAAGTACTAATGGAATGAAAGTATTGATCGACTGAAAGTTCTAGTCAAGTGAAAATTTTGTTTCATTGTAAGTTCTGCCTAATTGAAAGTATTGAAAGATTTGTTTTTATAAAAGTATGAAATTTTTCTTTACTAAAGATATTGAAAGTTTATTCGAAGTTTTGGTTTTATTGAAAGATCATTTGAAAGTTTTAAAACGTTCAGTAAAATTCCTTTTTATTGAAATTTTTTTATTTTGAAAGCACCGTTTGTAACAAAGTTTTGACCAAAATTTTCGCAATGATTTGTACTTTTGTTTGCAAATTTTTTTAAAGAAAATGAATAAAAAGAATTGATATTTGCTTATTGAGTACCTTTATGCTCATTTTTCTTTTTGCAAAATGTTTCAGATAAATCAGGTGGTGATTCTAAAATTGTGAAATTTGGCATTCTGGTATAAGGCATCGAAAGATTCTTCTCGTAGGATTTCATAGTTTATTTTTGGTTTGTAATAATGAGTTCTTTTTTCTTTGAAGTGTATGTTGTAAAAATTTCTAATCGTTATGTTTTCCATATTATTATTATAATAGTTGTTTTGAAAAATATAGATTGTCACACTTATCATTAGTATATGGACAAAAACAGTTATCTACCTCGTTTCAAAATGACTTCTGAATATTTAAAAGTTGGATTTAGTATCCTTTACCTTTCAATTTTTTTTAAAAAAAATATCATTACTGTTAGTATATGGACAGAAACCGTTATTTACACTCCATCACCTCCTTCTTCCATCTTCTTTTGTTCTTTACTTCAATCTATGACTTGATACTTTTTTATTTTCGCGCATTTTCCCCTTAGGACTTAAATGTTGTAACAATATTGTATATTAGTAGTTGAGTTTGTATTAATAAGTCATTTGAGTTTAGTACACAGAAAAATCGACACATTGAGAATTTGAATCATAATTTTGAAGACAACCAATAAGAGGAAAAAGAAAAAAAAATATGTGTGTATTGCAAATTTGTAGCGATGAAAAGGTTAATTTTGTTACGTGTTCAAATTTAGTCTAGTTTTTGTGATCAATTAAAAACGTTTTTATGATCAAAGATGATATTTCTTTATCTTTTTTTTATTCGATGATTCATTGTTTTATTAACTTGGAAATTTTTTATTATGAAATCTTGTGGGACTTTATGCTTCACTTTGCAATTTTGAGTTTTGTATGATTGCGAAGAAAAATTGCTGTAAAAATTATTAGATAAATGGAGGAGAAATGAGACTTGAGAGTATCTATGAAAATTTTGATTATGGAAGCTATAAGAATATTTAATTTTAAGGTTAAGTGTGCCACTCTTGAAAGTTCAAACTCAAAGACACTTTTGAAATGAGATATTAATGTTAGGAATTTTTGGATCTTTGATTTGAAAATTTAAGAGTAAAACTCTTAAAATTTCAAAAATATTTTAATTTTTTAACGGTATTCATAAAAAATTAATGATAATGGTATTTTTTAACTTATGTTTAAAAATCTAAGGATATTATTGAAACATTTGGAGGTTTATGAGTATTTTTGAAATACTGTACAAAGTCCATGGATATTTCTATAATTTACCTAAATAAAAGATTAAGAATCATTGAAAATATTTTCAAGTATATCAAATGTGACTGTATATATATTTGAAGAAGACAAAATGTCACATTAAGAAAAGAGCATTTTGTTTTTTAACATATTTTTTAGTCGATGCATTTTAATTACAAAAGGTATTAAAAGAATTCTGCCTATCAACTATTTTAATTTCAATTCAAGACGAAAGTAAATAAATACAAACCAAGCTTGCAACCTAACATCCTCATCCCACATAATAGAAAGAATATCATTTGAAAAAACATCTTTGTAGACCAACCATGCATCACTGAGAGGAAGCTAAAGATTTAAAGTTCTCATTTCGATCCGGTTTCCTAATTCTTGATGGTTATTAAACACCCCTAATATATATATATATATATATATATATAACAGAAGAAGAAGAAAAAATAGAAGATATTTGTCACGGAATTATATGAAACCTGCAACAGATCATATACCCAGAATAACTCATCCTTGCAATCATTAAAAACATTACAGAAAGCAACACTTATTATTCTTTACCTGCTTTCTTCATTTTTTTTTTTTTTTTAATTTTAATTTTTAAATAAATAAATAAAACTAAATTATTTATTTATTAAAAGAATAAGAAAGGAAAAAAGGCGTCCGGTTTTTTCTTCGCTCTCCCACATCGGCCATGTCAGGGAATCTAATTCCATGTGCAACTTTATCCTTCTCTTTTTACCTATAGCTTTCCTCAGACCCCATGACCTCAAAACTCACCCGTCGCCACCACCAATAAAATAAAATTAAAAAAAAAAAAGAAGCTAAATTACATGAAAAATTAAAAAATTAAAAAATTAAAAAAAAAATAAATTTTTGTACTTTAGGTCAAAATACTCTAAACTTTCAAAAGTATCAAATTTATCTCTTAAACTTTTAAAAATATCATTATCGTTAATTTTGGATTGAAGCCGTTTGTATAAGAGTACTTTTGACACAAACAAACTTTTAAAAATATCATTGTTGTTAATTTTGGATTGAAGCCGTTTGTATAAGAATACTTTTGACACAAACAAACTTTTAAAAATATCATTGTTGTTAATTTTGGATTGAAACCGTTTGTGTAAGAGTACTTTTGACACAAATAACAAAGTTTAGGAACATTTTGTATAATTTGACCAAAATAAAAATATTTTTTAAAATTGAAAAAAAAAAAGAATTAATTCCAATAATAGAATAAACCAGGACCACCCCTCTATTGAAAATTGATTACGTATTATACAGTATAACAGAAAAATCCAAGGTTTTTTACATCCGTAGCTTTCAGATTTCCTTTTGGGAAATGAAAATTCGACCTGCAAATTTTCACAGAGGAATTTGGTTTTCTGTGTTGGGGTTTTTGGGTTGTGCTGTAAATAGCAAATTCTTCTTGATTTTGTTTCACATGCCTCTCTATCTAAAATCTAAAATTGGAGAACCAAACAATATTGATTTTTTTACGAAATTTAAAGAAAACTTGTGCAAAAAATATGAACAAGCTTTAATTTCACGATGAATCTCAGATTCTGTAAACAGTATGTGCATGGCAAATATGAAATGCAAAAGAATATGAATTGAAGAGAAGAAGAAAGAGTTAAAAAAAAAAGAGCATATAAGAAACAAAAGGACAAAATCAAAACGGCATTTCTTATCTGTCCATAAAAATGTAACTAAAATATAATTTTAAAAAAAGGAAAAATGGAAAAGAGATGAGAAGGAATTTTCAGGGAATCTTACCAGAATGAAGAACTGAAACCGTGTGTTGCAAACTGAGGAATTTTAGATGCTGGATGGATCGGTTCATCTTCACAAATAAGAATCTTGTTTGTTCAATTTCTTCCTAATTTAATTACAATATCTTTTTCTGTGAAGAATCGTACGAAGAACAAATTAGCTTTGGCTTTTCTACTTTTACAAGATGATGATAGAGATCAGAATGCTAACAGCTGTACAAAATTAGAAGGAAAAAGAAGAAGATCAAGGAGAGGGAAGTTTACAAAGAAGGTAGGTCGATTGAATACTAAATGGAGGTTTAAGCCTAATTAATATTATTTAATTTATTGTTTTTGTTCTTATGGCTTTACTCGAACCCATTCGTAACGTCCTTCCAACGGAACATCCTCAACAATATCGTAATTATACCTGCAATTTGTGTTCACAATTTTTTAACTCTGTTAATTTCTTCCATGGCTACAAGAAAATTTGAAGAAGCTATTAGCTAGGCATCCTCCATTAAACTTACTTCTCAGCGAAACGTTTCTGTATGTTTTTCTCGGCAGCGATGAAGAATTCTTCCAGCTCCGATTCCGCCGGCATCTTCACCGAAGACGAAGATCTATTGCTGGAAGTCGCTTCGCTTTTCCTCGCCGGAGACTCCATATCGCCGGACTGCGGTGATTGGAATTCGCTAGACGGAGTCGTCTCTCTGCTGCAAGAAGATGAAGAGGAAGAACGGATCAGAGCGTGAAGATTTATGAGACTCTAATCGCAAACTGTGTATTTATGGACGAAAGAGAGAGGAATTAAAATCACAAACGGAAACAATTAATTAATCAATTAGTTTAATGGAGGTCAAGTCCGTTTCTGAAACGCTCTTTCTTTGAGTTTTGAATTCAAAAATTCGGTAACAAGGAAGACTCAACAATTTCAGATCGAGATCAGTAGGAAATTAATTAAAACCTTTCTCGGCTGGATTTGAACGCGACTCCATGTTCATCATTCTCATCCTGCAAAAAATAATATGAACACAAAATTTTCAGAAACAAACGAAATCAAAAACAGAAATCACAAGTCACAAAAACAAACAAACAACTCGGAATCAATTTAGAGTTAAAAAAAACTGTGACCTCCAGATCTACGAACTTGCTCTCCTCAACAATCTCGTTGCAAGCGTTACTGGAGCAGCAAAAGGCGGACGTATCGTCATCGGAGGTAGGGCTAATAGAGGTTATTTCCGCCGGCGGTGAAGGAACCGAATTCTCTGGAAAAAGAACACGGCGTCGGCGGCTCCGGAGCTTGAGAAACGAGGTTGTCGTGGTGGAGATTTCAAAGTCTATTCCGGCGGTGATCTTCCTCTTGTTGTCAGGTGGAGGTCTAGTAGTTCTTAGGTCGACCTCCATGACTGCAATCTCTGCAACTCCTCTACATTTCCTCACCATATCTCAATCTGATCTCTTCTTCTTCTCTCCTCAGAATTGGTTGGTTTTCTTTGTGGGTTACAGAGTACGAAAACAGAGAGAGTGGAAGAGAGAGAAAGAGACTCACTGTGGCTTTCAGGGACGGTTGATGCTGATGGTGATACTCATCACCACCACTCTACGCTACCCTACGGATTGCTTTTTTTTTCTCTCTTTCTTTTTTCCTTCTAATTATTTAATTTTAATCTTTTATTTAATTTTCCTTTTAACTATATGCAGTTAGAGATGCCCATTTTCTTCAAGGATTGAGACTCGGTGAGAACCCGCCCGATAAGTATCACACACAAATACATATATCCATAAATAATAATAATAATAATATATTATTTACATAGTAGAACATTATAGTTAATTTTAAATTTTCATAACCTTTTCATAGTTTGATACATTTTTAGAATGTTTTAATGTTAAGACTTTCCTATTTTTATGATAAAAATGTTTTAATATATAACACTAAACTATAATATTGTAATATTTAATTTTTAAATGGTGAGATTAAATAATTTAATTATATAAAATATTACTAATTTTATTATAACATTATATTTAATTTTTAAATTGTGAGATTAAATAATTTAATTATATAAAATATTATTAATTTTATAACAAAATGTTATAGTATTTTATTTGAATAAAAATATATTAGAAATAACTCATTTAATATATAATATTTTATTTGATTGAGAATAGATTTAAAAATTATTAAAAATAAATAAATTATATAAAAAAATAAGTGGGAAATTTTTTCCGCGGGAACTCAGTTCCCGCCAATTTTCCGTGGAGAATTTAACCAAGATGGGAACAGAGAAGGCTTCCTTGACCCTATCCCGAGCCGTGGACATCTCTATATGAGAGTGGAAATCAAACATTGTAAAAGTGATATTACACTTGAGCTAGACTCATTTGGCTTTTTAAATTTCAAACTAATAAACATTTTGGTATCACTTTTCTTGAAATATCATTTTAGTTTCTCAATCTCAACATTATTTTGTAACAATTTAGTTTTATTTAGGTTTGGTTTTGTAACCATTTGATTTTTTATTTTGTTTTTGAACATTAAACATGTAGGCACTACTTTCACCTCCAAATTTCTTCTTTTGTTATTTATTTTTTACCAATTGTTTAAAAAATCAAGCTAAATTTTGAAAACTGAAAAAATAATTTTTATTTTTGAAATTTGGCTAAGAATTCAACCATTGTATTTAAGAAAAATGTAAATTATTGTAAAAAATGAGGAGAAAATAGGCTGAATTTTCAAAAACAAAAAAAAAAAAAAAATGGTTACCAAATGAGACTTTATGTATCATCAAAATTTTAACAATTTATTCAATTTAGTCCATATATACACCAATTTGAGCACATGGAAACATAACTCAAGAAAGCCATACTTCCCATAAAAAATATAGACCTCATTTATAACTATTTGGTTTTTTAAAAAAAAAACTAAATTTATTTTCTCCCAATTTTTTGTAATAGCCAAATTTCAGAAATTAAACAAGTATTTAAAAATTACCCTTTTTAATTTTTTTTTTTCCAAAATTTAGCTTAGTTTTTTAAAATATTGTTAAAAGGTACCTAACAAGTCAATAAATTTAGAGGTGCAAAGAATGTTATAGACTTAATTTTCAAAACAAAAAATCAAAATCAAATAGTTACTAACTAGATTTTGTCAAAAGTATTTAAATAAAAGTGATTTTTTTAAAAAAATATTTTTTTATAATCAATTCAAACCACCCTTAGTCTGTATAGTTTAAATAAGAATCATATATAATTTCAACGGTAAAAAAAACATTTAAAAAATAAGTTTCAACTTTTATTATATGGGTGACTCTTCGTATTTCTTTATACGACAATCTTTTTTTTAAAGAAGTTTTAATAAATTTTAATAATATTTTTTATGTTAGAGACTTGAATTGTTTGTAACAAAATTTTGACGTAGTAATTGAATTATTATTTTTATAAAACTTCATGAAGGTATTTTATAACCTAAAAAATCTCTATTCGGTCTCCTCAGATATACTCGTCTTTTTAACATGTGTCTTGCATGTGGTATATTATCCACTATTTTATTTGCATTGATGATATGATACGGTTATTTTTGCAATTTAATTAACTAAACAGAAAAAGAAAAAAAAAAAAGAGATTAATTTTAATGTATTTTACTTTTAGATGACTATTCCAAAAGGTTTTTTTGATAGATGGTAGTATAAGAATCTAGGTTAGCCTTTGCATCTTATATGCAAATACGAGAAACCTTTATACATTTTTTTCAAAGGAAGAAATCTTTATATTAATGGTCAGCTTAACAATAAATATAATTTAACTGATGTAGTACTTATATTATCGATCATTAAGAAAGTTTTTGATTTTCCTCTCACATATTATATATATAAAAAAAATAGTCAGTTTGCCAAATTATAGCAAGTAGCAAAAATTATACTACATATAAGTTTTGTTGATTTAAAAAAATTGAAACGGTTGAATATTTATATTTTAGCTAATTATTTTTTATTCATGGCTTACTAAAATCACGTAACACTATTATTCATTTAAAATTAAGAAAACCTAACAAAGAGAAAAGATAATAGTGTTTCTTATTAGGACAAACTAATTTTTTGGTCCTCAAGTTTTAAAAAATAGGTCTGTCTGGTCCCTGAATATTCAAAACAAATCTTTTTAATCATTGACATTTTAGAATAGATGCATTCAATCTCCAAGTTTTCAAAATGTACATTTTTAATCAAAGTATCTAAGAATCGGTTTAAAAAAATCCTTGAAATATTTTTATTTTAATTATATGAATATTGAATTACAAAAATATGTTTCAAAAATAATTTTAGAGAGAGAATCTTAAAAAAATAATTTTAATTTAAAATAATAATAATAATAATAAATTAATGCAAGGATCTCTTAAACATATTTTTAAAAAATCAATGACCAGAAAGTATATTTTGAAAATTTAGGGTTCAAATGAAGCCACTCAAAAAAACTTGAGAACTAAAAAAATGATGTTTTAAAAATCAAAAACCAAACACACGTATTTTAAAAACTTGAGGACTAAAAAGGTAACTTTTTCTTCTTATTATTACGTAAGAGATTACCCCATAGAATTTGATGCAAATGTATATGATTAGCTTCAAATGATACTATATCTTTAAGCTTAATAAAGACCACCTCTTAAATAACAACTTACCTATATCGCAGGTGTTTTTTAAGGTATATAGTTCAACTATGAAGCACAAATACTTTATGTGAGGCAAAAAATCAGTATCAGATACGTACCGGATACTGATACTTCCAGATACGTATCTGACACGCAATTTGACGTATCTATATTTTCATATATTTTCCAGATACGTATCTGACACGCGATTTGACGTATCTATTTCTATGCGTACTTTTTTTTAAAGGAAAAAAAAAGTAACTCATCTAATCTTTCCCAATCTAAAATTAGGCAACTTATTTAAAAAGCTCACTACTCGAGTCTAAAACTAAAAGAAAAATAAATAAATAATGGACCAAACCCTGGACTAGAATCATATAATCTCCATCTTCACATTTGAATCCCCACAGAGTCCATCAAAATATAAACCATTTGGATATTTTCAACAATTCAATGAAAAAGTTCTTCGTTTATCTTCATACTTCTCCCTCTAATCTTCTTCTTCTTCTTTGTCATATGAGTCACTTTTCTATTGCATTTATTAACTACTGTACTTAAACATCTTAGATGTTACTTTTTTTGTATTGTATTTCAGTGTTTGTATTCTATTTTGCGCTATTGTTATTAACTTGTATTCTAAATTTATTTATATCCTATATTTTTTAAAGGAAAAAAAATGTAACTTCAACATATCAGTACCATCATTTTTTAGAAATATATATATAAAAATATATATAAAAAAAGATGTATCCTTAGACGTATCTGTATCTTAGTTTTTTAGAAATTGACGAATTATCGTATCCGATCGTATTCGTATCATGTAGCCGTATCTATATCTATGCTTCATAGTAGTTCAAATATTACATCAATAAAAATTAGCTGGAAAAAAAATAATGAATGAGAGGACAAAAGTTGATAGACATAATAGTACACTTTTATAAGAAAGAGAAGTAGCAGAACGCTCTTTATATTTGTTAAAACAATAAATAATAATAATAATCATAATAATAATTATATTATGATTATTAATTTAATAAATAGGTATATTTTTACAAAGTGTATATTGTTGAACTATGATCCTAATTTTTGTAAGGTGTTTTGCCATTACTACACTTATTTATAGGAATTAGACTAATTTATTCATAGGAATGATAAAATGGATATTTCCGATGTTTCAAATAACTTATTTTTTTCGGATTCTAAATTGCTTTAAAAAATTGATTCAATTTTGAAAGGATTGAAAAAGCACTATCTCGTTACAAAAAAGAAGAGTAATTCAATGTAAATCATTACGTGTAACCATTAAATGAAAATTTTGAAAATCTCCCTGACTTCTCTCTTAATTAGGACTTATGTGTCTAATTTTGTTGACTCTGTTTAGGATAATTTTTATGAAACTTATGTCTAATTATATCAAATCGAGGCCTACAACCAACCGACCGGTTGGTTTTGTAAAATATTAAACTGATGTTGTCTTAGCCTACCAACTAACCGATCGACCGAATTTGATCAGGTCAGTTTTAGTTAATAGGCTAAGGTTTTTAGTCTGCTATGCTCAAACTCACCCCTAAATTTTTTTATATTTTCAAATTTATCCATCATACTTTAGCAAACTTTGAACAAACAAATTAAGAAATCTTTTTTTTATGCATGCGTTTAGATTAACTTTTTAAGTATTCAATTTTTAAATAAGTCACTTTAAAAAAGTGTATGGTAACCATTCAAAATAGTTTTTGAAACACTTTCGAAATTCATTGTAAACAATTTTTATTAAAAGAGTTTAAATAAAAATATATTTTTTTAAAAAAACACTTTTTTCTCTAGACAAAAGATTAAAGTATCTCTTTTCAAAGCTAAAAGCCAAATGAACGCTACATGTAGCTCGATTTATTAACGTATTATATTTTGAATCAAATAGTTAGATGTTTGAATTTTAAGCTTAATACATATTCGCGTGCTATGAATAAAGAGAATTTGAAATTTATTTTGGAGGGAAAGAAAGGAGAAAATAAAATATCAATTTGTTAAAGATCCCACAATGAAAAAATCAAGGCCCGTTTGATAATGTTCCCGTTTCCTGTTTCCTGTTTTTATTTTCTGTTTCTTGTTTCTTGTTTTCTCTTTTTTTAGAACAAGAAATAGAAATATGTTTGATAACTATTATTGTTTCATGTTTCTTTAGGAAAATAAACAAGAATAGAAACTTATTTGATAACTATTTCTAATATTTTTTCCCTTACATATATTTTTTTTTCCATATTTTATAGTTTAAGTATAAACTAATTATGTAAAATACAAAAATATATAGCATGCATTAAAATATAAAAAATAATTATCATATACATATAAGTCCTGATGTAAAATTAATAACAATAATACAATTGTTATTATCGTTCATATGTTACTAAAATTTGATTTACAATATTACTTCTCACTCAAGTCATTTGTTTTAAATTTTAAATGATGTAAACTCAAATATAACTCGATTGTATTATTATGTAAATGTCGTTGTTGTAAAATTTTTTAAAAAAACCTAAATGAATATCTTAATAAACAAAATTTATATATTGTAAAATTATAACCGGTCTCGTATGTAAGAAAAATAAAAAATAAAATTTAAAAAATATATAAATATGCATATTGCAAAAATATTTAAAATTAAGAATTCAAAAAATATTTATATATACATATCGAAAATGGAAATTAAAAATATTTCGGGGATAGACAGTGAAATTTTGCTATAATTTGCAAATATTTTGGTTTATTTTCCTATATTTGAAAACAACCCTATTGAAAATTTGAAATTCGAAAATAAAAATAATATATAAATCTAAATATTTAAAAATTCAAATTCAAAATTAAATTTTCTATATTTTAAAATATTTTGGTTCATTTTCCTTTATGTGAAAACAATCTTATTGAAAATGTAAATTTGAAAATCTATATAATATATAAATTAAATATTTATTAAATTAACATTAGATATAAAAAATAATAAATAAAAGAAAGAAATAATTAAAAAATATAAAAACATAGAGAAAAGGGAAATATAAAAGAAAGTAAGAAAAAAAAAAGTTTCATCTAAAATTGATTCCAACACCATGAAGTTGAGGAGAGCTATGGGCATGTTTCCTCACCAACTAGCCAAATCTACAATTCAATATATTTTATAACAACTTTAAATAAAATAGAAACAAAACAATTGACTCCATTTTTAAGAAAATTTCTCAAATTTTAGAAACAAGAAACAAGAATTTTATCAAACAAGTCAATTTTTTAAAAAATGAAAACCAGAAACAAGAAACAAGAAACAGGAAACGAGAATGTTATCAAACAGGTCCCAAGAGACTTACACTCTTTATAAAGATAAATTGACTAGTCCTTTCATTGCTAGTTGGCTTTGAGATGAGATGAAATCTCATGCATCTAATATGGTAGGGTCCGTTAAAAAAAAAAAAAAAAAAAGATAGATAAGCAAAATTCACCCATTTTTTAGGTGTTTTTAGTACGCATGATAAGAATAGAGATTTTTGAACCTCTAATCTCATTTACAAAAATATGAAGTAGTTTTCGCTGAGATGGTTAGACATCAACTTTTAAAGCATTTAATGTGATTGATAAAATTAAAAACTAGAAATAATTCATACAAACATTTCTCAATTAACATAACTTAGAAACTTATCCTTATGAATTCCATTATTCAGTGGATAGATGGATATTATTTGATTTGATAATATTATTAATACAAACATTTGATAATAAATTTATTTATTTACATACTGTTCAATTGAAAAAAATTGTACTTGATATAATTAATAGCACATGTTATGTTATGATAGTAAAAGTACATGAGGTTAAATCTTGAAAGAAAAATAAAAACAAGTACAGAAGAAGGGTTTTATATGAGATATTTTAATGAAAAAAAAATCCCATTAAAAACTGTTTAAAAGGTATTTGTTTTTAGTACCCATGAATGTACAAGATGCCTTCTTTCTTTATATCATATCATTTAATGTAACGGTTTGGATTTTTAAATTATTCGTTGGTAATAATTCTTTTATTTTATTAAAAAAATAACTTTATTTTTTAATTGTGAAAGCCTACATTACTCAACTAATATACAGATGTATCGATCAAAAAATTAGTAACTTAAATCTTCCTACCTCTATTATTAAAAAAATAGTTTTTTTTTTATTGAATTGTTTTCAAATATGATAAAATGAACAAAAAATATTTACAAATATAATAAAATATCATAGTCTATCAGTGTCTATGGACAATAGATGACACGGATATTTTGCTATATTTGAAAATATTTTCAATTTTTTCATTTAAAATAATTTCTCTTTTTTATTCATTACATATATAGATTATATTTTATACTTTTTTTTTTTTAATTCTACTATGGTTGGTTATTTGACCTCTAATCAATATGTGCTTTAAATATTTGTGTAAAGATATTTTACTTGTTCATAAAGGGATTAATTAGAACCATCATGGGTTGTCCTAGCGGTAGTGGAAACATAAAAAAAAAAAAAAAAAGGTCAAAAGACGAGGGGATTATGGGTTCAATTCATGGTGGCATGGTGGTCACCTACCTATGATTAAATATCGGTACATTTATATGAGATTTTTATCTAACAATTATTTTAAAATTAATAGAAATGGTTAAAATATATTTTTTTCACAAATATTAAGGAATTATTGTTGGGAATCTCACAATAAAAAAATCAAGGGATCTCACACTTTTTATAAGATAGATGATCTACTCCTCCATTGTTAATTGGTTTTGAGATGAAATCTTTTACTGTCTAATATGACATCAGAGCCCATAAAGCCCAAATATTTATACCATCCAATAAAGGTTAGGTTATCCAAATGTTTATTCCATCCAATAAAGGACGGTGAACCAAAATGAGGCATCATCTCCTGCGAAAGTAGGAGAGATTCAAACCTCTAATTCATTGATCGAGATCATATGCCTTTAACTAGTTGAACTATAGTATTTGATATGTTACAAGAAAAAAGGGGAAGAAAATAAACCAATAGTTAGTATTAATTTTACTTTGAAAATTTGCACCCTTATAATAATCGTTGTCAAATGGATTAACACAAAATAATATCCCATGAATTTAAAATTTAGAATTATATAATGAAATAGACACTAAAAAAATTGGTTAGAAGAGAAATTACATTTTTATTAAATGTTTGTGAGAATGAAACATTCTAGATTTTACAAATCAATGCCATTGAAATAATATTTTCTTTATTTAAACTAATATTTCATTAGTATTATCAGACACTGAAAATAACTAAATTCTCTTATAAACACATTTTTTTCAAGTAAATTCAAACAGACCAAAAATTTGATAAAATTATTTTGAAATCATATAAAAAGAAGCATTACAATTTATGTCCAGTTTAAAATTTAAATAGATGAAATTAAAAGTTTAGATAAAAAAAAATAAACATTTTTTTCAAAACAAATAATTAGGGAGAGAGACATAGGACACATGGATATTAATTAAAGGGCCATGACCATAAAATTAGGGCATTAAATTGTAACTGTTAGGTAAAAGGAAGGCTAATAATTGTTGGCGGAAACTGGCGCCATCTGACAATGTTTGTTTACAGTTATTTTCCAATGTCTCCCGCACGTGCCATCTTCAATTCCCCTCATTTTCCTAACCTTTTTCTTCAAAATATTTGCATTACCATACTTCCAATTTTCATTTCCATTGCCATCGTTGAATAGGATACTTTGAAAGTTATAAATATTCTAATTGGATATCTAATGTAAATGAAAAACATCATCGATGATATTTGTTCGGTGTCTTTGGTAATATCTGATGTGAGTTTTCATCACTGTTCTAGGGTTGAACTATGTAGTCGTGAAGTTTATGCAAGCTCTTTTGTATCTAATCTATGAACCTTCTTTTTCCGTAAAAGATGGACATCGTTTTGAAACTCTGGTTTTATTTCCTTCTTTTTATGGGTGGTTGTACTATTGTGTGATTAATGAATTACTCAATTTCAAATATAGGATTTATCGGTATTTTATTATATCATAGAAAGTTCAAAGATATTTTTGACACAAATTATGAATGGGTTTTGTAAAAAAAAAAAGAATGGTAAGGATCACTGCAAAAAAAGTTGGTCTATTTCAACCATCTTATATCGAAGGTTATAAAAATTCAAAAATGTATTCATTAATCAAAGGTATTGAAAATATCTTTGAAAAAAATATATATTTATTGAAGGTGTTGAGAAAACCTTTGAAAAATATATTTATCGTAGGTTATTAAACACCTTTAAAAAAAGATATACATTTATCGAATGGCACTAAAAACCTTAGAAAAATATATCATCTTTGATTGAAAGTTTTTAAAACCCTTTGAAAATATATACTTTTTGTCGAAGGTTATTAAACACATTTTGATAAACTAATTTGATATTACGTGCCTTGCAAGTATTTTGTAAAGTTTAAAATGTACTTAGTTATAAAAATTTAAAAATACAATTTATATATAATAGAGTTTAAATTAAACTAATTAGAGAGAGTAACTTTGATTTATAGATAAATACTTAATTAATTATCATTGTTAATTAACCATTAACAAAATAGTATAAATAAAACATTTCAAAAAAGACAAACCTAGACCTTCTTTTTATTTTGATCACCTACTTAATTATATTTTTTTTCCAAAGATATTGAATTAAATACATTGGGTGAGGGAATCGAACATTTGACCTCAAGGTTGATAGTACAAATATGCAAGTTGAGTTATATAGCAATATTCTAATAGGATATTCAAAGGATACCTACCGGAAGTCAAAAGCATCATTGATGGTATTAGTTTGGCATCTTTAATGATGACTGACATGACTTTTCATTATTGTTTTAGGGTTGAAAATATAGTGAGAAAACCTACGATGCCATATTACGAACTTTGGAAAGGCTATACACCTAATTTCATTTATATGAGGGTGTGAAGATGTTTGGCTAAAGTACCATATCTGCATTCAAGAAACCTATGGTAGGATCTAAAAGTTTTGATTGTGTGTTTATTGGTTCTGCTCAAAATCGTGTTGCATATAGATTTATGTGCCTGAATGATAGATCCATATGCGAATATAGGGATGCAGTATTCTTTGAGCATGTTTTTCCATTGAAAAGTGAAAAATCTGAATCTATTAAAACATCTAATTATGAGACTGTATCCGTTTCCATGCCTTCTTCGTCTAATAGTATACATAAAACTGAAAATAATAACAATTTTAGTGTTATGCATGAAACTAGGAATAATATAGCTTCTAGTAGTATGCTTGAAACTGAAAATATTAGTACTTTTGATAGAATGCATGATATAGAACCTAGAAGAAGTAAGAGACAGATAATTGAGAAAAATTTTGGTCCTAATTTTTTTTCTACCTTTTTAGTTGAGAGGCCAAATGATATTGACTGTCAGTATGCATATATGTATCTAATAGATGAGGATCCTAAAACTTACCAAGGAGACTTAAGTTCTGTAGACTGAGTGAACTAGATTCTCTAACCATGAACCAAACATGAGACTTAGTAGATCTCCCTAAAGAAAGTAAATCTATTAAGTGCAAGTGGATTTTCCGAAAGAAAACAAAGCCAGATGATTCAATTGAAAGATACAAGGCTAGATTAGTAGTAGTAGGGTATACACAAAAACAAGGTATAGACTACTTTGACACGTATTCTCTTATAACAAAGATAGCTATAATTAGAGCCTTGATTGCACTAGCTGTCATCCATGGACTTCTAACTCACTAAATGGATGTAAAAACAGTATTCCTCAATGGTGATCTAGAAGAAGAGATTTATATGATACAGCCTGAAGGCTTTACAGTTTCCGGTCAAGAAAATAAAGTATGTAAACTTAAAAAATCTCTTTATGGCCTTAAGCAAGATCCCAAACAATGGTATAAAAAATTCAACGACACTTTAATAAACAATGGGTTTAAAGTGAACTTTTCTGATACGTGTGTTTATTCAAATTTGTTTGGAGCTAAGTGTGTGATTATATGTTTATATGTTGATGATATGCTCATCTTTGGAACAAATATAGAGATAATAAGTAATACCAAGTTGTTATTATTGTTGCATTTTGAAATGAAAGATTTAAGGGAAGTTGATGTAATACTTGGTGTTAAAATAAGAAAAATTGAAAATAGATTTTCTTTGTGTCAATCACACTACATTGAAAAACTATTAAAGATATTTGACGTTTTTTATGATCTTCCTGTAATAACTCCTTATGATGCTAGAGTAAATCGAAAGAAAAATAAAGGAGATAGCATTTCTTAATCTAAATATACAAAGATCATAGGTAGTGTTATGTTTCTAATGAACTATACTAGACCTAATATTGCATATGCTGTGAATAGATTGAGTAGATATACACATAATCCAGATAGAGCTCATTGAGGTGCTCTTCGTTGTCTGTTGAGATATCTTAAGGGCACAAAAGACTATTGTTTGCATTTCAACAAATTTCCTGTTGTATTGGAAGGTCATTGTGATGCAAACTAGGTAACTGATAATGACGAGGTTAGTTCTACAAGTGGATATGTTTTTACTCAGAGGAGGAGCAATATTATGGAAGTCTGCAAAACAGACTTGCATAGCTAGATCCACCATGGAATCTAAATTCATTGTTTTAAAACAAGCAAGGCAAGAGGCTGAGTGGCTTAGAAGCCTACTAGGGGATGTACCATTGTGGGAGGTATCCGTACCAGTCTTTGTATGCTGTGATTCACAGGTTGTCATAGGTATTTCTAAGAAAAGTATATATAATGACAAAAGGAGACATATACATTTTAGACATGGAATTGTGAAACAATTGTTAAAGAGAGGAGTTATTTCCTTGGAATATGTAAGGACTAAAAAGAATTTGGTTGATTGACCAAAGGCCTAACAAGGAAAATCATTTTAGAATTTTCAGTGAACATGGGGCTTAAACTCTTATAGTGATCCACAACCCTCTGTGTGGGTGGTCTGATGGGATAGACTTGATGGTCCATAGCCCATTGTATGGGTGATCTTAGGATGGACTTGATGGATAATACTAAAACTTTTGAGTGATCCATAGCTCTTTCTTTGGATGGTACTGATATGGACTTGACGGATAATAATGGAATCTTCATAGCTTAGTATTTGAATGATTTGTCTTTGACAGACTTGATGAAGATGGTCCTAGCACGGACTAGATTACAAAGTTTTCATAGCTCAGCTTTAAGTGATTTGTTTTTAAGAAACTTGATGAAGCATCTGATGTGATAGTGAAGGTGTCGTCGTCTTCTATGAAAGAGTTTCAAGGTCTCTTTCTAGGGCTTTCATGGTGACTGAGGTTTATGTGCATGACCATAATAAACATACTCTATATCGTAGAATCAAGAAAAGAAGTAAAACCTGTCATGTGGGTCTCAACCAATATTATTGGAAGTTTAAGAGGTAACTCACTTTCTCTAACAAGGTGAAGAAACTCGTTTACAAGAGATCCATGAGTGGAAGCGGATCATCCAAATTCCATTTTGATTGAAAACACAAATTTACAGTAAACACAAATGGTTTATGCATTTTAACAAAAATTACAGCATGCTTTTAAACTAGAAAAAGAGTTTAGAGATTATACCTATGAAGAACACTTCTTCTTGTACAACCCTCGAACTGTCACGAACTCCTCGAACAGTCACAAACTTTGCAAACAGCAACAAAATTCGAACCAAAACTGTGAAGACACTACCATTTGGTATCATTGGTATTCTTAAGGTGAGAACCCAGGAGTGGTGGGCTCTGAATATTTTGGTTAGGAGGGAGCTTTTGAGTTTGGAGAAGGTAGAAGATTGAATAATAATTATCGTATAACAAAATCTTCTCAATCGTGTAGACAAAGTCTATCGTATAGTCTCTGTGATTTTGTGTAGATTCACTTAGGAAGAAGAAGAAAACTGTTTTCTTTTTATTCCTTTTTCCATAAAAAACCAACTAACCACCCATTAAAGTGGTTGGAGAGAAAATAGGATTATTATTTAAAATAATAAATAATATAAATAAATATGAAAATCAACTTATCATATTATATTTATAACCTATAGTTTTAATATCGCATCATATACAATATAAACTATAGTTTTTTTCCTCTATTTTATGACATTTAATATAAATCATATTTATATTAAATTTAACAACTATGAATCTCATTCATAGAAAATACATTTGAATCACATTCAAATATTCATTCCTCCAATTAAACTATAATGTATCAAATACATTATATCAATTATATCATATATAATTGAATCAATTTAATTACATCATATATAATTAAATTCCCTCTTATTAATTTGAAGAATTCAAATTAACCCAAAAATTGATTCTCAACTAAATCCTTTAAGCTACCAAGGGAACCTTATGGACTTGTAGCTTGAAGTTCCAATGGTACATGAATAATTAATTAAACTCTTTAATTACATTATCCACCATTCGTTAACTGTCGGACACTCCACTAAAGACTGACAGCTGCACTCTTCGCACTACAGATATATTTTTGTGTCCATTGGATATAACCAATCAATAGTACGATGACCCTTCACAAATTGCTCTTAAGTACAGCTAGGCCAAATTACTATTTTGCCCCTGTAGTTACCCCTAACTCTTTAAGTACCACTGATCCCTCTAATGAATAATAGATCATAGTCCCACTACGATTAAACCCTTTTGGGCCAGGAGAGGGTGTGCGTTACATTGTTCAAGACCCGAAATCAGCTCTTAAGGGAGCAATTTATCTACTTACCCCTGCTTCGAGGAAGGAGTAAATTTCATCTTGTGAAGCTGAGTTTCCAGCTCCCCAACCAGACGAATCTCCAAAATGGTAAGCTTGTTGAGTCAGCGATCTGGTCACTCTCACCCATACAAATCAAAGGACTGCCCTTATAGGCAAGAGTTCACATCTCACTCAAGATTAAGGTCATGTTATCTATGGTCATCCTAGTGAAATGAAAGTACCTATTATGAACGACATTATATACTGAGACTAAGCATTTCGTGGTCCGGTCTTATACAAACTCCTTTGTATAGAATATCCCCGCTCACATGTTTAATACATGAATGGTCAGGATTAGATCATTTGTAGCACTTTTACAACATTTGCGACATCTACAAAGCGGGCTATACTCGTAGTGTTACCAGGATAAGGTACCCAGCCTTATCCATATACTACATACCATTTAGGTTATCACTTAAACATGATCTACCTATATGTCTCCACATACATGTTTAAGTTACAACGATAACCTTGGATGTTAGTTTATTGATTTGTGGTTAATGCAACTAAAATATCACATATTTCATAGACAACGTGAATAAAATATCAAATATTATTAATCACATACAAGTTTGTTCATACAAGGTTTACAAACTATAGAACCCTACGAGATTTAGGGCATCAACCCTAACAATCTTCCACTTGTCCTACAGCTGGTGGAGTGTACATGATAATAAAATACAAGTACACAAAACAATAAACTAAGGCATAACATGCCCAATACAAATCTTCCACTTGCCCTAGTCCAGCCGTGGTCTGTCCCATAGACCCATACTCTGCAAGTGATCTTCAAACACTGTAGCCATGAGGGCCTTTGTAAACAAATCAGTAACGTTGTGCTCTAAATATCTTCATGACAAACACGTCCCCTCGATGCACAATCTCTCGGATGAGATGATACTTCCGCTCTATGTGCACGCTGCGCTTATGACTCTTAGGCTCTCGGGAATTAACCACAACACCACTATTATCACAATAAAGTGTGATGGGCTTTGACATGTCGGGAACAACTTCCAGGCAGTCAGGAATTTCTTGAGCCAAACGGACTCCTTAGTAGCTTCACAAGCCGCTACATACTCAGCCTCCATGGTGGAGTCTGCGATACACCCCTGCTTTGTGCTTCACCCTACTACAACCTCTCCATTAAGAGTGAACACTGATCCTGAAGTGGATTTCCAAGAATCCCTTTTAGTCTAAAAATCAGAGTTCGTGTATTCTGTAAGGATCAAATCCTTAGAACCATACACAAGCATATAATCTCTCGTTCTCTGTAGATACTTGAGTATGTTATTAATAGTTGTCCAGTGATCATATCCTGAATTAGATTGATATGTACTGACTATCCCCACTGCGTAGCAGATGTCAAGTCTGGTACATAACATCGCATACATCAAACTACCCACAGTAGATGCATAGGGGACTCATCTCATATCCTCAACTTCTAGAGGTATCTTAGGATACTGTTCCTCAGACAAAGTACCTCCGTGCCTGAAAGGCAATAGGTCCCTCTTGGAGTTCTACATCGAATACTTGATCAACATCTTGTCAATATATGTTGCCTGAGATAGGGCTAGCATTTTGTTCTTTCGATCTCGAAAGATCTGAATACCCAGAACAAACTAAGCTTATCCCAAATCTTTCATTTGGAATTGGGTCGCTAGCCAGTTCTTAAATGTAGTCAGCAAACCTACATCATTTTGGATGAGTAGGATATCATCTACATACAATACTAGAAAAAAACTACTAAATTATTGATGATTTTCTTATAGACACAAGCCTCATCAACGTTCTGATCAAAACTATAAGATTTTATTGTAGTATCAAACCTTATATTCCAAGATCGAGATGCTTATTTCAGTCCATAAATGGATCGATTAAGCTTGTAAACCTTTTGCTCTTGACCTTGGACTATGAATCCCTCGGGCTGCACCATATAAATCATCTCCTCAAGATTTCCATTCAGAAAAGTAGTTTTGACATCCATTTGCCATATCTCATAGTCATAATATGAGGCAATGGATAGGAGGATCCGGATAGGCTTTAACATGACAATAGACGAGAAAGTCTCCCAATAGTTAACTCCATCCACTTGACCTACTATATAAACCTACTTCAACAACTCTCGTTGAAGTAGTAGGCTCTTTAACAACTCTTGTTGAAGATTTAGTAGTTTCTTTAGAAAGCTTATTCAACATGATTTTACTTCTAGGTCTGTGCTTCTTTATGTGGTCCTCCTCAAGAAAAGTAGCATTTTTCAATACAAATGTTGGGGACGATGCCCTAAACTCTCATTGGGTTCTGTAGTTTGTAAACATAGTTTTGAACAAACGCTTGTGATGTAATAATATATGATATTTTCTTCACTTTTGTCTATGGAATATTGGATGTTTTAATTGCTTTACCACAAACTAATAAACTAAGATCCCTGGTTGTCATTGTAACTTAAGCATGTATATGGAAACATACAGGTGGATCATGTCTTAGGTGATAACCAAAATGGTCTGTAGTATATGGATATAGAAGGAAAACCTTGTCCTGGTAACGCTACGGATGCGGTCCGCTTTGTAGTATAGTTATAAGTGTTGTGACTTGTTATAGATGGTCTTATCCTGATCATTCATTTGAAAACATGCGAGCGGGGGTGTCCCATACAAAGGAGTTTGTATAAGATCGGACTACGAAGTGTTATAGTCTCATTATATAACGTCGTTCATGACAAAGACTTCACTTCACTAGAATGACCATAGGTAATATGACCTCAATCTTGAGTGAGTTGAGAACTCTTACCTTTAAGGGCGGTCCTTTGATTTTCACGGGTGTGAATGGCCAGATCGCTGACTCAAACCTACCACTTTGGGGATTCATTTGATTTGGGAGTTGGGAACTCAGCTACACAAGATGGAATTCACTCCTTCCCCAAAGCAGGGATAAGTAGATAGATTGCTTCCTTAAGGGTTGATTCCGGGGCTTGAACGATGTGGCGCCATACAGCTTCTTATGGTCCAAGAGGTGTCCATACATAGTAGCACTATGTTGTATTATTCATTAGAGGGATCAGTAGTAATTAAGGAATTAGATGTAACTACAGGGGCAAAACGGTAAATTGGTCCAGCTGTACTTACAAGCATCTGTGAAAGGTTATTGTACTATTGATTGGTTATATCCGATGGACCAAAAAATATATCTATGGTGAGAAGAGTGCAACTATTAGTCTTTAGTGGAATGCCTAGTAGTTAACATATGGTGGATCTTGTGGCTAAAAAGTTTAGTCAGCTATTCATGTACCGTTGGAGCTTCGAGCCATAGGTCCATAATGTCCCCTTGGTAGCTCAATGGATTCAAGTTAAGAATCAGTTTTTTTGGTAAGTTTGAGTGTTTAAATTGACAAGAGACAGTTTGATTGTATATGATATAATTAAACGGGTCAATTATATATGATATAGTTGATATGATGTATGAGATACATTAATTGGAGGAAAAGGATATAAATATGATTTATATCTAGTGGAGGAAAAAAGGACTATAGTTCATATATTGCATATGATGTGATATTAAACCATAGGTATAAATATAATATGATTATATTTATTTTTTATTTAAACAATTATCGGATAGTTGTTTACGGTTTTTTCTCCGTAATCGAATGAGATAATGAGAGGTGGCATTAAGTTTTCGTAATTGAAGGATAAAATAAAAATGTTTTTCATTTTGCAAGATCTCAGATATTCGCTCACCGATTGAGTACACTTCCTATCACATAGCAAACCGAGAATATACATGACAGCTCAAAGTTTACACCGATTAAGTACACGCGCACATTTCCTAAACGATCACATAGAATTACCTAAACGATCGTCTAGTTTTTTCTAAGTGATCGCGTGCCCGAGCGTTTTACTAAACGATCGTCTATACAATCAAGCCCTTTTTACTACACAATCGTGTACCTTTACCTAAACAATCAAGCATCCGTCTATATGATAGACACCCGATATCTCCCACTTGTTTGGTCGTGATACATGATCGATCCTTTCTCCTTCCTTTTACCAAATCCAACAGAGTCCACACCTCCTGGATTCTCATTCCGAGAATACCGAGGGTTCTGAGTAGTGGTGTCTTCCCTGCTGCCTTATTCGTGAGAAGTCTGTTCGTGGGTAGATGACAACGTGATTTGGTGGACGATAGCTTGGACGATCTCAGCGACAACGAGATTTTCTTCCTTGATGAGAGCGATATTTAAGGCGAAGAAGAGTTCTTCAACTGGTATGTATCTTGTTCTCTTTGTTGTTTAAAGGTCAAAGCATGTCGTAATTTGTTATTAAATGCATAACTAGTTTGCTTGATTATGAATGCGGTAATTCTGTCACAATGAGTTTGGAACAATCTTGCTTCTGCTCAGTGGTACTCTTTGATAAGAGTTCCTTCAACAAATACTTTGTTTTCTTTAGGAACATAGAAACAACCACCTCTCATTCCCTTGGGGTAACCTACAAATATGCATAACCTTGAAAGTGATTCCAGTTTCTTAGGATTAGCCTCAAGCACATGTGCTAGGCAACCCCAGATTCTAAAATGACGTAAGCTAACTTTACGACCATTCCATAACTCTAAAGGTGTTATAGTAACACTCTTGGAAGGAAACAGTTCAGAATATAAGCTACAGTCTCCACTGCATAACCCCAAAACGAGTCAGGTAAGGAAGCGTAACTCATCATAGACTGAACCATGTTCAACAAGGTTCGATTTCTCCTTTTTGATACACCATTTTGTTGAGGTGTACCAGGTGCTAAGAGTTGAGAAACTATTCTATGTTCTATCAAATAATTCTGAAAGATGAATCCAAAAACTCTCCACCTCGATCAGATCAAAGTGTTTTAATTGTTCTATTTAATGCGTTTTCAACTTTAGCCTTAAATTCTTTGAAATTTTCAAAAGACCCAGACTTCTATTGCATTAAATAAACGTACCCATACCTTCAATAATCATCAACAAAATTGATGAAATATTCATAACCTCCCCTAGCTCTTACATTCATTGAATCACAAAGATCTGAATGCACTAGCTCTAAAGATTCTTTGGCCCTATTACCTTTTCCAATAAAAGGCCTTCTAGTCATTTTGCCTTCAAGGCATAACTCACACACAGGTAAAGAATTTTCTTCTAACTCGTTTAGAAGTCCATGCTTCACCAAGTTCTTAATCCCATTGAGATTAATGTTCCCTAAGTCGTTTATTTTGAGTTACGATAGTTTTAAACATCTCTATGTTATGGAGGACATTTGTTGCTAATGGCCTTAGCACATACAAATTACTATCCAGTTGAGTAGAATATATCAATACCATTCTTAGTAATAAACACTTTATTATAAGAAAAAAGAGTAGATATTTACATTCCAACAAACACTTTACAAACACTAAGTTCCTTTTTAAATTAGAACAATAAATACATCATTCAAAATGAGAAATTTGTTTTGTAAAGTTAACTGGAGACCTCTCACGTGTTGGGGTTGATGCCCTAAATCTCGTAGGGTCCTGTAGTTTGTAAACACTTGTATGAACAAACATTTTGTGATTTATAATATATGATATTTTATTCACATTATCTATAAAATATTTGATATTTTAGTTGTATTAAATACAAACCAATAAACTAAGATCCATGGTTATCGTTGTAATTTAAACATGTGTATGCAGACATACAAGTGGATTGTGTTTTAAGTGATAACTTAAATGGTCTGTAGTATATGGATAAGGCTGGATACCTTATCCTGGTGACACTACGAGTATAACCCGCTTTGTAGGTGTTACAAATGTTGTAAACTACTACAAATGATCTGATCCTGATCATTCATGTATTAGACATGCGAGCGGGAATATTCTATATAAAGAAGTTTGTATAACACTGGACCACGAAATGTTAGTCTCGTTATATAACGTTGTTCATAATTGAGACTTTCATTTCACTAGGATGACCATAGTTAACATGACCTTAATCTTGAGTGAGTTGTGAACTCCTGCCTATGAGGGTGGTCCTTTGATTTGCATGGGTAAGAGTGACCAGATTGTCGACTCAACAAGCCTACCATTTTGGAGATTCGTTTGATTGGGGAGCTGGGAACTCAGCTACACAAGATGGAATTCACTCTTTCCCCGAAGTAGGGGTAAGTAGATAAATTGCTACCTCAATGGCTGATTTTGGGTCTTGAACAATGTGGCGTTACACCCTCTCTTGGCCCGAGAGGGGTTTAGTCATAGTGGGACTATGATTTATTGTTCATTAGAGGAATCAGTGGTACTTAAGGGGTTAATGTAACTACAGGAGAAAAACGGTAATTTGGCCCAACTGTACTTATGAGCGATTTGTGAAAGTGTTGGGGTTTGTGCCCTAAAGTCTCATGTCCAGTAATTTGTAAACAACTTTGTACGAACACTTGTGATGTATAATATAAATGATATGTACTTCACTACTTGACTTTGCACATTCAGATTTTACCACAAACCAATAAACTTAATATCCCTAGTTATCTGTATGTAACTTAAGCATGTATGTGGTGACATACAAGTGGATCATGTCTTGAGTGATAATCAAAATGGTCTGTAGTATATGGATATAGGAGGGAAACCTTATCTTGTAACGCTACGGATGCGGCCCGCTTTGTGGAATGGTCACAAGTGTTGTGACTTGTCACAGATGGTCTGATCCTGATCATTTGTATAAGGGGCATGCGTGCGGAGACATCCTATACAAAGAGTTTGTATAAGACCTGACCATGAAGTGTTAATGTCTTGTTATATAACACCGTTCATAACTGAGACTTCACTTCACTAGGATGACCATAGGTAACATGACCTCAATCCTGAGTGAGTTTGGGAATTCCTACCATTGAGGGCGGTCCTTTGATTTGCATGGGTGTGAGTGGCCAGAACGCCGACTCAAACCTACCATTTTGGGGATTCGTCTGATTTAGGAGCTGGGAACTCAGGTACACAAGATGGAATTCACTCCTTCCCTGAGGCAGGGGCAAGTAGATAGACAACTCCCTTAAATGTTGATTCCAGGGCTTGAACAATGTGGCGTCACGCACCTTCTCATGGCCCGAGAGGTGTTCACACATAGTAAAACTATGTTGTATTGTTTATTAGTGGGATCAGTAGTACTTGAGGAGGAAGATGTAATTACAGGGGCAAAATGGTAACTTGGCCTACTGTAATTACGAACATCTTTGAATGGTCATCGTACTGATGATTGGTTATATCCAATATTGAATCAACACCATCATGCAGCAGAAGAAATCAGAATCTATAAGCATTCTAATTCATTAATTTTGGTTGAAAAGAAACATGCTAAAAACATAGTATAATGGGTTTCATGAACATACCTTGACCGAACCAATGAAATCTCCATTTCTAGCTGCAAAATCCTCCGAATCCTTGTGTAGACCACCATAAGATCTTCTCTACTATCCTTTTGGTGCTCTAGATTGAGTTGTAGGACTCAAAATAAGTTGGAATCAAAGGGAATATGGAGAAAACTCACTGAACAAAACCCATTGAAGAACACATTCTTCATCCGAATTTTTCAGCAAAAACTCAGTTGGTTCTCATGCCTTTCTTCACTTCAATCTCTTCAATATATTGCAGACTATCATGCAAAGAGATGTGCTGCATGGGATGCAGCTCATGCTTGGAGTAAAGCAAAGGAAAATATGGGTTCTAAGTAAGCTAGTTGATGATGAAAAACCCATTTTTTTCAAATTTGTGTAATTTTTTCATTTTCCAAATTTCCAAAATTGATTTTAAAATAATATTTTATTTCTATAATCAAAATTTATTAATTTTACAAATTAATTTCAAAAATTAATTTTCTAATAAAATTAATAAATAATTATTTAAACAATTTAAACATATTTAATTTAAATTAATATCTAATATTAAATTAATTTTTACACAAATTTATCTTCATATATTTAAGTCATATTTAAATATATTTTCTCCAATTACGTTTGATTCTAATTTGAACGTTTCAAATTAACTTATCATGCTACTCTAGAGCTAATTCATTTTTGAGCTAGTAGAGGGACCTCATGGACCTACAGATCATGGGCTCCAACGATCCGAGATTAATCGGCTAAACTCATTAGACCGATCTAACCCCCATTCGTTAACTAATGGGTCACTTCACTAAAGCCCATAGTTGAACTCACCTCACTGTAGATATATTATGTCCACTCAACAGTCACGAACTCCTCAAACAGCAACACAAATTCGAACCAAAACTGTGAAGACACTACCATTTTGTATCCTCGGTATTCTTAGGGTGAGAACCCAGGAGTGGTGGGCTCTGAATATTTTGGTTAGGAAGGAGCTTTTGAGTTTGGAGGAGGTAGACGATTGAATAATAACTATCGTATAACAAAATCTTCTCAATCATGTAGACAAAGAGTCTTTCGTATAATCTTTGTGATTTTGTGTAGATTCACTTAGGAGAAGAAGAAAAAACTGTTTTCTTTTTTATTCCTTTTACCATAAAAAACTAACTAACCACCCATTAAAGTGGCTGGAAGAAAATAGGATTATTATTTAAAATAATAAATAATATAAATAAAATTATTGATAATCAATTTATCATATTATATTTATAACCTATAGTTTTAATATCGCATCATATACAATATAAACTATAGTTTTTTTTCTCTATTTTATGGCATTTAATATAAATCATATTTATATTAAATTTAACAATTATGAATCTCATTCACAGAAAATATATTTGGATCACATTTAAATATTCATTCCTCCAATTAAACTATAATGTATCAAATACGTTATGTCAATTATATCATATATAATTGAATCAATTTGATTATATGATATATAAGTAAATTCTCTCTTATTAATTTGAACAATTCAAATTCACCCAAAAACTGATTCTTAACTAAATCCTTTTGAGTTACCAAGGGGATCTTATGGACCTGTAGCTTGAAGCTCCAATGGTATGTGAATAATTAATTAAATTGTTTAATTATATTATCCACCATCAGTTAACTGTTGGGCACTCCACTAAAGACCGAAAACTGCATTCTTCGCACTACATATATATTTCTATGTCCATTGGATATAACCAATCAACAGTACAATGACCCTTCACAAATTGCTCTTAAGTACAACTAAGCCAAATTACCGTTTTGCCCCTGTAAATACCTCTAACTTCTTAAGTACCATTGATTCGTTTAATGAAAAATAGATCATAGTCTCACTATGACTAAATCCCTCTCAAGCCAGGAGAAGGTGTGCGCCACATTGTTCAAGACCAGGAATCAGCCCTTAAGGGAGCAATTTATCTACTTACCCTTACTTCAAGGAAGGAGTGAATTCCACCTTGTGTAGCTGAGTTCTCAGCTCCTCAATCAGATGAATCCCCAAAATGGTAGGCTTGTTGAGTCGGCGATCTGGCCACTCTCACCTATACAAATCAAAGGATCACCCTCATAGGCAGGAGTTCACAACTCACTCAAGATTAAGGTCATATTACCTATGGTCATCCTAGTGAAATGAAAGTCTCTATTATGAATGAAATTATATAATGAGATTAAACATTTCATTTTCCGATTTTATACAATCTCCTTTGTATAGAATATCCCCACTCACATGTCTAATACATGAATGATTAGGATCAGATCATTTGTAGCACTTTACAACATTTATAACATCTACAAAGTGGGCCATACTCGTAGTGTTACTAGGATAAGGTATCCAGCCTTATCCATATACTACATACCATTTAGGTTATCACTTAAACATGATCTACCTGTATGTCTCCACATTCATGTTTAAGTTACAACAATAACCTTGGATGTTAGTTTATTGATTTGTGGTTAATGCAACTAAAATATCACATATTTCATAGACAAAGTGAATAAAATAGCAAATATTATTAATCACATACAAGTTTTTTCCTACAAGGTTTACAAACTATAGGACCCTACGAGATTTAGGGCATCAACCCTAACACAAGGTTGTTGCCCTGCTTCACTAAACATCAATTCAAATCGTTAGAGTGATGTTTAAGTTTGATCTCCTTTTTTTGCTTAGAATAGTTTCTTCAAAAATAAATTCTTATTTTTGTTTTACTTGTTAACTTTGCCATAATAGTCATTTGTGGGGGAATGTTTGAAATGACTTTTAGGCTTAGGCTTATAACAAAAGTTAAGGGAGTGGAAGAACTTTGTCCCACATTGGAAAATTTAGGTAAAAATTTAGCAATGCCTAAAGGGTATAGATACCAAGGCATGCTAGTTGTGAGTTCAAAGTGTATTGGTGGTGGAAGTATAACCCCTTCACCACACACGCATGAGAAAGATTTGAAATGAATGTATTTTAATTTTATACCTTTAGACAAAACTTTGATAGAGAGGCCTTCATGTAGAAAATATAATCTAAAATTTATTTTTCTTGCTTTATGAGATGAAAAATTCTATATTAAATTTTGATAATCTAAGTTCATTAATATATCCTTTTCAATGAATAATATAACCAATCTATTTAATCTTTCTTGCGAACATAATTGACCTTAAATAAGATTTAATTAATTTTAATTTTGAAAAGTTTCTTTCAGTAGAAGCAACTGTTACTGATATTGTTAATAATATTATATAAGCAATATATGTATTGGAAAAAACATTTATTTTTTTGATATAATTTAATATATTAATAGGACAATCATTTCATTTTACAAGACTTCTCTTAATATTTTTAATTCAAAAAATAAATGGAAACAATTAATGTCAGAAAATGTATAATATTTTAATTTAGTTTCAAGATTAATACAATATCTTTTCAAATTATCATCATCTAATGACTTTAAAATTTTCATTTCAAATAAGAAGTTAAAATATTTTCATATACTTGATATTGTTCAGATCTATTTTTAAGTGAGAAATTGTTTGATTATAATATAGTAATAGTAATCAATTCTAAACGAATCTTCAATTGATCATGTTTCTTCAATGTTAACAATCATCAAATTGTTTTTTCTTTGACTCATTCTTTTTTCACAAAATATTGGTTGTATTTCCATATCATTCGCAATTTCTTTAGATGAAATCATAGTATCTGTGAATCAATTTTCTCTAATGAGACCTTTTTCTACCGATAAATCAATTAATTTAGAATCAATATTATTTTCATATTCCTGGATCATATATATTAAATTTAGAACGTACAATACATGTCTCATTATCATTACTAATATCATCATTGTTTTTTCTTTTTTACTTTCATCCTCAGTCTCTAGTTTTTTCATCTAAATTTATTTGATTACATGCTTCATTTTTAACCATATAATTATCTACTATTTTTGTTTCATCTTTTTGTTTGTCTATACCTATCGTTTCTTCTATTATTTCATCAATTTTATTACTTATACTTCCAATAACAAATTTATTGGGAGCACCTTTTTGAGATTCAATCAATTTTTCTACTCTTCTTTTCTTCTTGAGCTTTTTCATATCGAAGTTCATATTTTCTAGTAGACATATTGATATTCTAAATATGCAAATATGAACAAAACTTAGATGCTAAGATATTGAACAATCAATAATATGAAATAATTTTTTCAAACAAAAGGTAAAAGAATTTGAACGAAAAAAAATTGGAACTTTGAAGCAGCTAGATTTAGTTAAGAAAATGATTTCTGCTCTAGCAATTGATTCAAACTTAGACTCGTGAGGCCACACAGAATATCGTTGGAAATTCGAGAGTTGAGAAAGATTGAGAAAGAGAGAATTCAACTTAAAGTGAATCTAACTTACCGTACCTAATATATTTGTGAGGGAAACTAGAACGGTTTAAGTTTTGAAAATAATAAATAAATAAAGAAGAAATATGAAAGGTTTTCAACTTTTCTAAACTTATGAGAGTTTTGAGGGAGTTATATTAATGGTTGAGAATTTGAAGAAAAATTGAAAGGAATAATGAATAAAAAGATAAAAAGTTAATAAATTTAAAATCAAAATTTTGAGTGTTAATGAGTTTATTGATTATGGATTTTTTTAGTAATTTGTATTTTCAATATTATAAAAAAATTTATGAAAATAATAAGTATATTATTTTATATATTAAACTTAATTTCAATAAAAATTTAATTAAATAGATACCAACATTAATATATATATATATATATATAGAATATGAGGCCTTTCCGGCCTGTAGCTTAAGTCGGCCCTGTGAACTCCTCTTTCTACACTTTTACATAATATGCCTAAAAAACATCCATCAAGCACCGATCAAACTAATGTGTTCGAGAGAGGGGCAACGAAAAATGAAAAGGGAGATGAAAGGGAAAGGATTGTCATCATACAATTTAAGGATCAAATGAAGAAGTTAATTAAGAAGTAGACCTGACCTTGAAACGTCAAATGGAAGCTGCTTGCTGTGTAGACTTAGTGTGTGTGTGTTTTTTTTAATAAATGAATTTCTCTTTTATTTTTATATTTGATGGAGGGAAAGGAAATATAGGAAACTTGATTAATTATACAAAAGAAAATATCCCTTTGACCCCTGAATTTTAAGAATAGGTTTATTCGGTGAAATCACTCATTTTAGTTCCTCGATCTTTAAGAATAGGTTTAAAAGGTGCTTCTAATAATATAATTATTAAATTTAAATATTAAATTGTCTAAATAGATGATGTGGAAATATGAGTTGGAAAATAAATATTTTTTAATTTTTCTAATCTTCCCTCTCTCTCCCTCTTTGTCTTCTCTGAAAAACAGAGACCGTCATCTAAAAAGGTTCGCAGTTACTCTACAAATGTATAGGAGAGAGAGATTGAGAAGAGGACTAACTCAAACTCCATTGTCATTGTTTGGCTCAAACTTATTACTCATTAAAGGGTTTAGAGAGGACGAATTTGTGAAGTACAATTTCTTGCAAAGAAGACGTGGATGATATACACTCCGAAATTGAAGGTAATTTCAACTCAAAAAAAAAAAAAAATCAGCCTCTTAGAATCCTTCAAATTCAATTACTATTTGAGATTTCAAGTTGAACTAGTGGGATGCGTTTTTCTTAGAGAAAATGCAAGGATTGAACTAGACTTCTACGCTTAGAGTTTTCACAATTACACTACTATTTCGCTTGGATTGGGAAGAGAGAAGTGGGAAATATTAAAAAAAAAAAAAAAAAAAATTCAAGTCATCTTGACATATCATATTTTTAATTAATTTTATGTTTAAAGTTAATAGATTTATTAGCTGTGTGACCTTTTAAACCTATTCTTAAAAATTCAGGGACTAAAATGACCAATTTCAAACATTAGGAAATAAAAAACACTTATTCTTAAAAACTGAGCGACCAAAAGGGTATTTTTCCCTGTAATTATCATTCTTTTAGTTCTTTAAAATCAATTAATAGGCATTAATCTAACACTCAATGCGAAATGTGTGTATTTAATGAAAAATTCAAACTATTGGTCTGGCCCATTATTATCAGTTGCACACAACTCTTGTTAGTCTTAATTAAGAGGCAGGGCAATCTGTCAATGCATATCTCGCTTCAGCCTATTTGGACATAATTGGATCTGGTTAAAATCAGTGTTGATCATCTACAATGCACCAAAGTTCTCATGGGACTCCGTCTAAAATATGAATCTGTTCGTGCTGCCTTACTACATCGCAATCCTTTGCCATCTCTTAATGTGACAATCCAGAAAAATTTGTTTGAGGAGAAAAGACTTGTGATAGTCTCCTCCCTGTCATCTGATGTTGCTCTCGCTATAATTCATCCGCGATCTACAAGTGAGTCACTCTTCTGCAAAACCAAATAGTGCAGGTACTTCCAAAGCAAGGTCATATTTTAGACAACTGTCCTATCTGACCACCTCGCCCTCGAAGTCATTCTACTAAACTAAAGAGCTCCCCCAAAAGTGGTTCCTCTTCTATTGTTGTTGCTGCCACCTCCTCTGATTTCACCATCCCTCTGAGTCTCCAGATCAGTGACCTTCAAGATTTACTGAAACAGGTGATCTCTTCTAATTCTCTCGCTCTTGCTATCGCACCAGGTACCTCTTGGTTCCTTGATTCAGCTTATTGTAACCATATGACCTCTAATATAGCATTACTATCTTCCTCCAACCCTGTCAAATCTCTCCCCTCAATTCATTCTGCTAATGGGAATCCCATATCTATTTCTCACATTGGCACTGTTGACGCACCCACCATAAATCTTTCCAATACTTATCACATGTCCCTAATCTAACATTTAATCTTGCTTCTATCGGCCAACTATGTGACCTTGGTCTAACTGTCTTTTTACTTCCCATGGTTGTCAGGTTCAGGATTCGTGGACAGGATAGACGATTAGTACAGGTCACAAGGTAGGAAGATTATTTGAGTTCATGTCTTTTCAGCCACCCATTCTTCCATCTATTTCTGCAGCTGTCATTGATACTAATACATATTAGTGGTATCTTTGTCTTGGTCATGTATCTTCATATAAACTTCATAATTTAATTTCTATTGGTACTTTGAATAATGTTTCCAAATTTAGTTCATTTGACTGTGTGCATTGTAAACATGCAAAGCAACCTACTTTATCTTTTCCTATTTCAGCATCATTATGTGATACACCTTTTGGGTTAGTTCATTATGATATTTAAGGTCCGACTCCTACTACTATAGTAAATGGTTATCGATATTTTATTTTATTTATTGACGATTACTCTCGCTTTACTTGGATATATTTTCTTAAAAATCATTATTCTTTATCCTAAATTTACATTGATTTTGTCAATATGTTTCATACTTAATTTTCTTGAATCATTAAAGTTCTTCATACAGATAATGCAATGGAGTATAAGGACTCCTATCTCCTATCGTTTCTCTCCCAACAAGGCACTCTTGTTCAACATTCTTGTCCTCACACCTCTCAACAAAATGATCTATTAGAATGAAAACACCATAATTTTATGGATTTTGTTCGCGCTTAACTACTCATGGCATTCTACCCTGAGAAGTTTTAGGGTGAGACTGCCTCACATTTATTTGTGTCATCAATCGTCTTCCTTCCTTGGTTATACACAATGTTACAGAAAGAACAGAAGACAAGAAAACAAGAATGCATGTAGTCGACTTCTTTCTGTTATGTGTTGTAACCACCAGAGCTTCATCGTTGTCCATTGCGCTTGTGTATATAAATAAAAACGAATGTGAGAAGAATGAAAGAAATAAGAAGAAAAAGAGAGAGAGCAAGACATTCGTTCTGTAATAACTTTGAAGAAGAAGTAATAAAAGAGACCCTCCCAATTTGCATAGTGGACGTAGGCATTTGGCCGAACCATTTAAACTCTTGTGTTCTTTCTTTCTAACTCTACGATCGTTTAGCATTTACTTAAGTATTGTTTACACAATCGTGTAGTTCCTATCGCATCGTGTACACGATCGCATAGCTCCACGTCAAATCGTCTATACGATCGTCTAGCTCTTCAACTGTTGTCTATAAGATCGTTTAGCTCTAATCAACTATCGTCTAGCGCTTCGTTTAGTCGTTTACATAATTGAACTATCGTTTAGTTCTTTGAGCTTCGTCTACACGATTGAGATGCCATCAGGTAAACGACAGAAGAGTTTTGAAGCCTCAACATACAGTATCTCCTGACTCTTGAATTTTACTTGACCGTTAAATATGAGTAATTTGTGATTGCAAACGAGAAGATCTTAGTCATTTGGAACACCAAGTGGTATCAGAGCTCAGTGAACAGTTCAAGACAGATCCAAGATTTGAATTCTTGCATACTTCAAATCAGATAAATCAATCTTGAAGATCAAGAATGGCAACAACCAGATATGAAATTGAGAAGTTTGTGAAGGAACTCTTAAACAAGAGAATCCATGAGCGGAAGCGGATCTTTCCGATTTTATTGTGACAGAATTACCACACATATATATGAACAAACAAATATACATTGTAACACTAATTACTGGCATGCTTTAACAAATAAAATACAAAAGACCGAGTAAATATACCAATTGAAGACTTTTTTCAATCGAACTCAATCCAGCTGAAGCGAACAACTCACGCTCTTTATCGTCCAGCAAATAGTCGCTTAACAGCACCACGATCATTTACACGATCAGCAACCCATGAACCAATAGCAACCAGGGACGACACCAACACTCGAAGCCCTTGGTATTCTCGAAGTGAGAATCCAAAGGGTGGACTTTGATGGAATTGGTAGAGGGAAGGAGGAAAAGATGATCGTGTAGTACGAACAAACAAGTGGGAGATAGTAGAAGACTATCGTATAGTCGGGTGCTTGTCGTTTGGAAAAAGGTACACGATCGTGTAGGTTTAGCTAAGTGATCGTCTATCAAATGATAAAAGATCATTTAGATATTGCGGGCAATCGTTTAGTTCGTGGGTTTGCGATCGTTTAGAAAGACGGACACTATCGTATAGGCTCTCAACGTTATGCGATCGTATACTTTCACACCGTGAGCAATTTTTCTTGCGCGTTTTGCAAAATGGAAACAATTTTAATTTTATTCTTCAGTTACAAGAACTGAATTCGAACTTCCCACTTTCACATGATTCCAAAGAAATACTCGGCCAATTATCTCATAATCGTCTAATTAATTAATTAATTAATATAATCATATTATATTCTTAACCTATAGTTTGATATCATATATCTACTATAGTGTTTTCTTCTCTACTTGATATAAATCATATTTATATTCAATTTCCTCCAAAATAATGTATCTCATACATTTAATCAATCATATCATATATAATTAACCAGATCAATTATATCATATATAGTTAAACTCCTTCTTGTCAATTTGAATAAAAACTGATTCTCAACTTTATCCAAGCTACCAAGGGGACCTTATAGATCTATGGCTCAAAGCTCCAACGGTACGTGACTAGCTGACTAAACTCTTTAGCCACGAGATCCACAATCTGTTAACTGCCAGGCATTCCACTAAAGATCGATAGCTGAACTTTTCTTACCACAGATATATTTCTGTGTCCATCAGATATAACCAATCATAAGTGTACGATAACCCTTCACAGATGCTCGTAAGTATAGCTGGGTCAAATTACCGTTTTGCCTCTGTAGTTACATCTCAGTCCTTAAGTACCACTGATCCCTCTAATGAACAATACAACATAGTCCAACTATGTGTGAACACCTCTCGAGCCAAGAGAAGGTCTGTGGTGCCACATCGTTCAAGCCTTAGAATCAGCCCTTAAGGAAGCTATCTATCTACTTGCCTCTACTTCAGAGAAGAAGTGAATTTCATCTTGTGTAGCTGAGTTCCCAGCTTCTAAATCAGACAAATCCCTAAAGTGGTAGGTTTGAGTCGGCGGCCTGGTCACTTGCACCCATGCATATCAAAGGACTGCCCTTAATGGCAGGAGTTCCCAACTCACTTAGGATTGAGGTCATGTTACCTATGGTCATTCTAGTGAAGTGAAATCTTTGTCATGAACGGTGTTATATAACGAGACATTAACATTTCGTGGTTAGGTCTTATACAAACTCTTTGTATAGGATGCCCCCACTCGCATGTCCCCAACACGAATGACCAGAATCAAACCATCTGTGACAAGTTACACCACTTGCAACTATTCCACAAAGTGGGCCGCATCCGTAACGTTATTAATATAAGGTTTCCCTCATATATCCATATACTATAGACCATTTTGGTTATCCCTTAAGACATGATCCACTTGTATGTCACCACATATATGCTTAAGGTACATAAAGATAACTAGGAATTTTAGGTTTATTGGTTTGTGGTAAAGAAAATAAAACATTCAACTGAGCAAAATCAAGATGTGAAGTAAATATCATATATTATACATTACAAGCTTTCATACAAACTGTTTACAAACTACAGGACACGAGACTTTAGGGCATCAACCCCAACAATCTCCCACTTGTCATAAAGCGAAGTGGGGTGTACAAAAACTAGTACAAAGAAATAAACTAGGGCATAAAAGCCCAGTACAAGAAATCTTCCACTTGCCCTAGTCTAGCCGCGGGCGATCCTGTAGACCCATGTTCCAAGATCTAGACGCCTGTTTCAGCCCATAGATGGACCAATTTAACTTGCAAACTTTTTCCTCTTGACCTTGGGCTATGAATCCCTCGGGTTGCACCATGTAAATGGTCTCCTCAACATGGCCATTCAGAAAGGCCATCTTGACGTCAATTTGCCAGATCTCATAATTATAATAAGTTGCAATGGACAAGAGGATGCAGATTGACTTGAACATGGCAACAGGCCAGAAAGTCTCCTCATAGTCGACTCCCTCTACCTGGGTATAACCCTTTGCCATAAGTCGAGCCTTGAAGGTTTGCACTTTCCCATCATCACCCCGTTTGAGCTTGTAGATCCAATTACAACTTATACGTCTTACCTCATTAGGCTGACCTACAAGATCCCATACTGAGTTGAAGTACATCAGCTCCATCTCGAGATCCATGGCCTTGACCCATTCATCGCGGTCTACATCCTCCATTGCCTTCTGATAAGATAATGGATCTTCAATGTCACCATTTGCTACCATAGCAAGGATTTTCGTGAAACCCAGATAACGAACGGGTGGGTTCGCAACCCTCCCACTACATCGAGGTTCCCTCAACTCTTGAAGTGGAACCAACCTATTAGATGAACTCCCATCAACAACTCTTGTTGATTTAGTAGGCTCTTCAATAACTCTTGTTGAATTTTCAGTAGTTTCATTGGAAAGCTCACGTAACACGACTTTGCTTTGTGGACTATGCTCCCTCATATGATCCTCCTCCAGGAAAGTAGTGTTTGTTGAAACAAACACCCTATTTTCCGTTAGATCATAAAAATAACCCCCTTGTGTTCCTTTGGGATAGCCTACAAAGAGGCATAACCTCGACCGTGGTTCCAACTTCTTGGGATTAGCCTCAAGCACATGTACAGGGCAACCCCAAATGCGGAAGTGATGTAAACTAGCTTTACGCCCATTCCACAACTCCAGAGGTGTTCTTACAACACTTTTGGAGGGAACACAGTTGAGTATGTATACCGTAGTTTCCACTACAAAACCCCAAAACGAGTCTGGTAAGGAAGCGTAACTCATCATCGAACGAACCATGTCCAACAAGGTTCTATTTCTCTTTTCCGCTACGCCATTCTGCTGAGGTGTACCCGGCGCTGAGAGTTAGGAAACGATTCCATGTTTTATCAAATATTCCTAGAATGTCGAGTCCAAAAACTCTCCACCTTGATCCGATCGAAGTGTTTTAATCCATATATCCAATGCATTTTCAACTTCAATCTTGAACTCTTTGAACTTTTCAAAGGATTCAGACTTCTGTTGCATAAGATAAACATATTCATACCTAGAGTAATCATCAGTAAAACTGATAAAATACTCATAGCCACCTCAGGCTCGCATATTCATAGGACCTCAAAGGTCAGAATGTACTAACTCAAAAGGCTCTTTCACTCGCTAACCTTTTCTAGTAAAAGGTCTTTTAGTCCTCTTACCCTCAAGGCAAGATTCGCACACCGGTAAAGAATTTTCCGCCAACTCACTTAGAAGTCCATTCTCCACCAATCTCTCAATTTTATTGAGATTGATGTGTCCTAATCGAAGGTGCCAAAGTTGGGCATTTTTTTTTTGGAGAAATTCGTTGACGTTTAGATTGAGTTACGACAGTTTTAAACAATTATGTGTAATGGAGGGAACTTATGGCTAATAGTCTTAGCAAATACAAGTTACTTTCCAGATAAGCTATACAAATATTAACACCATCTTTATGAATAAACACTTTATCCTCATTAAAAGAAAGCATATATTTACATTACAACAGACACTTTACAGAAATAGGGTTCCTCTTAAGTTTAGAACAACATATACATCATTTAAAACAAGAAATCTATTATGTAAAGATAACTGGATCCCTCCCACTGCCACAACTGAGCAACGTGCTTAGTGCCTACTCGCATCGTCATCTTACCAGCCTCCAGCTGTCACTAGGATATAATCTCCAAAAAAGAAGAACAAACGTGATTAGTGGTGCCCAAATCAATTATCCAGGCAGAATCATCATTCTCCACTAAACATGTTTCAAGTACAAGTAAATCATATTTACCTTTATCTGCCTTGGCCTTAGCCTTGGTGGCCTTCCTTTCCTTCAGCCAGCAAGGACAGTTCCTCTTCCAGTGACTGTCCTGATAGTAGTGGAAATATTTTCCCTTTTCAACCAGCGACGGACACCTTCTTGAGGCGACAGGTGGTGGGTTAGCAAGCGTCTTCCCGTTCTTCTTACCACCTTTCTTCTTCTTTTCCTTTGTAGAGTTAGAAGTAGAAGGTGCAGACTTTGTTCCTGAGGTCAAACCTCTATGGAACGTTCTATAGAATGAAGCAACATTTGCCTTAACCCTCTCCCTCTCCTTACTTTTCTGTGAAGATTGGTATGTCTGCAACTCGTTGAGGAGAGTTGTAAAGGTGTATTTCACTTTGTTAAGAATCACATTGCTAACAAAGTGTAGGAAGCTCTTCTGTAAAGAATGCAAGATTATCCTAACCTGACTGCCCTCATCGATCGTAGACCCATTCAACTCTGCCACATTAAAATGGACTATCATGTTAAGCACATGTTCACGAATAGAGGTGCCTTCTTCCATTATAGAGTTGTATATATACTTAAAAGCCTCGTGCTTGAGCTGTTTAAATAGTTGTCCAAACATCCCTCGCAGGTACTCCATGATCTCATACGCTAAGACCATGGGCTCATGCTTCTTGGCCAAGACGTCATTAAGATTTGCCAAGATAAAGGCTCGGGCCTTCTCATATGCCCATGTCCATCGCTCGTACGCCTCCCGAAAATTTCGAGCGGCATTAGGAACTAGAATAGAAGGACAGGCCTCCGTAAGAGCAAACATGAGATCCTCGATGATTAGAATAGTCGTGATCATGTGTTTCCATGTTGAAAAATTATCGCCAGTCAGTTTCTTGGCGCTAAGCAATGCTAAAGTGGCTGTGTCCATTTTAAAACTTGTTACTGAAAAACAAACAAACTTTTATAAGATTTTGCTAAACCACATTTTAATCAATTAATTTTGCAAAATAGTTTTCAAGTACCCTAAGTGTAAGACTTCTATTTTGCAATGATGCCCCAGGGAGGCAGGACAAACGTCACCGGTGGGGTGATCAGATGTCCCTTTACTAGGATGAGATATTCTCAACCATTAGGCAGAACCAACTCTTGGAACTGAACCTAACAGCCACCATTTATTTGGTCCAGAACTGTTAACCTTTAATAATTTCACGTAAGTGTGATCCCTCGCTTTCGGCGCCAGAGTCCCACCCTAATGAGCCCACCGTAGGGAAGAAGTAGATTAGGACAAGAAACTAAGTAACCTTATCCTCTTACAAGAGATCAAATAAAGAAACGCGCAAAACTGTCATCCTATAGGGGGACACTCCAAGGGTGCCTCGAGGCGATGCACAGAAACTTTATTCAATGCAACGAGGGAGACCGTGTGATATGTTGTCGCACTTTCCGCTCCCACTTACTATGAACACTCTCTCCATCCACCTTGATATTGACCTACCCAAACACCATCCTTTAGGGGGACACTCCTAGGGTGCCATGAGGCCGAGGGTAGATCTCTAGGTGTGGACTATATAGGAGAAACGTGAAAGGTTTAAACGAAGCATCATATGCCCCAAGTACCTCCCACTTAATGTTCTACCTAGTGGTTCATTAACCTAGACAATCCGGCTATTGATTTTAGTCTAAGTCATCTTTTTAAGTCCACTCATAAAAAAACTTTTGTCTATGAAATAAACAAGTTTAAGTAGTCACATGTAAATACTTTAATGGACTGTCCGTAACTTGCATGCATGCATCAAATCTATCTAATTCACCTTTCCAGGTAGATTTCCAGGTAAGGGTGTTACGTTTTCGTCAACTTAAATACCCCAGCTTAACCAGAACCCGCCTTAGACAAAAGGTCCCTTATAGATAGATTTGCTACACTTTAACCTTTTATTAGCCAATTTAATCCTATTAAACTGATTAAAAGATTAAAGCCTAAAGGTTGCTAATCATATTAGAACCGTGATTTTAGGTCTATGTCATCTAAGTTTTAAACATTTTAAAACCATGAATTAAACCTAAGTGAGCATGCATGTCTTTCTTATTGCTTTTAGTTCTAATTTCTCTTTAACCTTTAAAAAGAAACAACTAAAACATTTTGCGCATAACTAGGTGTTTATAACGCTTATAAAGAAACCTATGTGTCATGCTTCATGCAATGTCCGGTCATTACTATACATAACTTTTATATACATGTTATAACCAAGCAAACATGCTTTCCATACATCCTTATACTATAACAATTATAATATAAAGATGATGCATGCCAATGCTTTTTATGCACGCATAAATATAACTCTTATATTATATAATGCATGAGCATGATCTTACGTAATTTAAATCATGCTTCTCTAAATTATAACATTTATAATTAAAGAGATGATGCATGACCAATGCATAACCTAAGGTGGGATTTTCTATATGTACATACCATATGACATATAAATAAACCAGACTTTAGGGCATTAAGCCCAATAGTTTGATGGTAAGACAGATTTTGAACTATGGAAGCGAAGATTAAGGCAATCTTAGGACAACAAAAGGCACTCTTGGCCATTACGGGCCCTGCAAAATACCCTGAAACACTCACCAAGGCAGAGAAAGAGACAATTGAGGTAAATGCTTATGAAACCATTGTCTTGAATATCACGGACAGTGTTTTGAGGTAGATTGTAGACCAGCCTACTGCTTATACCCTCTAGAACAAACTAAATGAGATATATCTCAACAAAGACCTGTCTAACAAAGTTTTCTTGAGGGAAAGATTTTTCACCTACAAGATGGATGCTGCAAAGTCCCTCATGGGTAATTTGAATGAGTTCAAAAGACTGTCTTCTAAATTCAAATCAATAAGAGATAATATTGGAAAGAGAATGAGGCTTTCATATTACTGAACTCTCTACCAGAATCATTTAATGATATTAAGACAGCCATGAAGTACAGTAGAGAAAGAGTAACAATAGAAGCAATCATATCAGCATTAAGAGTCAGAGAATTAGAGTTACAAATGAGTAAAAAAGATCAACAAGAAGGTGAAGGCTTGTTTTCAAAGGGGAAAACAAAGAACAATGGGAAGGGGAAACAAAATGGTGGTGAAAAGTCCAAGATTAAGTGTCATTTTTGCCACAAAATGGAGCACATGAAAAAGGACTGCTATGTCTTGAAAAGGAAACTGAATCAACAGAACAAGGGGGAAAAATAGACCGAGGCTGCTGTAGGGGAGAATTCCCTTGTGTATTCAGATGGATTGGCTTCAACTGAAAAAGGTGGAGAGTAGAATACTATGGAGACTCAAGACTGGGTGATAGATTCTGGTTGCTCAGTTTATATGAAACCATCTAAAGGATGGTTTTGCACCTACAAGAAGTTGGATGGAGGGCTAATCTACTTGGGAAACAATAACACCTGCAGAGCTGTTGGAATAGGGTTTGTATGCCTGAAAATGCAAGATGGTTCAGTGATATTGTTTAGGAACGTGAGGCATGTTCCTACATTGAAGAGAAATCTCCTATCTTTGGGGATGTTTGATGCTATTGGCTATGAGTATAGAGGTGTTGAAGGCACCTTTGAAAAAAATTAAAGATTCTAAAGTAGTATTGGTGGCAACCAAAGTAAATGGCTTGTATGTCATCAAAGATGTGAAAATGGCACATTCAACCTTGATGGCAGCTGATGAAGAAGCCACAGAAGATGAGTTATGGCACAAAATACTTTCTCATATCAGTGTGAGGGGATTTCAAGTACTCTCAAAATAGGGGATTCTTCCAAGGGGTGTTGGAGATAGCTTAAAATTCTGTGAACATTGTATACTAGGCAAAGTAACAAGGCAAGGTTTCCCCAAAGGACAACACACTTCTAAAGAAATCCTTGAATATGTGCATTCAAACTTGTGAAGGCTAGCTCACTCTCCATCTCTAAGTGGAGCAAGGTACCAAAATCCAAAGATGAAGTGTTTAGTAGATTCAAAGAATGAAAGACCTTGATTGAAAAACACACCTCTAAACATATTAAACATTTGAGAACTAATAATGGTTTAGAGTTTTGTGTAGAGGAGTTCAACTTGTTTTGTAGGGAATATGGCATAGTAAGGCACAAAACAGTCACACCTCAACAAAATGGAGTAACTGAAAGATTGAATAGAACAATGTTGGAAAGAGTTAGATGTCAGTTGTCTAATGCTCTATTGCCTGAAAAGTATTGGGCTGAAGCTATTTCATACACAATATACACTCTTAATAGGTGCCCATATTAGTCCATAGAGCTGAAAACTCTTGAAGAGAAGTGGACAAGGCAGCCACCTAAGCTGGAACACTTGAATGTGTTTGGATGTGTAGGCTATGTACATCAAAGCCAAGGTAAGTTGAAACCTAGGGCTGTAAAATGCATGTTTTTAGGCATTACACCAGGAGTGAAGGTTATAGGTTGTGGCATCTTGTTGAGAAGAGATGTGTGAATAATAGAGATGTGGTATTCAGAGAGAATGAGATGTTTATATTGTTTGAGCAACCAACTACATCTATGCCAAAGATAAGTAGCACAAGGTTTGAGGTGGAGCCTCAAAATAATCATGGAGCTTCTACTTCCTCTCAAAACCTAGAATTTGAAGGCGATGATACTGCTGAAACGAATGAACATATGTCAAGAGAACAAGTAGAGACACATGGAGACTTATATAATTATTCATTAGCAAGAGACAGACCTAGAAGAACTACTGTGCCACCAGCTAGATATCAAGAATCTGACTTTGCTAGTGTTGCTCTAAGTGCTTCCATTTAAATGAGCAACAATGAACCTACCAGCTTTGAAGAAGCAACAAACAGCCCTGATGCTAGATAGTAGATTGAGCCAATGAATGATGATATGAAGTCCCTCAACCAAAATGACACCTGGAGACTAGTACCTTTGCCAAAAGGGTACAAACCTATTTCATGTAAGTGGGTTTACAAATTTAAAGAAGAAATTCCAGAGGTGCAAAAGTCTAGGTTCAAAGCAAGACTAGTTGCTAAGGGGTTCATACAAAAAGAAAATATAGATTACACTGAGGTCTTTTCTCCAGTGGTGAAGCATACATCGATTAGGCTACACCTTTCCTTAGTTGTGCAAAATGACTTAGAGTTAGACCAATTGGATGTGAAGACAACCTTTCTACATGGGTTGTTGAATGAGACCATTTACATGAAGCAACCTCAAGGGTATATGAAAAGGGGAGAAGAAGACTTGGTTTGTTTTCTAAATAAGTCTATCTATGGCCTCAAGCAGTCACCAAGGTGTTGGTATGAGAGGTTTGATGAAATGATCTCCAAAATGGGGTTTAAAGAAGCTCATATGATTGGTGAATGTATACAAACTCTAGTAGCTTCAAGAAACATGTTTATCTACTTCTTTATGTAGATGACATGTTGCTGGCCGGGAGTTCCAAAGAAGAGTCGAGGCAAGTTAAAATGCTTCTAAAGAAAGAGTTTGATATGAAAGACCTAGGGGAATAAAAAAAGATCCTAGGCATTGAGATTGAAAAAGACAGAAAACAGGGCAGATTGCAAGTGAGTCAATCAAAATATTGTGCAAAAATATTACAGAGATTCAAAATAGAGGTTGCTAACCCAGTTGGCACTCCTCTTGCACCTCATTTCAAGCTTTCAGTAGAAAATAGTCCAAAAAGTTTAGATGAAGAGCACTTAAACCATATGAAGATTGTTCCCTATTCCTAAGCAGTGGGATCTTTGATGTACCTAATGACTTCTACCAGACCAGATCTGTCCTATGCTACAAGTATGGTCAGTAGGTACATGGCAAACCCTAGTAAACAACATTGGGAACCAGTCAAGTGGATACTGAGGTATCCGTGTTCATCAAAGGATGCAAGGGTCTTATATAGACAAAATGAGCCATCCAATGATGAAGTGTATGGTTATGTTAATGCAGACTATGCAGGGGATTTGGACAGAAGGTGCTCTCTATCAGGCTATGTTTTCTTATAAGGAAATAATTTGATAAGTCGGAAGGCTAGTTTGCAGCCTTTTATGGCTATTTCCACAACAGAGGTTGAGTTTATCGTACTGTCTGAGGCTGTGAAAGAAGGTTTGTGGCTAAAAGATTTACTAAACGATTTCAACATTAGACAAACAAAGGTTAGGATATATTGTGATAACCAGAGCACAATTTACCTATCTAAAAACCAACAGTTTCACAGCAGAACCAAACACATTGACATTAAATACCATTTTATCAAATAGGAGATTGAGAAAGGGGAAGTTAAGGTAGTGAAGATTCATACCTCAGACGATGCAGCTGATATGCTAACAAAAACAATTCCATTAAGAAAGCTTGGCCGATGCTTGGACTTTCTTGGGTTCGAGTTACCTGAAAAAGGTTAGCTCAGGTTAGTTCAACAAGCAAAGAGCGATAGGTATTAAGGATTCTTACAAAGGTGGAGATTGTTACAGAAAGATCCGAAGACAAGAAAACAAGATTTCAGGTAGTTGAACCGTTTTCGACTTCTTTATGTTATGTGTTGTAACCATCAGAGCTTCATCGTTGACCATTGCGCTTGTGTATATAAAGAAAAACGAATGTGAGAAGTGGTTGAGTTTGTGCCCTAAATTCTCGTGTCCTATAGTTTGTAAAAAACTTTGTACGAACACTTGTGATATATAATATGAATGATATTTACTTCACTACTTGACTTTGCACATTTAGATTTTTTTTATTTTATCCCAAACCAATAAACTTAATATCCCTAGTTGTCTTTATGTAACTTAAGCATGTATCTAGTGACATACAAGTGGATCATGTCTTAAGTGACAATAAAAATAGTCTGTAGTATATGGATATAGGAAGGAAACCTTATCCTGGTAACACTACGGATGCGACCCGCTTTGTGGAATTGTTATAAATGTTGTGACTTGTCATAGATGGTCTGATCCTGATCATTCATGTAGCTGTCTCTTATACACATCTAGATGTGTATAAGAGACAGGTCCTATACAAAGAGTTTGTATAAGACTTGACCTCGAAGTGTTAATGTCTTGTCATATAACACCATTCATGACTGAGACTTCACTTTACTAGGATGACCATAGGTAACATGACCTCAATCCAGAGTGAGTTGGGAACTCCTGCCTTTGAGGGCGGTTCTTTGATTTGCATGGGTGCGAATGGCCAGAACCCTGACTCAAATCTATCATTTTGGGGATTCGTCTGATTTAGGAGCTAGAAACTCAGCTTCACAAGATGGAGTTCACTCCTTCCCTAAAGTAGGGTGAGTAGATAGATTGTTCTCTTAAGGGCTGATCCTGGGACTTGAACGATGTGGCGCCACACACCTTCTCATAGCCCAAGAGGTATTCACACATAGTATGACTATGTTGTATTGTTCATTAGAGGGATTAGTGGTACTTAAGAAGAAATATGTAATTACAGGGGCAAAACGGCAAATTAGCCTGCTGTAATTACGAGCATCTATGAAGGGTCATCGTACTGATGATTGGTTATATCCAATGGACATAGAAATACATATATGGAAAGAAGAGTTCAACTGTCAGTCTTTAGTGAAGTGCCTGGTAGTTAACGGATGGTGGATATCGTGACTAAAGAGTTTAGTCAGCTGTTCATGCAACGTTGGAGCTTCGAGCCATAGGTCTATAAGGTCCCCTTAGTAGCTTGGATACAAGTTGAGAATCAGTTTTTGGGTTAGTTTGAAATGTTCAAATTGACAAGGGGGAGTTCAATTATATATGATATAATTGAACGAGTTAATTAAATATGATTTAATTAACTTTATGTATGAGACACATTAATTTGAAGAAAATTGGATATAAATATGGTTTATATCTAGTAGAGAAAAATATTATAATTAATATATGATATTACTTTATATGTTATGAATATGATAAGATCACATTCGTTGGACGGTTATAAAGAAAATGGGAAGGTGCCTCTCTTGTTCTAAATAACGGACGAGTGCATTATAAATAGTAGACGATGTGTTGATCTCGGAGTGTGCGGACATTGTAAAAAGAAAGTGTCATCGTTTAAAATCAATGCCTATACGACAGTGACTGCACGATCGTTTTCATATACGATATTGCTAAGCGATCGCATATCGATTACACTGTCGCGTGCTATTATCTAAACGATCGTTTACCTTTTTCCTAAGCGATCATTTAGCTCCCGGTATTTACTAAATGATCATGTAAACGATCGCTTAGATTTTCCTACACGATCGTTCAGACAATCACTCATCCTTTTCCTATACGATCGCTGACCTTTCTCTACACGATCGTTTAGATGATCGCTTACTTTTCCTACACGATCATATACTTCACCTAAACGATCAAGCATCTTGTCTATGCGATAGACGACCGCTTCTCCCATTTGCTTGATCATTATGTACGGTCTCTCTTCCTCCTTCCCTCTACTAAATCTGGACAAAGCCCATACTTTGGATTCTCACTCCAAGAATACTGAGGCTCTGAGTGGTGTTGTCTTCTCCGTTTCCTTCTGTTCGAGTGGTGATTGTTCGAGGTAGATGATTGGGCTTCAGACTCGCTGTGAAGAAGAAATCTTCATCTGGTATGGTTTCTTGATCTCTTTAGCATTATGAAAGTATGTTTGAATGTATATGTGGTAATTCTGTCACAATGAATTGGTAAGATCCGCTTCCACTCGTAGGTACTCTTGGATAAAAGTTCCTTCAAGAAGAACGTAAGAAATAAGAAGAAAAAGAGAGAGAGCAAGGCATTCATTCTATAATAACTTTGAAGAATAAGTAATAAAAAAGACCCTCCCGATTTGCACAATGGACGTAGGCCTTTGGCCAAACCACTTAAACTCTTGTGTTCTTTCTTTCTAACTCTACAATCGTTTAGCATTTACTTAAGTATTGTTTACACGATTGTAGTTCCTATAACATCGTGTATACGATTGCTTAGCTCTGCATCTAATCGTCTATATGATCATCTTGCTCTTCAGTTATCCTCTATACAATCGTTTAGCTCTAATCAACTGTCGTCTACACGATCGTCTAGCACTTCGTTCAATTGTTTACATAATTGAACTATCGTTTAGTTCTTGAAGCTTCGTCTACACGATTGAGTTGCCATCAGGTAAATGACAGAAGAGTTTTGAAGCCTCAGCATACAGTATCACCTGACTCTTGAATTGTAATTGACCGTTAAATCTGAGTAATTTGTGATTGCAAAACGAGAAGATCTTAGTCATCTGAGACAACACACAATTTATCTCCTTTTGAATGGTTGTATGATACTTCTTCTTCTTACTCTCATCTTAAAGTCTTTGGTGTACATGTTTTGTTTTACTGCATCCTCATGAGCATACCAAACTTGAACTCCGTGCTCGTCTATGTTGTTTTCCTGGCTCTGGTACTGAACATAAAAATTTTCTTTATTGGGATCCTATCTTTAAATGCTTACGTATCTCTCACCATGTCACCTCTAGGGAACATCGTATATTTTCTAGTCTTTTTCAATTTCACACCTCCTTATCTAGCCTTCACCCATTCTTTACTAGTCCTTCCACTGATCTATTTACTACTTGTGATTCTTTACCTGGCCCTGAGTCTCATACACTACCTATCTCCGAGCCAAATCAATCAGCTCTTGTCAATATGCTCTCAGATCTATCATCTGCTCTCAGTGTAAAACCTGAACCTGCACCTGTTCGTTGCTCTACGCAGGTAAGAGAAACTCCCCATCATCTTAAGGAATATCACTGTTTTTCAACTATCAAGTCTTTCGCTGATCCTTCATCCTATCATGAATCTTGTACTAACCCTTTATCGCAGCAAGCAATGAATGAGGAGAAGACTCATACTTGGGATTATGTTGACTTACTCCTTGGTAAGAAAATTATCGATTGTAAATGGATCTATAAAATCAAAAGTCATTCTGATGGATCTATTGAACACTATAAAGCATGATTGATGGCAAATGGTTATTCTTAGGAATATGGTATTGATTACGAGGAAACATTTGCTCTAATTGCCCGAATGACGTCTATTCGTAGTCTTTTGGCTGTAGCAATTGCCAAACAGTGGCCCTTCTTCAGATAGATGTTAAAAATGCATTTCTCAATGGCACTCTATCTGAGGAGGTATATATGAAGTCACCACCTGGTACCTCTCATCCACCTCAGAAAGTGTGTCTTCTTCCTTATGCACTATACATGCTCAAACAAGCTCCATGAGCTTGCTTTGCAACTTTCAGTTCTACCATCACTCAACTAGGGTACATCTCCAGCTCTCATGATTCCACACTATTTACTCGTCAGACTTCTCATGGTATTGTTCTCCTTCTACATATGTTGATGTCATGATCATTACAGGTAATGGTCCTCAAGCCATAACATATCTACAATGTTACCTGGGACAACACTTTGAGATGAAAGATTTAAGGTCACTCAGTTATTTCCTCGGCCTTGAGATCTCATCCTGCTCTGTTGGTACTATTTATCTCAAGTAGAGTATGGTTCTGATTTCTTGGCTCGATATGATATCACTGACTCTATCACATCATCAACAGTGTTGGATTCGAATGTTCCTCTGACTCTTTTTGATGGTGCTCCTCTTGAGGATCCTACCATATATCGGCAACTTGTTGGTAGTCTTATCTATTTGACTATGACTGGCCCAGATATTACTTATGAGTTCATGTTGTTAATCAATTCATGGCAGCTCCTTACACTATACATTCCACTATAGTTCTCTGTGTTCTACGCTATATCAAAGCCACTTTAGGCCATGGACTTCTATTCTCTTCACAATCATCCTTGGTTCTATTTGGCTACTCTAATGTTGACTGGGCTAGTGATCCTAGTGTTAGAGGATCTACTGCAGTTTATTGCTTCTATTTAGGTGATTCCCTCATTTCCTAGCGTAGTAAGAAATAAAATGTTGTTTCTCGTTCCAGTACAGAGTCCCAGTATCGCGCACTAGCAGATGCTACTTCAAAGGTACTATGGCTTCGTTTGTCCTTGTAGATATGGGGTCTTTCAACACCCTACCACTATTCTTCATTGTGATAATTGCAATGCTATCCAGATTGCCCACAATGATGTTTTTCATGAATGGACTAATCACATCAAGAATGACTGTCATTTTGTTCGACATCATCTTCAGAGCACCACCTTCCGTCTATAGTCCATATCCACTTTAGAGCAACCTGCAGATATCTTCACCAAAGGACTATCCCCTATTCACTTCACTCAGTTACCACGCAAACTCAAATTGGTCTCTACTCTACCATCTTGAGTTTGAGGGAGAGTGTTAATGTATTTATATCATTTAGTTGATTTTTAGGAGGATTTACTTTCCGTTTGTGTATAATTATCCACGTTTTTACCTCTGTAATTATGAAAATACAATAAACCTTGATAAGCTAAAATCACTTGTCATAGTCAATTAATTATTGTTTGCAGCAGCCTTCAAATTGATTTGGTAAAATTCTTTTTTGGCTTATTGCACAGCTAAAGACTCATAGTAAGCATCTCACTCTACAGTCAACTTGGGACTTTTCTCAATATGAAAAAAGAATATATACATAAAAAGATAGAAATATGAACTTAGAGGAAGTTATAAAAGAAACACACAACTGTCAGAGACGGCTATGTATTAATGCGGGGAGTTGAAGTAGATAGCCTGTTGTGTCTAGAATAGATAGAAAAAGAATGAAAGTAAACTTTTTTTTCTTTTAAATATAAAAAGAAAGAAGGAATTAAGTAAACAAATAAAAAAAAATTTAAAAAAAAGCTAAATGAAATTCAACCTAATGAGGTCTGATAGGATGATGTATGAATATTGCCAAAGTTACGTTCTAGTTCGTCGACATTTGTGGTATTGCAAACTAGCTGACAAAATATCATTATATATATAAATTGGATTATTGAAAAACACATAAGAAAAGTTCAGAAATAATTAAATAAAAATTATGTACCTCGAAACTAAGAACAGCTTTGTATTAGTTTTAGTAAAACCAAAACTCATTTAGGGGTGTTTGATAAATGGGTATGAGTTATTGGGTTGGGTGGGTAACTATATTTGTTAAGCCCATTTATTAAAACATTTTCATTTCTTTCTCTCTTTCCTCATCTTTGCCGTTTGAATCCTTTTTTTTTTTTTTTTTATCGTCAAACCTATGGGTTATTAAAACCCATTTTTTACCCACTCAAAACTCTCTTTTTTATTCCTCAAAACTAACCCTAGATATCAACATATTTTCATTTCTTTCTCTCTTCCCTCATCTTTGTCGTTTGGATCCCCAAATATACTATCCATATTATATAAAAATAAACTGTATGATATGTGAAATAATAAAGTTAAGTTAGCAAGATTCAATATATATACATACAATATACCAATTAGTAATTGGGATAATTACCTTCAATATATATACATACATTCATAATATATACATACAATATACAATATACCAATTAATTGAGCAATAATATGAAATATATTTTGTTGGTATGTTTTATCGATTGGAGAGAATTAGAATTATTACAGTTTTTAAAAAGAATATATAAAATTAATATATTATGTTCTACAAATTGAGAAAAAAAATTGAGATTGTCCAGTTTATGTCATAAATGATTTGAGAAAATACGTGTATATTTGAAAATTAATCAACAATAGCAAAGCATAAAACTAAAAAATAAAAGAATGAAATAAAAAAAACAAACAGAAAAAAATAGAACTAATCTCATTCACAAAAAAACTGCATCAGATCCTCCAACTCAATTCAACTCAACTCTGCACAGCAAACACAGATAATAATTACCAACTCAACCCAACTCTGCAAACAAACACAGACAATTTAACTCCCCAGATAATTTAACTCTCCAGATAATAATTACCAATTCAATTCAACTCAACTCAACTCTCTACTTTTATCACATACCAAACACACCCTTAGATATATCTTAATCTTACACTATAAAAAATCACACTTCTCCCGACGCCCCAAATTGTCGAGAAAGGATGAAAACTATGTTTGGAGATCCTCCCCGACAATAGATGGATTGTCAGGAATTTGGTCGGGAAAAATCCGTCGGGAGAGGATCTCCGGACGCATAAAACAGGCTATTGAGAGTTGTTCTATAACTCTTGAATCATTAACATGAAACTTCGCCATATCTAAAAACTGGGATACTTCTTCTCTATACTCCACTGATAACTTATTCCTTAGTTTAATCAATTTTTTATGCATCCTTAAAAATAAATCTTTTCTGACAACTTGTAATCCAAAACAATAACCTGTATTAGAGGACAAAGTACAAAGTCTTTATTAAGCATGAATTTTGATTAATTTAATAAAAAAATTCCAAGTTTGTTCGGAGAATTTAAAATTTTAAATAATTTCTAATAGGTGATTTGACTTGTGTATACACAACATCCATGGAGTATAATTTGTATTAAAAAAAGTAATGCGCATTTAGGAATGTGATTGTATGTTTTCACTTTTTAGAAGCATATTTCTTCCATATTTCTTACCATGATTTGCATCTTTCTTAAGTACAATTGTTATTAGACGGGACTTAAACTTTTCAATTTTGAATTTTTGTGATGTACTAGTTATAAAGGACTAAAGAGTAAACTAAGTCCAAAATTAAGTAATAAATAAAAGGGATCCCTTTTTTTGCCCCTAATGTTATTGATTTGGTTTGAAAACCAAAGTGTTTTTAGGGGTATAGAGTTGAATTTTCCTTTGTTAAGTTAGTTGAATTAACAGAGGTGAAAACTATGTGATGTATCGTTTTACTTATACATGTGTCGAACATCTCACAAACTAAATAACATACGTCAGTTAATACTCTCGTTATCAGTTTGAATATCCACTTCTTCATGTTTATCTTTTGAGAAGAATCCCTTTAAACTCTCTTAACAAATGAACACACTATTGTCATATCCTATAAAAGAGAATGGACAAGCCTTTCACAAATACTGTCTTGAATAGTTTATTTAGGTTAGCCAGACTGAACTACTTATACAATTATTAGAACTCAAAAAAAAAATTAGGCTTCAGAAAGAAAACTCAAGAAAATCATCAACTTCTAAAACTAGTTTCCTATTCGTGATCATCATTAGAGACCTTGACACAACTTTTAAGAAGAGTGATGATTAAATGTTCATAGAATTTTCAATAGAAGTTTTAGTCAAATACATAAACATTATAGTAAATTTGAAATATATTTTTAATAGTTTTGGTCAAGCAAGTCACTAAATCCCTAATCTTAAGAATTAAAAGAAAAGAAAAGACTCAATCCACCAAATTATAGAAATTGTAACATCCACAATTCACAATAATATCCACAATTTACCAAATTGCAAAAATTGTAACGTAATAAAATTGGTCAATCTCAATTAGGGCAACAAGGAAGAAAAAAATATATGCTAGAAATATTAGATTTAACTTAAAGAACAACAAGAGAGATGGACGTTAAATGACAATAAATTAAAGCAATAGTAATCGGATTTCAAATTCATGAGAAATGAAACAATTGCTTGATTTCGCAAAATAAGAGAAAGGAAATGAAAGAGATGTGAGCGAACCTATTGAAAGCTTGCGAAGGACACCGGAGTGGCGGACGACAAGCAATGGAACGACAACGACAAGGAAATGAACGGCGAAGGAAATGGAGAAGAGACGCGAAGAGAAGGGGTTAATGGGGCGACGACAAGGCAGGTGGCCACGGCAAGGCAAGTCGGGCAGGGCAGGCGGCAGCAAGGGCAATGCAGAGACACGAAAAGAAGAGAGGCGGCGAGGGCAAGGCAGGCGGCAGCTAGGATTTTCAAATTGGGTTAATGGGGAAGAAGTGGAAGGGAGGCGATCTGGTATATATCTGATCGGATTTCCCGACGGCGATCGACGATCGTCGGGAGATCCGTCGGGAGTTTCTTAAAAGATTAAATAATAGTGTCGGGAGATAAGTCCTATCTCCCAATGATCCTTTAGCACATTGGGAGATAGGTCCTATCTCCCGACGTCGTTATTTAATCGTCCGACGAGTCTTTGGAACTCTCGATGGTCCCTTACGTCGTCGAAAAAGACTCTATCTTCTGATGACAGATTTAGGCGTCAGAGGAACTCCTTTTTCTTGTAATGTTACTAGAATCGAAAAGATGAGTAGAGTACTTATGATAAAAATGCTTATGATTTCGAATTATAGGAACCTATCATCAAACGAAATTTTGATCTAGTCCTGTTCGTGTCTTAGTCAAAAGTGAAAACAATAAAAAAGATAGAATATAACATAAAATCCAATACATAAATCAATCAAAATTCAAAAATTCAAAGGCATGCATTTATATGAGAAAACTAGTAATTAGGAGTGAGATTGGCGTGGCGATGTGACTGCGCATAGAGACTTTTGGGCTTTTGGGGGTGTTACCGACTTTTGGATTTGATTTTGATGTAATATTTGAATTCATTAGGCTATTCATTTAATTATAATTGGCACTCTTTAATAGTGTATAAACTTTTTTTTTTTTTTAATATATATTTGGCTGCTAAGTGATCTGCCAGCCCAACTTTGTCCTTAAGCCCATTTTCTAGCCGGGCCTTTTTTTTTTTCCATCTTTGGGGTAAGGGAGTCTTTTAAAATTGAACTAGTTGCATAAATGAAATTCAAATCCAAAATAATAGAATATGTAGTACAAGGATAAAATAACTATATATATAGAATAAAAAATGGTGAAAGACTAAAAAGCCCACGTCCAGCCACCATTTTACTCACTTGTTCTTGATTTTCTCAAATTGAAAGTTATCACTGATAGCAGCTATCAGTCAATTGCTATAATTGATAGTATAACTGATAGCTGCTATCAATGGTAGCTTTCAATTTTGAAAAATATTAATACAATCTTGAAATATTAGCTTTCAATTTGCTATCATTTATCAGTGGTTATCATTGATACACTTTCATCAATTAGAATCAACCTTGAAATATTAACACTGAAGGCTATTAGTGAATGATAGACTTTTATAAGTAGTTATCGACTTTGGAAGAAAACCAACAACTTTGAAAGATTAAGCTATACTAGTGATGGAAAACTACTAGTGGCTATCACTTATAGACTTTCATAAATGACTATCAACTTTGAAAGATTAACATAGTAGTTATCACTAATAATCTTCTACCATAACTATCATTGATAGCAGCTATCAATCGCTATCACTGATAGCAGCTATCAATCGCTATCACTAATAAGCTTTCATCAATTAGAATCAACCTTGAAATATTAACACTTAAGGCTATAAATGATAGACTTATATAACTGGTTGTCAACTTTGAACGAAACTCGACATCACCTAAGTTCTATCACCTATATCACTAATATCACTCATATTATGGTTATCAATGATAGCTTCTTTTACTGATAATATCACTGGTAAGATGTTATCAATAATTTCACTAATATCATTCTATTAGTGATAACTATCTATCACCGGTAACGTGCTATCAATGGTAGCTTCTATCATCGATAATGTGCTATTAATAGTAATTTGTATCACCAATATCGTGCTATCAATGTTAACTTCTATCACGTATTGGTCAGTGATAGGAACCATAGCACTGATAGACTAAGTGTATTACTGATGTCACGGGCTATCAAAACTTTAATGTACCCATTTTTCATTTCGTTTCTACAAAAATCTCAAATTTCAAGAAATTGAGAAAAATAGTTTCTTTAAGTCTCTTGGTTTGAAACCTAACAGCTTTCTCAATTCTTTTTTTAATTAATTATTTTTAATTACAAAGTAAAAGTAAGCAATGAAAAATTAACAAGGAAAAAAATGGAAGATAGAAAATCAAAATTAACAACCAAAGAAAGAAAGAAATTAAAAAGTAAAGTAAGCATTGGAAAAAAACCACAAAAAGATCGAAGCTCAATGAAAAAAAAAAGGAAACAAACAAAGGAACGAAGAACACACAGCAAGAGAGGAGAAGAAAAAAAAGAGAACGGGAAAGAAATGAAATGAAAGGAAAGGAAAGGAAGAGAAATAGAGAAGGGCAAACTTGAAAATTGAAAAAAAAATGATGAAATAAAATTCGGGACAAATTTAGGGATCTAGCAAAGCAATTGAAAAAAAGGAAAAAGAAAAAGAAAAAACGAAGACTAAGCAATTGAAAAAAGCAAATGAAAGAAAGAAAGAAACTGCGTGTAAAACAAAGGAAAAAATGGTAAACTTGGACAAATTAAAATATTTGAAACTTAACCGGTCAAATGTGCTATATCTCTAATAATTTAGAAACGGTATTTGTAGTTATTATCTTTGATTGTTCTCCTTGTTACAATTTTCCTATAAAAATTTATGACTTTTGTTGGTTTGGGCTTTTAATAACATGCCCACTTCACCACCTGAAAAGCCCTTTTCCATGGCCTTTTCTTCTTCGTTCCTTTTAAGCCCACTTGTATTTTCTTCATCACCACTTTTTCCTTTTCCAAATTTGACCTTTTCCTTATCTTTTCCCTATCTCCACATGCAACGTAGATTAGTCTTCACTTGAATACTTCAAATATTTATACATTATATCAAATGAACACACGACACAAAATTTAAGAACTTATCGAGGATTAAAATTAAAAAATAAATTACGTTTATCAAAATCTGCCATGTCTTGATCATTACAAATTACATAGCTTTAAATAGTCTCAAAATTAAATCCTAGATATTCTATGATCCATTTCAAGGGTTGTAACCCTTACACTTTATGGTCATAACTAACCATGATTTTAGTGCAATATAAAAAAAAAAAAAAAAACAAATAAAAGGACTTAAAGCTGAAAATATATATTACAGGCACCATAAATTCGAAATTCTTCGTCTTTTAATCTGTCAACCATGAATTTGTAATCATCCAAGAGGTATGAAGTCCCACTCGAAGTCCTTGTTCCTTAAATGAGGCGTGATTCTTCTTGAATTTCACTTGACCTCATTTAGTGCAACTTCTTTTGATTGTAAATTTAGACAAATGGTATGTTTCATTCTTGACATCTTTCTCCAATTTTATATAGGGCTTGATTGAGATTTCTTCATTCGTATGAGGTGCCTAACTTCCAATTGGAATAATAGAACTTGTTTTACAAAGACAGGTCAACCTTGTCTAAAACTTCTTCCTTCATCCCATATTCCATGATTAAGTTTTGGGGCACTCAAGGATTCCTAAAAATATATGAAAAGAAATACAGGCGAGTTTGTATTTTAAGAGTATGAAGTTGGATGTAAATTTTTATGTGGAAAGATATTTGATTTGTCAAAGAAATAAAGTTGAGTTGTGTTACTTACGCAGTTGCTCCAACCTCTTTTGATACCTAACCGTGTTTGATAAGAAATTACTATGGACTTCTAATGATTCAAAATCAGTTTTAATAGTATGAAAATTGCTTTGAAAAGTATAAATTTAAAAAATGAATTGATTTTAAGTGATTAAAAGTGAGTTTTGGAGTGATTTTAAACATAACTAAAGTGATTTAACCATTACAAAATCACTCTCAAATATGTACTAATTAGACGAGTCGAATTGATATTCTACAATATGAAATAGAGTTGTCAACAATTCACCCCATATATGAGAGTTGGGATTTGGTTTATTTCCAATGGCAGGGTATTCTTGTAAAAAACTTTTAATATTTAATGGAGCTACATTTTCTGTTTCTCCAAGTGTTCTGTTATCCCCTAATCTTGATCATTACTGGTTTGTAAAATGGAATGTCCCATATCACAACATTCACTTGCATTTTTGGCCATTTTCATACCATTTTAATATATTGGTTTCACCTTATTTCTAGTTTTGGTGGATGAAATCCTGACTCCATTCATACCCTTTCCTCTTTACTGTGCCAATTTAGAATAGATTACAGCAAACACAATTTGTTACAACAGTAAAGAATAATAAAATACTCTCCCTTAAACACGTGAGAGCGGAGAAGTCACAAGCCTTCCACGACAAAGTAAGGTCTTGGAAGATAGAGCTCTGGTGAACAAATCAACCATTAGATCTTTTGAGGAGACAAAGCGAACAATAACATATTTGCCAAACATTTTCTTAAACAAAATGATAGTTAATTTCAATTTGTTTCGTTCGAGCATGGAAAATGGGATTGTTGGCCAAAGATATAGCATATATATTGCCATATCACTAAACAAAGGTGTCTTTTAAGGTAAACATTCTGATCATAGAACAATTGGTGAAGTTAGTGGAGATCGGTTGTAGTAGTAGAAAACAATTGATATTCAATTTCGATAGAAGAACATGAGACAATTTGTTGCTTGTTGACAGACCATAAAATTGGAATGGTCCCAAGGATAGCGACAAAGCTAGATGTCAACTGATGATTAAAAACATCACCTACCCAATCAACATCATAAAAATGGGTGAGAGATGAATCTCTGGATAGAAATAGAATTCCATGATCTTTATTGCCACATTGATAGCAAAGAATATGTTTGACTGTCGTGAAATAAACAACAGTGGGATGCATGAGCTGATTTACACAATTCACAACAAAAACAATATCAGTTCGGGGTGGATATAAGATACTAAAAGAGCCGATAAGTTAACGATGGTGGCTAATTGTTGGGATTGGTGTCCTAATTCTCCCGGAGTCTCGTAGTTTGTAAACATTGTACACATTGTTATGAATAAAAAAAGTTATTTTATTTTGTATTTACTCATATCCAATAAACAAAGCTCCATGATTATTGTATGTAAACTTAAGCATGTATATGAGATATACAAGTGGATCATGCCTTAAGTGATAACCTAAAAAGGTTTGTAGTATAAGGATTAAGGACGAATACCTGATCCTGGTGACACTACGGATACGGCCCCCTTTGCAGAGGTTTACAAGTGTTGTGAACTACTACAGATGGTTGAACCTGACCATTCATGTGGAGACATGCAAGCGGGGGTGTCCTATACAAAGAGTTTGTATAAGACCGGACCACGAGATGATTCGTCTCTTTATATAACGCCGTTGATACTTGAGACTTACATCTCACCTAAACGACCATATGTGACATGACCTTAATAATGAGTGTTTTGGGAACTTCTGCCTTTAAGGGTGGTTCTTTGATTAGTATGGGCGAAAGTGACCAGATTGCCAACTCAACAAGCCTACCTTTTTGGGCATTTGTCTGATTTAGGAGCTGAAAACTCAGTTACACAAGATGAAATTCACTCCTTCCCCGAAACAGGGGTAAGTAGATAGATTGCTCTCGTAAGGGCTGATTCCGGGTCTTGAACATAGTGATCACAGCCTCTTTTTGGAAGAGAGGACTCAGTCATAGTAGAACTATGACTTATGTTCATTAGAGGGATCAATGGTACTTAAGAAGTTAGATGTAACTACAGGGGAAAAATGGTAAATTGGCCAGCTGTACTTACAAGTGATCTGTGAAGGGTTATCGCACTATTGATTCGTTGATATGGACACAAAATATATCTGTAGTAAAGAGAGTGCAGCTGTCGGTCTTTAGTGGAGTGCCTAGTAGTTAACGGATGGTGGATCCCGTGACTAAAGAGTTTAGTCAGTTATTCACGTACCGTTGGAGCTTCAACCTACAGGTCCATAAGGTCCCCTTGGTAGCTCAATGGATTCAAGTTGAGAATCAGTTCTTGGGGTTGATTTGAAATGTTCAAATTAACAAGAGGAAATTCAATTATATATGATATAATTGTGTGATGTATGAGATACATCAAGTGGAGGATTAATGTAAATATGATTTACATTAAGTACCATAAATAGAAAAAGAACTATAGTTTGTATGTTTCATGATATGAAATATTAAAACTATAGGTTATAAATATAATATGGTAAGTTGGTTATCATATTTATTTATAATAATATTAATTATTTGATAATTATCTCTTTTTCTCTAATAATCAATTGAGTGAGAGGTTATTGGTGGTTTTATGGTAACCGTGAGATAAAAAGAAAAATGTTTTCATAATTTTTACAAGAGTTGTTAAATTCAAAAAGTTACTCACGGAAAGGCTATCAAGTGAAAGTATTTTACTAAGCGATAGCAACAGAGAGACTACACGATCGTGGACATCAACTGTACGATAGTTCACTAAGTTGGTCGTAGCTAAACGATCGTGTGGCATTGTCTATACGATTGGCAACCATCTTCTATACGATTGAGCACATCATCTATACGATAGACTATGTCATCTCCCACTTGTTCCATCATCTACATGATTGTTGTTCCTCCAGTCACTTCCTCTAACTAAGATCATACAGAGCCCACAACTTCTTGATTCTCAAACCGAGAATACATAAGTAACCATTGTGGTGGTGTCCTCATTCAACTCGAATGAGTTCAAAGTTCTAGAGGCCATTTGTTGGGTTCGTGTTCGTTGTGATGTGTTGTTGTTTCGATCGTTATGTTTGAGGGCTGAGTTGCTATTCTTGGATGATTGGAAATTGATCGAAGGAGTTTGAAGAATGGTTCTTCAAAGGTACGCATACTATATCCCTTGATTATCTTAGTAAGCATGTTCTAATTTCTTATTGTTACATGACCTGATAGTTTCCGTTTCTTGTACTATAATTGTGTATGTTCAATATCGAATGAAATTTGGACCGATCATTTCGTTGCTCATGGAAATCCTTATGTTTGATTTCCTTCAATTGGTATCAGAGTCAGGTTTTTCTGATATTCCAAATTTCACTTCTGTTTTGAACTTCTTTTACAGTCATGGTGGGTTTTCTGCATTGCGTTTAAGTGTTAAATGCGTTTGTGGATGGATGTTGATGAATGTTTATAGGTTAATTGAATATGTTTAAAGCTTTCTTTTTTATTACAAAGTGTTAATTTGTAAGGGTCCCTACGTTTTTTGGGCATAATTAACAAGCAATTGAGTCTGTAATTAAAAGTGTTTGAGTGTGTTGAGTTGTTTGTGATGAAGTTTCGAAGCATGGAGATGCAAATCTCATCGAGGATGAAGACCAAGGGTTGGTCGTATCATGTAGCCTCAGGTAAATGATCGTTGGGGTTTGGCTAAACGATCGTGTAGAATTTTTCTGCGCGATTGTGTAATATTTACTAAACGATAGGGTAAAGTGTTTACTCTATCGCATAACGTTGGTTGCCCGATTGCGTGGATGGTGGAGGTAAACGATCGAGTAGGAGCATTTGATGCTCATTGTTTAAGAAAAGGCACGTGCACTAAACGGTCGTGTAGTTAGTATGCTTCATCGCATAGTCACTGACTACACGATCACGCAGTATATGATACCTCGCGCTTACTCAACGATCGTCTAGACGATTGTGCTTCACCGCATCGTTGTCATTTAAATGATCATTTAAGGCTTGTGTTGTACGTTTCACGCTGCATGATCGCGTGCTTCATGCTTCATCGCATAGTAAAAGGTACACGATTGTTGCTAAACGATCGTTTAACTCAGGAAGCATTTGTAAATGATTGAGTAAAGCGTTTACTCTTTCGTGTAGGCGATCACAAGAAGTTTGGTACACGATCAAGGAGACATGTTCCTTCGCCCGGATGGTTGATGACATGCAGAAATACATGCCATCTTAGTCCTCTTACTTAGAATTATGAAGGTTGTTAGGCAGAAATTGTGTCAATCATGATAGGAATTCATGAGAATATGAGTTTGCGTCGATCATCATGTTGAATCTCAGCTAACCCATTACTTTACATTAATTATGCGTTAATGTTCTATTTTTGTAGCTAATGTAGGAAATGAAAGAAAATGCGGAAATCGGACCACTGCATAGACAACTGCATGCGGAGAAACACTTCATCGCAAAGCCAAACGCGTCGATCAACGCATGGATTTTGCGGTAATCATCCGTATGCGTCCATCGCATGGGAGTTGCGCTCATCAAGCGAATGTGGTCATCATGTAGAGTTGCAGTATTAAGCGAATGCGGTCATTGAATGATTGCGGCTACGCGATAACACATTCTAATGGGATCAACGCAAGGTAGGCGGAATGAACGCATCAACACATCTACCTCGAAAAAATCCAAAGCTGATGCTGACATTTCACCTACCACGCTGTTGGTGGCAGAGGTTCAGAAAGGACTGATGCACCGAACGTCAGACTCAGAGCAGTCCAATTAATGTTGTCGGCGATCGAAACTCTATAAATAGAAGCCGATGAGCAAAATTCCAAGTCATCCGGGGAGGATCCTTGAATCCGGAGATTATCCCTCAACCGCGATCCAGACAAACTACGTGAGAAGATGGCTGAGAGTTCTTCACCTCCTTCATTCCATCCATTTCCGAGTGACGACTGGAGCCTTCGATCGAGCTAGATCTCAAGAGAGGCAGCTCCTCCGCCTATCCATGGCACCATCGGCAGCCTTGACGCACATCCGCTGGGAGAAAATCTTTGCTTCCAACCGGTTATTTCTCTTTTCCTTTCTTTTCCTAAAGTGTATTGTATGACATTTTGAATTAAAAATATTAATACAATGTGTTTTCAATGCATTTCTCTATTCCTTCGACTCCATCTTCATTTCTTCTTTACTAGCATCTTTACTTTCATTGCAACACTTAGTGAGATTGCTTGGGTATTCATACTTAGTCATGTGGATTAGGGATATGAAGCATGTAGCAAACCTACCGAGAGGTATGCGTGGCTTGTTCGTGAGTGTGTGAGTACCTTGCTTAGTGTGAAACTACAGCAACGCCTATCTATAGGCTAACGCAATGCTTGTCTATAAGTAAAGTCAGCAACAACCAACTGCCCAGGAGGGTAAGTGGTTGGTCGCATTAAGCAATGTTTGCGTTGTTCACTAGGATAGTAACAACCTTGCGTCAACCAAGTTTATGCAATTACCTTGTCCTATGAGTGCATCATTCGTCATTTAGGCATACTGAGAGAGTAGTCTAAACCCCAAATCTTAAGACTCGAAGGAGAGCGGATTGGACGCATAGGCAAGAATGGGGATTCTTAGAGATAAGCTCTTTTGTCAACACTGCATCGCATGCACCCTAGGAATAGGAATCATATTATTGTGATCGCATATTTTGTGTGGATATCATTTTTTCATCGCATAAATAGGAATAGAGGCTTATGTGTAGGCCCTGTAGACTTAGCACGTATATCGCAAGCGTTCTAGCATTAGAAGCCGTAGCATTCACACCGAGAGATGGTTTGCTATTGTATGTGGGTTGCATGATCGCATTGCTTGCATTGACTAGGGTTGCCCTGCGATCACTTTAAGTTTTGCAATTGAAACATCTCCGCATTTTATCTATTTTCACATATTTATTTCATGTCAAGTTTGTCGCATTTCTATCTTTCATGCATATTCTCATTGCGTTGTCTGTTAGATAGGAGTAAGAGTTGGATTAACATAGCAGTTATCCCCTCCATTCTTTTGTTTAAAACCACGCATGCACATCACCGCAAACATATAGTTACAAGTCCCTGTGTTCGACTCGGATTACCGAGAAACTGCGTTTCATGTTATACTTGGCGTGAAACGCAAAGAAAACTTGTGGCATGATGCATGGTCATCGCATACATTCGTTAACGCATTTTTCATTCCAATGCATGACCATCGACGCATGACCATCAGGAACATACATCGCATAACGCATCCATGGGATTTTGGTTGTCGAGTAAAATTGACTTCTAATATACCGTGCACTAAGTTTTGGCGTCGTTGCCGAGGACTTGGCAACTAAATGTTTGTTAAGTTTTGTGTCTCTGCGAGCAAACTTTTTATCTTGGATATATTGCAGCTTGTGCGACCAAGTTGCAAACAATATTGAAGTGTAGGCAATGCGCTGAAAGTCAGTATTGACCCCAAGGTAGGAGGGTTCATGTTCGTTGGGTTCATGTTCGTTGTGATCATGCTGTTGTTCCGGTCGTTGTGTTTGAGGACTGAGTTGTTGTTCTTGGATGATTGGAAATTGATCGAAGGAGTTTGAAGAATGGTTCTTCAAAGGTACGCATACTCTATCCCTTGATTATCTTAGTAAGTGTGTTGTAATTTCTTGTTGTTGCAAGACCTGTTAGTTTCCGTTTCTTGTACTATAATTGTGTATGTTCAATATCGAATGGAATTTGGAATGATCATTCCGCAACTCATGGAAATCCTCATATCTGATTTTCTTTAGGCTAACCTCATGGTATGCTAAAGTAGTAATATGAAGATCAACAGTAGTAGATATGGAAGTGAGACACAATTTGATTGGGCCCATTTTAGAAGAAGTGAGGAGATTATCAAATATTTTGATTGATTGACGCAAAGACCATTGGTCAAGAGGTAAATCTCCGAACATAAAAAATATTATAGGTAGCCGAGATTTGAAATTTGAAATTCACATGCTAGTAGTTGTTTTAGTAGTGGAGATATATGTAGAAGATAAGTTAAGGAAGAACCAATAAAGCGCACAAAAAGGGAGAAATTAGCAGTGGAGGCAGCAAAACCAATTGTCAATGTGTAGGAGGTAAAATGATCCAATGAGATGGGCCTACTTGAGGCCATAGAGACTTTTGTGCAAAAAACATCCATTAGTTGGACATGATTTATCAATAAAACCAATATGTTGAACCATGAGTCATAAATATCATTTCTTTTAATATGCCTGGAGAAAGGTATTTTTGACATCCAATTGATGTAGAGTCCATAGAGGACCAACAATAGCCAAAATAACATGAATAACAGGTTTCTTAATGACGAGGCCAAAGGATTCATCGAAGTTAAGACCTTTAATTTGATAGTAACATTTTGTAACCAGATGAGCCACAAGGATTATGCATGGTTTGAAATACCTATCAACAGTCACGAGGAACGAATAACCACATACCTTATTCTTGGAGGGGAATGAACTCTTCAACCATAGTTTATCACCATGCTAGATATTTGGATGCATCAGTATAAGAGGATGGAGATGTGAGTATAGTAGAGGATATAGCAAGATGTAGAACATTCAGTTTTAAGATCCCAAATTTGGCTCATGTTTGAAGAGGATGGACACTACGTAAGATGTCTAGTCATGGGGACAAGGTAGAATAGTTAAAGGTAAATCAACAGGCAAATCTGTTGAGAAAGACAAAGAAGGCAAAGTAATGGAGTTCGAATATTTTGTTAGTACTTGTAATGGTTATGATACAACCCACATCTTGAGGAAAGGTATGTTTTAAAGGGTCAAGTAATGTGAGAGTACTAGTTAGGGGAAATATGATAAGATTAGTGTAATATTAGTATGAGCATAGTGGTAATTAGCTAGTAGTATCTTGATTATAAATAGAGGAAGTAGATCATTTTCGTGAGAGTTTTCATTCTAGGACTTTATAGAGATATTACTATCTTCTGGGACTTTCATTCTAGGACTTTGGAGATATTTCATTCTCGAAAGGGAATTAGTATATTGTAACTGCTCTTGTTATTATGATATATTACTATCTTTGTATTTCTATGGTGATAGTTTCTATTATAAGTGTAGGGAACATATCTGGTAATGGATTCTTGTGTACACAAAGTACCTAAATAGCCATAATCCAAACGATCAAAACTACTCTAACAATTAATACGAGAAATTAGAGTTTATAGTCGAAGTCCTGTGTCAAAACAGAAGAAATAATAGTAATAAGGTGAAAAATATCATTTTGGTTCCCATCAATTGAAAATTTGTTCAATTTTAATCTTTATACTTTCAATTATTCAAATTTAATCTCCACACTTTCAATAAATCTTAAATATCAACCCTCAAAGTTCATTTTTATCAAAATTAATTAAATAATAATAATAATAATTTTCTGAATAAATTTTCAAAAGTTATACCGAAAAAGTTATAGAAAACAAAAGGATTTTTAAATAATCAATAATAAATTAATATTAGGGACTAAATTTAAGATTTATTGAAAGTACAAAGACTAAAATTGGACAATTAAAAATATATTAATTAAAATTGAACAAAATTTCAAAGTAAGGAACCAAATAATATTTTAACATCATAATAATAATAATAATAATAAATGCTCCTCATAATGATAGATGGTCGGTGTATATAAGCATCTAGCCCAATTGGAAAACATGCATTTTTTTTAATCTTTTATGGAATCTGTCTCTTGAAGCCTGTTGGTCAAGGATTAGAATTTAGTCGGCTCTCAAGTCCATGTTTAGTCCATGATATTTTAGATGATGGGTTGACAAGAGAAATAGTAAAATTTAAAGTTTCTTTTAGAAAAATGGTAAAAAGATTTCAAAATTTTAAGAATAGAAAAATGAATTTAAATAATAGAAAATACAAATTGGTAAATGACCAAACTATCCCAAAGATTAACAAATAAAATACAAATAGACAATGCTTCACTTGAAAACTGCAAATACACTCTATCTAAATTTCTAGAAGAAAAAAATTACAATCTCAACCAAAAACTAAAAAATAAATAGCATGGTCAAAATCTTAAAAACTGTTCGAAAATCTAAAAACTCGCCAATATGGTCCTCGTCGAGAAACAATTGGTGGCTGTTTTTCAATGGACGACCACGATGGTATGTCTGTGGTGCGATGGTCACCGGTGGTGGCATGCGGTTGCTTAGAGAACCAGTTGATAATGAGCAAAAGAAGATTCGATCGAAATGTAACAGAGAGGGTGATGGTGAGAGAGGAAAGAATGAAAGGTTCTAAAGGAGGTGATCCAAGATGCGATTGTGGTGAGGAGGGTATGCTAGCGGATTTTAAAGGAGAGGTTGTGGGGATGTTATGGTTACAAGCTTGCTGCAGATGTGAAATAGGATAGAGAGAAAGAAAATGATAAGATAAGAGAGAGCTAAAGTAGAATTAATATTTTTTAAGAATATATATATATTTAAATATGTAAGGAAAAAAGTGCTTAGATTTTTTTTTTCACAAATTATAAATATATTGAAACTTTGGAAATAAGAGTTAGGTTTTTTTTTAGAAAAAAATATAAAACAAATCTTATCAAAATAATAAATAGGTATATAAATATGTTTTATATACCAATGATATATTGTTATATCATTAGATTACATTTTAAAAAGTATAAACTATACAAATAGTAATAATATACACAAAAAAATTAATATAATAACAAAATGTATGAACTAATATTAAAAAAAATATAAAGCAGAATCCGATAACAAAAGATAGATTGAAATAAATATTGTTAGAGAAAAATAAGGGAAAATCTCTAATTTAAATCAGAAAACACGAAAAATGAAGTCTAAAATCGCATAACTTTATATTACAATTACACTGTATGTGTAAATGTAGATTAATTAATCTTATAACTTCATGTTACAATTACATTGTATCTGTAAATGTATATTGATTAATTTTTAGAGCCCATCGAGTGATTGCTGAAAATATGTTTAACTTTATATTACATTTTGAACCTGATAACAAATGTTTAAACTAATGAAAAAAAAGATTTAGATAAAACTAAATCTGTTAACAAAAAGTTAAACCAATTAAAAAAGAGTTAAATAAACCAAAATTGATAATAATGTGCTCAGAAGGATGAAAAGAAGCTTCTGTTTTGCTTAATTATTATTCAAATATATAGTGTATTTACAAGATTCACATGCACAATAGAAAATAGTCAACAACCACACAAAAATCATAACTCCAAGTCTCTGGCGTTCCTCTCAACTGCGAAAGTTTCGATTTATTGTAGTGCCTAACTCTAATTTTCTCCAGTGAACAAGATTTCATCCTCTTTGGCCGAAAAACAAAGAAAGTTGATTATAATAATGAAACAAAAGAAGATCGAATCGTCATACAAGAATAAATAAAGAGAAAAAGAGGAAAATCGATAGATTGATGGAAAGAGGAAAAGAGGAAAAGAGAAGTCTAATCTGTTGTAAAGTCATAGCCAAAACAACAGCTTGTGAAAAAAACCACAACAGAACCTAAATTGATAAACACTTTGTGTGAAAAAACCACAACAAAACATATGAATGTTTTTTTCCAAATCGTTAAAATAATATAAAAATATAATTATATAACACAATTTAAACCTTCAAGGATATGAGAAATATTCGATTAATTTATGAAGAATATGTATAAATTATGAAAAAAAATTCAAAGGTTTGAATAAATTTGAATATATATAAAGTAATGAAAAACAATTCAAAAATTGGAATAAATTTGAAATTTGATTAGATAAAATGAAAATTGATAATATATGAAAATTTAAAATATAAATTTGGTAAAAAAATCTGGATATTTAATTAAAGTGAGATTAATTCGAAAAGTGGTTAAACATAATCTAAATTAATAATAAAATATACAAATTATGTTAACTACATGAGAAAATCAAGAGAGCAGATGTTCTTGAAGAAAATTAACAATTACCCTGCATATAGAACTCGACCTTATTTTTTATTCTGCACTTACCATGTATTTGTAGTTCCATCAATAACAATGACTACGAATCAAACAAGAACAAATCAAGTATATGGAAATTTGTGGCTATATGCATGTTACGTGAGTTGCCATAAATATTATTATTGACCGATTTTTATCATTTTTTAGAACAAAAGCCTAACTTTTATCATACTCTTCAGATTCCCTTAAATGATTGGGAATACAAGAGGAATATATATCGGGTCACTCCAGTTGTCTCCACATTTTCACAAACCACACAACTCTCTCTCTTAGGGATGTTTGGTGTGCATAGTTGAATTGAGTTGAATTATCAATGATTATTTGGGAAGTTAGATTATCTGTTGAGGTAGATTATCTGTGTTTGGGATGCAGAGTTGGGTTGAGTTGAGTTGAAATGTATGTGTTTAGGATGTTGAGTTGAGTTGAGTCAAAAGTTTGTGTTTGGGGTGCGAAGTTGAGTTGAGTTTAAGTATCTTGTGTAGTTTTTTTCTAAACGAAATTGATTTTGTCTTCAATTTCTTTCACTATTTTTTAAATTTCCAACTACACTTATTTTCCAAAAATTTTTAACAGTAAAAAAAAGTTATATTTTTTCTCCATTTTTAAAACATAGCAAATTTCTACAAAGTAAACACGTACTAAGCAAAAAATTTGAATTCAATTTTTGAACACTCAATTACATAACATATATTTTTTTCCATCCCAAAAACCAAATAAATAAAAACTTTTCACAACTACTTCGTCATCAATCATGAACATTGAAGAAGCTTAAAAATTGAACAATTTTTTATTTTTTCTTCTTGAAAAATGTGACATATTTTCATCATACAACTTGAACACTCAATTGCATAACAATTTCATATACATCATCAAAGACATGTCATATTCCAATAAAATGAACATTTTCTCTAATCTCAACCTTTAATTTTTAACTCTCGATAAATTTTAACTCAACCATAAATGTTAATTAAAAAAATTTATCTCGAGTTTTTTTCGTTTCTGAAATATGAATCTCAATTTTTATGGTTAATGATTTTGTTATATTTGTAACACCCCGCACATTTTTTTAGTAATAATGTAATTTTAGTAACTTTATTATTTGGAATCTCAGTAAATGGTATTAGTTGGAGGGCGTTTTTGGAATTTTGGACTTCAAGTGTAAATGCGGGAATTTAATTGTTGGTGTGAAATTATTCAATTTGAAATTCAATTGAAAATTAATGGCAGGAATTAATTTTCTTTTGAAACGGAAAAGAATTTAATAGTATAAAACGGAAAGGAATTAAATGTAATTATATTTACTTCCTTTTTTGTTTTATTATTATTATTGTTGTTTTTTTCTTATAAAAAGTCAAACCACACCTCCCTTTTCTTTCTCATGTTCGTTAGCCCGTCCGACACCGCCCAAAGCTGCCACGTCAGTTTCTTCTTCATGACCTCCGTCCACCACTACTCAAGCGTCATTCACTTTTGTCGTCACTGGATCTATCGATTTGGGTAAGATTTCTGCCGTTTGGGTTGTTTTCGGTTGATTCTTGAATACTCATTTACTTTTGGCATCAATTGGTTGATACTCATTGTTTTTCAACTTTGGATTCAATTTTGTGAAGGTATTGAGGTGTTGTTCAGTGAAGTTGGAGTTTGTTTTAGTGAGTTTTGGTAAGTTTTATGTTTTGATGACCCTCTTGTGGATTAATTTTGGTTGTTGAGAAATTTTAGTAAAGTCATTTGGAAGTGATTTTTTAAGTATGTATTTGATTCAAGCTTTAATCATGTAAGCCTAATTTCAAATTATGATTTGGGAATTGATTTAAGAATTTCATTCAAGATGAAGAAGAATTTGGTTTGCTAATTATTTGGGCTTAAAATTGGAGGTTTGAAAGGTGAATTCAAATTGGACCACACCTTAGGTAAGGTTATCTGGAAATATTTTGTAATATTTGGGTGTTTGGAATTTGGCCTTAACTATTAATTTTAAAGCTTGGTTTATGTTTAGGCTTGATTAAGGATTCAAGAATTTCACAAAGATTCAATTGCTTTTTGGTTCGACCTAATATCAAGATAAGTAATCTTACTACTGGAACTGCCCACAGGCCAGACATTAGATGTATGCTAGCATGTTAAATGAAGGTTATGGCAGAATGACAGCATGAAAGATTGATAATATAACATGATTAAAGTATGTTCTGTTTCAAGATTCGAATTATTTATTTACGCACATAGACACTTGAATGCTAGTATGAGATGGTATGTTCTTCCATGATTGTATTTGATCTAACGATGTTGAGGTATACATGTATGTTGTAGAACCATGATGTTGAGGTATATGTGTATGTTGTAGAGCCACGATGTTGAGGCTTATATATATGTCATTGATTCGTACAGTGATAATTATGATGTTGAGGCTGTGCAAATGTCCTTACTAATTAGTTAGATGCCCATTAGATTTTTTGTTTCCTTCGGGATTCACCAGTTTGTGTTTCCTTCAGGATTCACCAGAGGTAGTGGGCATACTTAACTACAATAGGATAGGACTCAGTCTCCTTCTTGTTTCATGTGCATATGTGTCCCATGAGGACTAGAGTAGTTTATATGTTTCACCAGAGGTGGATATTTAGAGGACATAGATGCCCAACCTGACCCCAGTAGTGGAGTTACTTACTGAGTATTTTATACTCATTCTTTCTCATGTTGTTGTTTCAGGTAAGGGTAGAGATGCACTAGCGATGGACAAGCGGAATTCGTGATCGAGCTACTAGGACTAGTTTTTACACTTCCGCTCATGAGATTTAAAGTTCTTTTCATGTTTCTCATAATTTTTAGTTTTGATGTTTAAAACTTACTTTTAAGAATCTTTTTTCAGATTTATTTATTATCCTTTATGATTTATGGGTACCCTACTATTGATTTAGTATTTAAATTTAATGAAAGTCTTTTGAACTTACCTTATTTAATTAGCATTTATTTCACAATAACATATTGTCGTTTTGAGTTCCATGCATGTATGTATTTAGTAACAACCTAACTTAATTCCTAGGGGGTCATGTCGTTACAATATTTTTGTGCAAACGCTTGATTTTTTACATTTTACACTAATATAACGAAATGATTTTTTTTTTCTGCAAGCTCTTTTTTTGCGAACATTTTTTGTGGTAGTTTTTATGATTAAGTCTAACTTGCCACTTACAAATGAAATAATAATATCCACAAAAATATCTATGCACATGTAAAAAATGCATAACAATGGATAACACTCAATAAATCACAAATTGTTCCCCAACATTTAAACAAAATTTGGACTATAAAAAGTAAACTCCAAACTTAAAACTAGTGAACCCCAAACTAATTATTGGAGGAATTATGCAATTAGTTTGGGCCCTACAAGTAAGATAACAAACTATAGTTAAATTAGAATAAAGTTAGATGCAAATAAAATTAAAGTCAAACATACCACAACATATCTTCAAAGGTGAATTAGATCGAAATACCAAGACTAAATAGGGTCGTCATTAAGGATCTCGTTAGATGTGATTATTCGTTGGAGTTGGTTGTCTTGTTGGGATTGGTGTCCTAATTCTCCCGGAGTCTCGTAGTTTGTAAATTTTATACACATTGTTATGAATAAAATAAGAGTTATTTTATTTGCAATCATTCATATCCAATAGATAAAGATCCGTGGTTATTGTATGTAAACTTAAGCATATATATGAGATATACAAGTGGATCATGCCTTAAGTGATAACCTAAAAAGATTTATAGTATAAGGATTAAAGAGGGATACCTTATCCTGGTGACACTACGGATATGGTCCGCTTTGTAGAGGTTTACAAGTATTATAAACTATTACAGATGGTCTGATCCTGACCATTCATGTGTAGACATGCGAGCGAAGGTGTTTAATACAAAGAGTTTGTATAAGACCAGACCACGAGATGATTCGTCTCTTTATATAACATCATTGATACTTGAGACTTACATCTCATTTAAACAACCATAGGTGACATGACCTTAATCCTGAGTGTTGTGGGAACCTCTGCCTTTGAGGGCGGTCCTTTGATTAGTATGGGTGAAAGTGGCCAGATTGTCAACTCAATAAGCCTACCTTTTTGGGGATTTATTTGATTGGGGAGTTGGGAACTTAGTTACACAAGATGGAATTCACTTCTTCCCCAAAGCAGGGATAAGTAGATAGATTGCTCCCTTAAAGGTTGATTCTAGGTCTTGAACATAGTGGTCACATCTTTTTGAAAGAGAGGACTCAGTCATAGTAGGACTATGACTTATGTTCATTAGAGGAATCAGTGGTACTTAAGGAGTTAGATGTAACTATGGGGGCAAAACGATATATTGGCCCAGTTGTACTTACAAGCGATCTGTGAAGGATTATTGCACTATTGATTGGTTGATATGGACACAAAAATATATCTGTAGTGAGGAGAATGCAGTTGTCGGTCTTTAGTGGAGTGCCCGGTAGTTAACTGATGGTGGATCTCATGACTAAAGAGTTTAGTCAATTATTCACGTACCATTAGAGCTTCAAGCTACAGGTTTGTAAGGTCCCCTTAGTAGCTCAATGGATTCAAGTTGAGAATCAGTTCTTGGGATTAGTTTGAAGTGTTCAAATTAACAAGAGGAAATTCAATTATATATGATATAATTGGTGTGTTATATGAGATACATCAAGTGGAGGATTAATGTAAATATGATTTACATTAGGTACCATAAAATAGAAAAAGAACTATGATTTATATGTTTCATGAGATGAAATATTAAAACTATAGGTTATAAATATAATATGGTAAGTTGGTTATCATATTTATTTATAATAATATTAATTATTTGATAATTATCTCTTTTTCTCTAATAACCAATTGAGTGGGAGGTTATTGGTGAAGGAAATCGAGCATGAGGATTTCCATGAGCAGTGGAAATATCATTTCAAATTACAATCATATATGAACTTTACAATTACAGTCACAAACAGAAACATATGGTTATGCTTAATTACAGAAATTACAGCATGTAATACATATGATCAAGTACAAAAGCTACACACTTTTGTAGACTTATCGCCAAGCTCCTTGATCACGAATGCTCGAACACAGCAACACAACAATCACGAACATTCATCCAACACAACCGCTACACTGCACGAACACTGTGCACTCAAACTCAGCGATCGCCTAGGTCATGAACACCCCAAACAATATGCTTAAATTTACATAAGATAACCATAGAGTTTTGTTTATTGGATATGAGCAAATGCCAGAATGAAATAACAATTATTTTATTCATAAAACAATATGTATAATTACAAACAACGAGACTCTGGGAGAATTAGGACACCAATCCCAACAATTGGTGGTTTTATGGTAACCGTGAGATAAAAGGAAAAATGTTTTCCTAATTTGGTAGTGTTTCCATTTTCGAAAAGTAACTCACGGTGAAAGCTATCAAGAGAAAGTGTTTCACTAAGCGATAGTTATAGAGAGACTAACGATCATAGAGTTTAACTATGCGATAGTTCATCAGCTGATCGTGGCTAAACGATCGCGTGGCTTTGTCTATTTGATAGGCTTCCATTTACTATATAATTGAACATATCATCTATACGACAGATAGCTTCCTATCTCCCACTTGCTCGATCGTCTAAACGATTGTTGTCCTCCAGTCTCTTCCTTAAGCCAAGTCTATATAGAGTCCACAACTCCTGGATTCTCACACCGAGAATACCAAGGTAACCATTGTGGTGGTGTCTTCACTCACTTCATCAATGAGTGTGACTTGATTGGTTCGTGGAGGTCGTTCGTTGGGTTCGTGATCGTTGTGTTTGTTATGTTCGTGTTGTGCACCGGTCGTTGTGTTCGATGGTTGTGTTGTTGTTATTGGACGTTTTGAGTTTGATCGAGGGAGTTTGAAGAATGTTTCTTCAAAGGTATGCATACTCTATCCCTTAATACTTTTTGTAAGTATGTTGTAATTTCTTGTTGTGCATGACCTGTTAGTTTCCATTCTTGTATTGTAATTGTTTGTGTTCAATTTCGAATGGAATTTGGAACGATGCTTCCGCTGCTCATGAAAATCCTCATGTCTTATTTCCTTCACATCTAAGGTGAATGTTAGTGTTAGTTGACAGAGATGATATTCACCAGAGTTGATAATCAAAGATGATCTTTTTTGGAGTTGTTGTCGAAGGTAGTTGCTGGAGCTTGGAGTTGGTCGTCAGAGTTGGTCGCTGGAGCCTGGAATTGGTCATCAGAGTTGGCTAAGCGAAGGTGATCATCATAATTGCTTGTGTGAAGGTGGTCACTGGAGTTGGTTGTCAAAGGTAGTTACCGGAGCCTGGAATTGGTCGTTCGAGTTGGTCGATGAAGGTGGTTATCAAAGTGTGATATTGGTAATCGTTGATGGTGGCCTATGGGTGGAGTCATTAAAAACATTGAGGAGGGGGGGAGGGGGGAAAAGAGTTGGGGTGAGGATTGGAGTGAGTTGGTAAAAAATCCTAACTCAACTCTACCAATATTTACAGTTGGTGAGGCAAACATGGAGTTGGTAAATTACCAACTTAACTCAACCCATGTTGGTGCACTAAACACCCCGTTATTCAATTTTTTTGATTTGGAAACCCCATTCAACCTTAATTTAATCTTCCTCTTCTCTTCCTTTTTTTCCTCTAGTGTTTAGGGTTCCTAATTTTCTCACATTTAGTCGATGTTTTGTGGATTCAATTTCTATAAAATTTTGTTTACTTTTTCTTGAATTTTAGGATCCTTTTCTCTTCCTTTTTTTTTTATACGCGTTTTTCTCCTTTTTTTTTTTTTTTTATTCCTCTAATTCCACTTTTCAGATGTAAACTTTCCTCTTGGTTTTCTTCTATATGCGTTGCTAGGGTTGATGCCCTAAACTTTCATTAAGTCTTGTAATTTGTAAACATTGTATTGAACAAACGCTTGTGATGTAATAATATATGATATTTTCTTCACTATTGTCTATGAAACATTGAATGTTTTAATTGCTTTACCACAAACCAATAAACTAAGATCCCTGGTTATCGTTTTAACTTAAGCATGTATGTGGAGACATACAGGTGGATCATGCCTTAAGTGATAACCAAAATGGTCTGTAGTATATGGATATAGGAGGGAAACCTTATCTTGGTAACGTTACGGATGCGACCCGCTTTATAGAATAGTTACAAATGTTGTAACTTGCTACAGATGGTCTGATCCTGATCATTTATGTGGAGACATACGAGCGGGGGCATCTTATACGAAGGAGTTTGTATAAGACTGGACCATAAAGAGTTATAGTCTTGTTATATAACGTCGTTCATGACAAAGACTTCACTTCACTAGGATGACCATAGGTAACATGACCTGAATCCTGAGTGAGTTGGGAACTCTTGCCTTTGAGGGCGATCCTTTGATTTGCATGGGTGCAAGTGGCCAGATTTTCAACTCAAACCTACCACTTTGGGGATTCGTCTGATTTGGGAGCTAGGAACTCAGCTACACAAGATGGAATTTACTCCTTCTTCAAAGTAGGGGTAAGTAGATAGATTGCTCCCTTAAAGGTTGATTCTGAGGCTTGAACGATGTAGCACCATACACCTTCTCATGGCCCGAGAGGTGTACACACGTAGTAGGACTACGTTGTGTTGTTCATTAGAGAGATCAATGGTACTTAAGGAGTTAGATGTAACTACAAGTGCAAAACGATAAATTAACCTAGTTGTACTTACGAGCATATGTGAAGGGTTATCGTATTGTTGATTGGTTATATCCGATGGACACAGAAATATATCTGTGGTGAGAAGAGTGCAGTTGTCGGTATTTAATTGAATACCTGGCAGTTAATGGATGGTGGATCTCGTGGCTAAAGAGTTTAGTTAGCTATTTATGGACCGTTGGAGCTTCGAGCCATAGGTCCATAAGGTCTCCTTGATAGCTCAATGGATTTAAGTTTAGAATCAGTTTTTGGGTCAGTTTGAAGTATTCAAATTGACAAGAGAGAGTTCGATTATATATGATATGATTAAACTGGTCAATTATATATGATATAGTTGACATGATGTATGAGATACATTAATTGGAGGAAAATGATATAAATATGATTTATATCTAGTGGAGGAGAAAAGGACTATGATTCATATGTTGCATATGATGTGATATTAAACCATATGTTATAAATATAATATGATTATATTTATTTTCTAATTAAACAATTATGAGATAATTGTTGGCAGTTTTTTCTCCGTAACTGAATGAGATAGTGGGAGGTTGCAATCAGTTTTCGAAACTGAAGGATAAAATGAAAATAAATTACATTTTGCAAGAAATCAGATAATCGCTACATGAATTAGTACACTGCCCATCACCTAGCAAACGAGAGCATAAATGATAGCTTAAAGTTTACTAAACGATCATGTACATGCAAAGCGATTTACCTAAACGATCGTATAAACGATCAAACCCCTTTTACTACACAATCGTGCACCTTTTACTAAACGATCAAGTAGTTGTCTATACGATAGATTTCAGATATCTTCCACGTGCTTGTTCATGGTAAACGATCGTTCCTTCCTCCTTCCCTCTACCAAATCCAACAGATCTCACATCTCCTGGATTCTCACTCCAAGAATACCGAGATTTCCAAGTGGTTGTGTCCTCCTTTCTGTCTGTTCGTGAGAAGTCCGTTTGGTGGTAGATGATAGTGAGATTTGGTGGACAATAGGCTTGATAGTCTCAACGACAGCGAGAGTTGCTGGCTTGACGAGAGCGAGAGTTCAGAGAAGAAAAGTCCTTCAACTAGTACGTCTCTCGTCCCTTTGTTGTTTAATAGTTCAAAGCATGTTGTAAGTTGTTGTTAAATGCATAACTTGTATGTTTGTTTGTGAATGCGGTGTTTTTGTCACAATGAATTTGGAACGATCTTGCTTCCACTCAGAGGTACTCTTTGATAAGAGTACCTTCATATATGTGTGCGGATGTGGGCCCATGCGGGTGTGGGCGCGTGCGTGCTTCCTGTATTTTAGACGTTTATTTTTAGTATTACTTTTTATGTATATACACACAATCATGATAGCTTAAATATTTTATATATTCTCTATAAGTTTTGATATACTAACATGATTGATCGAACCAAACATTCATTGTCTAAAGTTTAAGATTTTTTAACTGTTTAATCACATTCTTGAATAATCTTTATGGGTTTTATATTATGTCAACGAAATATAAATATAGATGTACTGATTATACTAACAATCAGTGTTGCTTACTTTTACTTGATGGATGTTATATTTATTTGGTTTTATATCCTAAAACCCGTGGTTTGTAAACAATAAACTTATTTTGTTAATCGATATAGATGTTATTGAATTTTAATTCAATAAAGTTGTTATTGAATGTTTGAATTGCTCATTTCGTTTTAGAAATAACCTCAATCCAATTGGCTATTACATGAGTACTTGAACTTTATATAGATACATAAGAGTAGATCAAGTTCGAGTAAACAGCGAAAATGGTCTATAGTATACGGATAAGATTAGGTAACCTTATTCTGGGGACACTATTGGATGTGGTCCACTTTGTAGATGTTACAATTGTTATTAAGCGCTATAAATGAACTGATCCTGATTTGTTCATGGGGAGACATGCAAGTGTGGGCATCTTATACAAAGAGTTTGTATAAGATCAGACCAAGAAGTAAGTCGCTCTTACTTTATAACATTGTTTACTATTTAAGACTGACTATTTCAAAATGATGACCCAAGTAACTTGACCTTAATCCTGAGCTAACTATGAACTCCTATTCATTTGAGATTATCCTTAGATATATATCCTGAGCAACATGTTGTTTTGGATTGCCTTTTCCATCGAATTGTTGAAACTTTGGAGGTTGATACCCAGCTGATATTCTCAAGTTATCGATTCTTTTGGTGTACGGCTTGGAGCACGAAAAAGAAGTTTGTGATGGCCTTCTATACTGAGCTCTTTTGGAGTTTGTGATCATATCCTATAGTTGTTGAACTGACAGGGAGGCGACAAAGGTGGATTGTGGCGGTTGACTTTCCTGCAAGACACTCTTTCCTCTATCATTGGGTTTGACAGCAGGAGTTTGACTTGTCTCTGCAATTTCTCCAGTTTGCATTTGATCTCTTAAGTCGACAATTTCTTGATCTCGCTCCTTAGTAACTTTCATTAAGAGATCTATTTTCTTTTCCATCTCTGCTATGGTCGACTCAACCGTTACATCAGTCATCATGACAGACACTACATCAAAGTGCAATTCTTTCTTTGATGGATCAAAAGTAGAAGCATAGTTGCCAAACAAGGGATTTTCTCTAATGACGATCCCACCTTTAGGAGATTCCATTAGTTGTTCCCAGATTTTCTCTGTGATGACAAAGCCTATTTAAGTGTCACTTGCGACAGTAACTTTGGATGCAACTTTCTTTGGTGCCATTGATTTGTTTGGATGTTGAGAGAGAGATGAGAGATAGAGAGGTCCCATTGGGCGTGCCAATTTGTTCACACGAGGTTTCTGAGGAAACTTAATTCATGGAATTTGAACTTTGTATTTGTATTGATTTCAATATAGCACGTATAATCTCTAATATAATAATTCCTTGATGCGTTCAAAATCAACTTTAATATTTAAACTGATTGATCTTCTTGGATGATCGGCCTTTGGGCTAGTTGACCTTCTTAGATGATCGACTTTTGGGCTTGTTGATCTTGTTGAATGATCGGTCTTTGGGCTTGTTGATCTTCTTGGACGATCGGTCTTTAGGCTTGTTGATCTTCTTGGACGATCGGTCTTTAGGCTTGTTAATCTTCTTGGATGATCGGCCTTTGGACTTGTTGATCTTCTTGGACGATCGGCCTTGGATGATCGGTCTTTGGACTTGATGATCTTTTTGGAGGATTAGTGTTCATACAACGCTTCCAGAGAAATTTGTTTCATGGAGTTGAACTTGAGTTGGTGTTGATGTTGATGTTAATTTGATGCAATGTGATTCGACCTCTAGTACTTGATCCTCTGATTCTCTCTTGATTGAATGTGTACGCTTGATGTATGGAAGTGGAGTGTGTGGATGCTTTTGAGCTTGGAGTCTTGGAAGGATGCTTGTATCTTTAAAGGACTTCAGTCTTCAAGTGCGGTCAGCTTCAAAAGTTAGGGAGTTTTTTTTATTGTTGGGAGAATTCTCTCTAGATCCTCTAAAGTGTAAAATTTCTGACCCCTCCAAATAAGAAGAGCTTCTCTATTTATAAAGTTCATAGGTAGGCTTGGACTTGGCCCTTGGGTTTGAGGAGATTGAATCTTCAGCTTGTAGGTTGTGAAGATACAGTCAGTTTATTGAAATCTTCTGATCTTCAAAGCTTCAAATAATTCAGATCTTCAGTTCTGCAGAATTTGAGAACTTCAATCTTTGAAACTTGAAAAACTTCAGTCTTCAACACTTGAGCTTGAGAGTGTTGATTTTCAAAAATTAGGAGCTTCAGTATTTGGATCTTGAGAGCTTAAGTCTTGGATCTTGGGAGCTTAATCTTTAATATGTCTTCTAATCTTCAAAACTTTAGTATGTCTTCTGATCTTCAAAGCTTTAGAGGAGTTGTGTTCTTCAGATCCTCGGATTTTCAGAACTTCAGATCTTCAGAGAGCTTTGGCCTTCAATTCTTCCAACCTCCCCCAAATGAAGACGTAAGACCTCTATTTATATAGGTTTCTCATAGGCTTTACATGGGCTTGGGCCCAACTGCTTTATTGGGCCCAAATTGGGCTTGAGCTTAATCTTTAATTTGGTCCAAAATTTCACCATGGACTTGAATTGGGTTGGGCCCGAGGGATTTTAATTACTCGGCCCGATCCAACTTATACTTTTCCAATAGACCCGGGCTTTCGTTGATGATGTGGCAACTTGTGATTTACCGAAATTTCTCATTCAACAAATATTTATTTTAATTTCATATAATCCTCTTTGAATTTTTTTTTTTTTAAAAAAAAAACAATTTTTCCCTACAAAATCTTTTTTATTTATTTATTTGGAATTGGATGATTTGGTTATCATTTTAATTTTATTAATATTTTTATTTCATGATAATTCGCAATTCACGTAGGGAAGAAATCTTCTTAATTTAGATTTAAATGATATGATTATTTCTAATTTCAAAGTTCGTTTTAAACTAAAATATTATTTCTTTTTTATGTAGACATAGGCCCTAAAAACTTATTTACAATGTTTTTATTAATTTTAAACTTTATTTCAAACAAATATTACTTTTTTTATTGGATAATACTTTAATTTCTTTGATTTAGAAAATTCATAATTTGTTATTCAATCTAGTCTGAATCTAAAATAAAAAACGAATGTATATAATTAATTAAATTTAATTTTAGGCACAATTATAAAAGGTATTCATAAAAAGGAAAAAGATGAGAGAGGAATTTAAACATGGGTTGAGGATTGAGATTCCTTTTCGATGGCAAATCTTATCAATATTTAATACTAAATTGTTTTACCATATAAAAAAATAGATTATAGAAGGAAAAAAACATCATACCAATTATAGAAGAATAGTTAGAGTTGGAGTTAACGCATGCATAATGGCTGCAAAAAAGAAAACAAAAACGAGAAAGAAAGAAATAAATAAATAATTGAATGAAAATTTGAAAGAAAAAGAGAAAGAGATAATTGAATGAAAATTTAGAGGGTCATGATTGAATTTATGAAGAAAATTTGATTTGATATTAAATCAAATTTCGAAAATAAATCAAAACTGAAACTATCTTTAAAAAAATGAGTCTAGGATACCATTTACATTAAAATGAAACTAATTTTTTAAAATATTAAGTATTATTCATGCTAAAAGATAAGAGAAGAATTTTTTTCTTTTGTAGGGGCAAAATAATTTATTTAATAATTTTAAACGTAAAATTACTTAATATATCTCTATAAGCATCACTAGAAAGGGCAAAGGGAAAATCGAATACATAATCATTTTAGATAGTATAAATATACATGGAGGTTTATTCCTAGAAAATTCAAATACAAAAAGAATATATTGTACTATATATATATCAAATAATTATTGTTTTTGTTTATAAGAGAGAGAATTTTTTATTTTTTATTTTTTTTAAAAAAAATGTGCCTTGTTTGTAGCTTTTGTAAAGAACATAGCTCTGAAAAGTTCATAATCAGGAGAAATTTTTCTTACATGTGCCTTTTGTTATAAATATTATTGTACATATTTCCTCGGCCGGCCATCATCGTGTGTGGATTGTGATCCATCACAGGCCCCAAATTATTCTTTATTAAAAAAATATAATAAAAAAAAAAATTTTAAAAACCTTACAATTTAGGGGCCTGGGTGGGAACACGAAACAATACAAAATTTCTCTCTCATCTAATTCTCTTCTCTTAATTTCTCTCTCCTCTTACCTATTCTAAAAAATAAAAAATAAAAAAATAAAATTCTCTCTCCTCTTCAACCAAGAAAAACTCCTCCAATTCCTCTTTTCGTAAATTCCCAAACCTGAATTTTAGGTGGTTTAAGGAGTAAAAAAAAAATCTTCATTCTATTTCTAGTTTCAATCTTTCTTTGTGATGGAAATTTTGATAAAATCATCTAAAAGCCAACAACAAAGGTTCTATCCACTACTATTATCTACTCAATTTGGATATCGTAGGAATTTGAAGATTGTTTCTTGTCCAATTTGATGATCTTGATGCTAAATGTTTTTTCTTTTTTTTTTTTTAAATTAAATTTATTGGTAGCTTTATGGGCTTGCTTTTTATTTGTTGGTATTGAAATTTATCAATATCCTCGTATTTTTGTTTGTGTCATAAATTTTGTTTAAGGTTAATTTTTTAATTGGGAGATAAAATGAATGATTAAGGCTCTTGAAGTTTTTTAATCTTCATTGATTGGTGACTAACGCTTTAAACAATTATTTACTAGGTGCTTTCGATCCTTTTGTTTTTCATTCTCTTACTTGGTTTTTTTTTTAAAAAAAAAACAATTTGATCATGGGTCCTGGAATTAAAAAAACATGATTTGGAGGTGAAAAACGTAAAAGAACAAAAAAAAAAAAAAAAAAAAATAGTATGAATTTAAGGTTGTTATATACTATGTACTGTATATTTTAAATTTAGTTTTATTTCTATTAAAATATATGCTCCATATACTTTGTCATGTATATGCATATATATATATATTTTTTAAATTGAGATGTATAGTTAGTTATTTTGAAATGTTTACTTTTTCCTTTTTTTTTTTAACACAAATTTTAGATTTTGACTTACAATTTAAAATTTCCAATTTTTTTTTTTTGGACTACATTTAATAGAGAATTACGGTTAAAAATCTTCATTTTCATTTATGCTTTGTTTTTTATGTAGATATACGAAGTTTATTTAAAATATACACACGGTTATTCCAAATGTATTTAGAACAAGTATTAATATATACTCCATATTTAATTTTAGTCTCATTTTTATTGAGATATATAGGCCTGATTATTGTGTAATATTGTAACTCATGAGGCCATTCATAGACAAAATGATGGATTTGAGACATTTTTATAATTTGACCTATTTAATTTGGCTATTAGTATAGGAAGCCCAAAATAAAATGGAAAGAAATACTTTTTGGGCCTAGTTTTTAGGACTAGTTGCATAAATAGAATTCAAGTGCAAAATAATAGAATATATAGTACAAGGATAAAATAATTGCATATATAGATCAAAAAATGGTAAAAGACTAAAAAACTCATGCCTAGCCACCATTTTGCTAGCTTCTTCCCAGTTTTCTCAAATTAAAAGCTATCAGTGATAGCCACTGATAGCTGCTATCAGCTGCTACCGATGATAGCTGCTATCAACTGCTACCAATGATAGTTGCTATCAGCGATAGCTTTCAATTTGAGAAAAATTAATACAATCTTGAAATATTAGCTTTTAATTTGCTACCAATTATCAGTAGCTATCATTTATTCACTTTCATCAATTGGAATCAACTTTGAAATATCAATATTTAAGGCTATCAGTGGCTATCAATGATAGATTTATAAATAGTAATCAACTTTGAAAGAAGACCAACACCTTTTATTACCACAATAGCTATCACTAATAATCTTTTATCATGTTATCACTGATAGCAGCTATCAATCGTTATCACTGATAGACTTTCATCAATTAGAATCAACCTTAAAATATTAAAACTTAAGACTATAAATGATAGACTTCTATAATTGGTTATCATCTTTGAAAGAAACTCGACATATAGATATCACCTAAGTTCTATCACTATTATCACTAGCGTCACTCATATTGTAGTTATCAGTGATAGCTTCTTTCACTGATAATATCATTGATAAGATGCTATCAATGATCTCACTGATATCATGCTATTAGTGATAGTTTCCTATCACCGAAACTTGCTATCAATGGTAGCTTCAATCACCAATAACATGCTATCAGATAGCTTCTATCATCGATAACGTGCTATCGGGTAGCTTCTATTATCGATAACATACTATAGTATTAGCTTCTATCACTGGTAACATGCTATCAGTAATAGTTTCTATGAATCATAACTACTGAACACCTTTTTGTCCCTTTCTTGTCCTTTCTAAACATTTATAAAAAGTCCTTTTTCTTTTCGATGATAGCTTCTATCACTAATAAACATGCTAGTAGTGATAACTTCTAGGTATTCCACTTACATTTTAGTTCGAGATTCAACTTTATTAATCAAATTCACTAAGTTGGCTATCAATGATAGATTTCTATAAGTGGCTATTAAATATGAAAATATAATCAAAGATTAAGCTATCAATGATAGAAAATATTAGTGGCTATCACCGATAGACTTTCATTTGCTATTTATATTTATTATTTGTTATAATAATCAAACTTGATGATTGGCTTGTTGAATTTAAGTCACTTATGAATTGAGTACTTTCAAGTCTTGGGTACGAAACTCAGCCTAAAAAAAAAAGAAGAAGAAAATATTCCAATAAAGGAAAGAAAAATTTTAAAAATAAGAGAAAGAGAAGAAACAAAAATTGAAAAAAGGAAAGAAAAATTAATAGAAAAAAAGGAAGCAAAAATTGGAGAAATGAAAGAATTTTTTTTTTTTTTTTTAAAAAAAAAGGGAAAAAGCAGAAAATCGGAGAAAGAAAATAAAAAATAAAGGAAAGAAAAAGAAATGAAAAAAGAAGGAAATAAAACAAAATAAAAAAATAAAAGAAAGAAGCAAAAACCAGATAAAGGAAAGAATAAAATTAAATTAAAAAAATAAAGAAAGAAAGGGAAGAAGAAAAAAACGGAGAAAAAATGATAAAAGGGAGGGAAGAAGCAAAAATAGAAGAAAATAAAGAAAATAAAAAGACTAAAAAAAGTGTGTAACAAGATAAGACAAGGGAGGGCAAAGTTGGAAATTACAAAAAAATTCAAAGATTAACTAGTCAACTCATCTATATTTGTAAATATTTTAAAAATGTAATATATTTTTAAATTTGTTCTCTTATTCTACTATCTATTACAAATATTTTTTATTCAACCTCAAAATCTCAAACTATTATATTCGTAGTCCTTAGGTTTTGAGTTTGAATTTCAGTTTGGTCCATAGTCTCAAATATTATACTTTTAGTCCATAAGTTTTGAGTTATGTTTCAACTTGATCTATAGATTTCAAGATTTATACTTTTAACCTTGATTTTTCACTTCATATTCACTTTCAATTTGGGCGTTCATGTCTATTAATTAATTCAAAATAATTATGAAGTGAAATTTTAAAATTAATTTTAGTAATGGAAAAAATAGTGAAACTTGATTAATTATAATTCTTTTAATCCTCTTAAATTAATTGGTAGATTTGACAATTATGATTGAAACAAGTGAAAAAATGAGGTTAAAAATATAGATTTTGAAACATAGATTGAAACAAAATCCAAACCTCAGGTTAAATTGGAACGACTTTGAAAAAATAAAGTGGATCTAACACATAATACAAATGTCAAGCACAATGTTGTAAACAATATGTAAGACAAATGGACAACACCGAAACAAATAAAAATATAAAAATACCAAGATTAGTAATTCAGTTCGTTGAATATACCTACGCCTAAGGGTTGTATGCCCGATAGAAAGAAACTCCACTATATAAAGAGTTTAGCAATTCAACGAAACATATTTATCTGATAAAAACTCACGACATCTATAGCTTCCTCTTCAATTTCAACTTAGGCTCTCTCTAAGTTTAAGCCCCCTCGCTTCTGTAATAATACTTCTCCAAACTTTATATGAGATCCTCCTTAATACAACATACTTAGACTCCTCTTAAGCGTGATATTCTCTCACTCTTCATAAGCAAGCTTTTCTCAAGTTTTATTTGTGCTCCCCTCAATACAATATCAAAAAGAAAAACTCATCTCAAGTTCTATAATGGTTGTAAAAAATACAACATTAAAGAGGAATACAAATGTAACATCCCAATTTTTTCCATTAAATTATCTTGAAATATTTGGCCATTATTTTGATAAATTTGGACTAAAAGTTTAATTTGGGAGGCAAGATAATTAATTTAAAAGATATTTGTAAAGAATTTGAATTTTAATTCAATTTAAGAAAAAATTTGATTAATTTACTTGGAGAAAGTGTGATTTTAAATTCATTAAATATTTGGAAGGATGTAATTTATCTCAACTATTGGATTGTATATTCTCTTTAATTTTGGTTTGGAGCCAAAATTAAGTCAATTGGTTTGAGATTAATTAAGAGATTTGAAGATTTTGAATTATTTTGGATAAAGATTTAAAAATAAAGAAAAGGAAAATATTTAGAAAAGATTGGATAATAGATTTGGAATTTTTGGATTATTTTGGATAAATATTTGAAAAAATTAGGATTTTAGAAATTAAAAAGAAATTGAAATTTAAGAAAAAAGGGAAACTGTGGTTTTAAATTTTGTCCTCTTTAATTTTTGAGTTTGGATCCAAATTAAAGAAGACGATTAATTTAAATTGAGTTGGTAAGAAAAATTTGGATTGAAATTAAATTAATTAGATTATAGAATTTCTAATTTAGTTAGATTGTGAAATTTTTAATTCAATTAGAATATGTATTTTTTTTAGAGAAAACGACTTATTCAAAAAGGAAATCTAATTTATTTACTACTTTAATTATTGGTTTTCTAAAAGATAGATTTTCTAATTAGATAAAGTGTCATATACACAAAGGAAATCTAATCTATCTAATACTTCAAGTTATGGAATCCCAAATAATTTAAGATTATCATTATTTTTCCTAGCTAAATATAGTCATCCACTTCATTCCAAAGGAGGACGATTAGAGAGAAAAATTCCTATTACTTTCATTTTTTTAGTCATTTGTCGTGCATCGGCCGGTCACCGCCGTTTGCTGGATTTTTATTTGGTGAGTATTAAGATTATGGAACTTTTTGGCTTAGTTAAATGTTGTGAATTGGATTTTAAATCCTAAATTATGGTTTATACGTAGATTTGAATCTTTGAGTGAAGTTTGGAATAAATTTGGAGTAAACAAAACTTTTGGAACATTAATTCAAGTTTTTGTTGGAGATTGATTTCTTAGATTAATTTTAAAATTTTAATCCTGGATTAATTTTGAAATTTCAATATGAGGTAAGTGACTTTCTACTAGTTCGCGTTCAAACTAGTCATTCCTCACACTTTAACTATTTACTTTAGACTGCTTGGATGACTTTCTCAAGGTTGATAAGACCGATTGGACTGATCATTTTAGACTGTTTGGACTGTTAATTTTTTTGACTAATTAAACTGCATGATTTAATGATATTGACTGAATGAATTGTTTCGATCATGATGATATGTACAGTTGACTGAGGATATAATGATAATTTTACCCCTAAGATAAACGATTGTAAATATAACACAGGAGTTATATGAAAACTGATGCATGTTAAGTTATAGGTTTCTTGTTAGCTTTTCTTATATAGGCAGGTGTACACATATGATTGTATTTGTGTACATTTATGACTGATCGTGTACCTTCGAGTTACACTACTATGACTGATGTGTGTTCATTCAGGTTCACGTTACGAATGATTTGTGTACGTTCGAGGTACATACTGTAACAGTTACAACTGATTTGTGTACCTTCAGGATACACATTATGACTGATGCATATTCTTTCGGGATCACGTTTATGATTGATATGTGACCCTTCGGGATCACCACGACTGATATGATGGGTATACACTGATGCCTAGATAGACTAGTTAATAGGTTACTTGGAGGGCCCAGTAGGGGTCACTTACTGAGTATTGTTATACACATTTTTCTCCTTTATGTTTAAGGTAATGACAAGAATCGATTGACGAGTGACAGACGAACTCGTGACAGAGCCATATGGGAACAAAAGAAACTGCTTCCACCCAGTTTATGTTTTTTCGTTAGTCAGTTGAATGTTTTGAAACTAGAATTTAATGTTAGACGGAAAATTTAATGTTTTGAATGTTTTCTTTGTGAATGTTTTTAGAGATCCCGATTAAAATTTTTTTATTTATTTAATAAAATGATTTGAAATAGTCATCCTTGTTTTAATAAATTTTTGCTATAATAGTCAAAATGTTTTGAATGTAAATGTGCATTATGTCGTAACGGCCCTCGTCAGAGTACTCGAAAGGTCGTGTGGTTACACTAAAGATTTTTATAACAATACATGTTGAGATTTAGACAAACCCCAAGCTCAAAACTCTCAAAGGACACAACCTTTTTAAACAAAGAAGCTAAACCTAAAAAAGAACAAAACCACAATAAATGCATAGAAAAATACAATAGGCCACGAAATCTGCAAAATCCCATTGATAGACAAAAAAAAAAATAATTTGTAGAATATGTTATCCATCACTTAACAATGTCAATCAAGTGATGTTGACATAATTCAAGACATGTTGCACAAGTTTTGCTTGTAATAAAACCAGTCAATCATACTGCAGTAACAAGTTTGAAATGATCTGAAACGATAAAAGTCTCGTATTGACTGAATAGGAAGATGATCATGAATTTATAAAAGAAAACAAGATATCAGACCTTTCAAGTGAAACAAAATAATGTATTTTTTAAAAATTGAAAAAAAAAAAAAAAAAAAAAAAAAAAAAACAAGAAAGAGAGAAATAAATGCATAGATAGTGGAAATGAAGTGGCAATGTCCTTGTGTTTGATATGTTGGTCTGATCTGAGCCATTTTCAGAGTTCAGACACCCATTACACCTTTGTATTTGGAAACAATGGTTAGGTGTATGCTTTTAAAGATTTTTCGCTACTTTCCAACTTCCAATTTTCCATTATTCATTTCTTTCTTACTCTTTTTTTCTTTAATTTTTTTTAAAGAACCCATTAAATACATTAAATGGAAAAAAAAAAAAATCTGCAGATCTACCTTGAAATTGTGTGTTGTTATTATTATTATTATTATTATTTTCCTCTCTATTTTTTTTTTAATAATATGAAGAATCGTGGCTTAGCTGTCTGCATTAATATTGTAAAATTTTGCATTGAAACTCTCGCATTTCAGTCTCATCTTAATCAAACAATTATCTTTCTTTTGACTTGTGGCGTTTAATTACACAATTTTATTAACTTAAATTAAACAAAAATTATGAGTTGGAGATAATTTTTTGAATGTTGATTGGATTTACAAGTGCTTTCCAATCATCGTACTGGATTTGTTATCGTCAATTTTTAGTATTATTTGTTCTTTTAAAAAAGTGCTTTTTTTAAGGTAGTTTTAGAATAAACACTTTTTTTTTTTAATTTTTAAAAACGTTAAATTCTTTTATCATAATTTAATAATTAGTTTCCTTCAATAAATTTTTCTTTTAAATTAATTTTTTTTTTTACAATTTTTCCCACGTTTAATGATAGTATTTTGTTTTAATTAAGTTTATAAAATCTATTTCTACGGATGGTTTATTTTGTTTTCTTACATTTTTTAAAAAAATATTCATAAAAGCTAGATTACAAAAAACAACAAAATTAATAGCGCTTATATAATTAATTTTAAAAAATTGACTAAAAATAAAAATAGTTATTGAATGTGACATTCAGACTTCATGTGATAACTATTTAAGTCATGTTTGATAATCATTTAAAGCTCATTTGATAATCATTTGGTTTTTTAAAATTACTATGTTTTTTCTTAATTTTTTACCCATAGTTTTCAAATCTTCTATGCAAACATTTGAATTCTTTGTTAATGTAAAGAAAAATAAGTTTTTGAAAACTATTTTTAATTTCAAAATTTGGGTTTGATTTAAAAAACAATCCTAAATTGTAAACAACTAAATGTAGAAACCAATAGATGAAAGTGATATTTGTAAATTTAATTTTCAAAACAAAAAATTCAAAAACCAAAAGACTACCAAAAGATTTTGGTTTTTGTTTTTGGATTTCATTGATTAAATTTATAAGCATTGCCACCATTTCTAAGTTTTTTTTGTTTTGTGTTATCAACTTTCTACCAATATTTTCAAAAACGAAACTAATTTTTTAAAACTAAAATAAATGCAATCAAATTCTTGATATTATAATTTGATTAAGAATTGAAAGAGTTGTTTTAAGTAAGATAAGAAGCAAGAGAACTAATTGCACACAAACATGAATTTAACAAAAAAAAAAAAAAAAAAATCTAAAATTTCATTCTAAAAGTACTAATGTACTCAAAAGTCGTTTCAAATCGTACTTCTTTTTCAATATTCTCATATTTAAAAAAGGAAAACAAAAACAAAAGAAAAAAAAAATAGAGCTTACCAATTATCTTAAATACAATTTAAAGATAAACAAATAGAGAGAAAATAGAGTGATGGAAAGGAATTGAACTTCATTTTTGGTTGGTCCAATAGAAAACAATGAAAACAATCAAACTTTGTTAACTCAATTGACATTTAATACGTGTTATTAATCAAGACTTGAATCTCTCATTTTCTATGGTGCTAAAAAGAACTAAAAAAAACTGAGAGAAGACAACATTAATGAACTCGACAACTTAAGAGTTAGCCACAAATCTGAAAAACATTAGCATTGATCATACAACAAAAAAAACTAAAAGATTAATTAAACAAACTTTGATTCTAAAACTTAAAAAAAAAAAAAAAAAAAAAAAAAAAAAAAAAAAACCGGGTTGAAACAAGAAGCTCTACATTCCCTTCTCAACTCTTAACTAAACTTCTCCCTCTTTCTAGAAATCAATCTCCACGTCTTTGCAACTTGATCCTCCTGCATTTTGTACCTGAGAAAACACCCATCCAAAACTACCCCTTCAATAAGAGTTAATATTGCAACAGTCACATTGAGTAATTTTTTGTTGGTAATTTTTTTTTTACCTGGTGAGAGGAGTTTGCCCTAGTACTAGGTGAAGAAGATGACCAACCGAACGACCTTTTGCCACCGCCGACATCACGGCTGCCGCTAGAGCCGTCGTTTCTACACCCTTTCTTGGAAGCATTATTTTGGGACTTTTTCAAGCCAAGAAAGCCCTTCCATCGGCCCCTAGACGTAGGGCGCTGCAAAGCGTCATTGTCGTCGTCCTCGTCTCCCTCCTCTTCCTCGATGAGAAGCTCGTCTCTAAGAGTAGTAGCCGTTCTATTAGTGTCCTTATAAGGGAGAAGGCGGCCCTCGAAAAAGAGCTCGTCGGCCGTCATCATGTTGTAGTTGGAGACGGAGAATTCGAAATCGGAGGAGGACGAGACGGGGGCCGGGGCAGCGGCAGAGCGTTGTTCTTGGTGTTTGAGGGATTGCTGGATATCGACGAAGTCGCTCGAGAAGGAGATTCGAGGGCTGCTGGCCGGAGCACGGCGGTGGAGGGACTTGTGGTCGGAGTTGTTGTACATGTCTAAGCATGCCATGAGAGACTTCAAATCAACATGGAGGAAGGAAGGAACAAAAAAATAAATAGTATGTAGTATAACAGTATGAACAAACAATGTTACTTAACAAACCTACCTATTTATATGTGTCATCTTTGCTTTTGACGGCTCTGGCCTTTCTTTCTTTTTTATTAGGAAATTGCATAAGGATATATTCTAGAGATTTCAACTTTTAACTTGGGGATGATTATTAATGCTTTAATGGTTGAGTTCTTATTAACATTTTATATATATATTCAAAATTTTAATAGACAAGACATTGTTAAAATGTTGTTTTCTATCTAAAAACGTCAAATGGATATTCCCTTAATCCATTTGTTATAGTTGTAAATTTGTTACACGAAAATATATATGTTAATCTTTTCATTTATACATCATTTTTATCCATAATAAATATATCTTTGGTAATTCTTATATATATCATTTTGTTTCATTGATGTACTTAATATAAAATAAGTGATTAATATGTGTATATGATATGTACAAGTTCTTACATTTGTATCATTTTTGCAAAAAAAAAAATAAATAAAAAATAAAAAAAATAAAAGTTTAGAAAAAGAGGTTTATTGTGTGACAATAATTAATCGACTATTATTTTGAGGTAGGATATGCTATTTTTTGTGATAGAGATAAATACGCTATATAAAAAATCTCACCGATACTCTATTATATTGTAAAGTTATTAATAAAATATTATTACTTATATTTGTATATATAATACCAATAAAAAGATTTTTAACATGTGTAAAAGGTTCGAAATGTTATTTTCTATGAGGGTACAAAATATTTATTTATTTATTACCATTATTTCAATTTTCTTATTTTCAATAAATTTTTTTTCTAGAATTATAAGCATATATATATCATTATTGATAAATTATATGGTGAAGTTATAAGAAAATCTCTTTGAGTATTGGAATTGTCTGCAGTCCTTCCATACTATGTTGATTCTTTTGACGTTGGCAAGGTAGATGATCAGATGATCTCCACGATTGAGATTGTCCGTGACCTTTGTATTAGGAGGAGGAGCCAACCTAGCTATAAACTTGCAATGAAACTATTAATTTATAACATATGTTTTGATGTCCCATCCTCATTTTTTTTTTTGTTAATAAAATTGTTAAAGTTTAAACACAAATTTTTTTTAAAAAAAAAACATTAAAGGCTCCAATTATTTAAGAATATATATAAGACACACACATACATGCATGGCATTCGATGATGTGATGTTTTGTCATGACATTTTTTAACTGTATTCAATTATGACCAATCTTTGACTCTGCAGTCCTAAAGTCTATTGTTTTTCTCTTGGATATGTGTCATTTAGGTGGTGTTTTTTGCTTTTTGTGAAGCTCGTTTTAATTTTTTTTTTTCTCCATTTTTTCCCTTATTTCTAGCTCCCTATCTTTTTAATTAATTATTTTGCCAATGAGATCTATATATATATATATAAATCTCCATACCGAATTCGGTGAGTCGAGTTCGATTATGAAGTTTTAATTTCATTCCATTGAATTCTAAAATTCTTTACTCCAATTTGTTAAGGGTCCGTTACTGATTTCATATTTTCGGTAGATTTATGTTGTTTCATACTAATATTTTAATTTCTAGTTAAATTTTAAAAATAAAAATTAATTTTAACAAAGAATCATAATTTACTCGAATTGTTTAAAATGTTTTTATAAAATAGAAAAGAAGATTAAAAAAAAAAACCTTATAAATAGGTAGTTTGGGATTATCAGCTAAGTTTCAATTTGATAACCAATAAATATTAGAGGTATTCGTTATTCGTGGGTCGGATTGAAATACTATTTAGATTCAACTCAATTGTTTTGGTCATAAATTTTATCCATCTAAATAATCTTTATTAAATAATGAACTCAACCCAACCCAATCGTGAAATACTTGGGTTGGGTTGGGTTGGTTTGGGTTAGTCAGCTAATTTATTTAATTTTTTATTCTAACAATGAGTATACGGTTAATATGTGCAAAAAATTTATTTAATTATTTTCATATATTGAATTAAGATTAAAATGCAATTTTAATTTATATTGTGAACTTTTCTTTCCAAAATACCAAAAGTTATTTTAAGAGAAGTTGGATAATGAAAGATCCAAAATTATTCATGAGATTAAATAAATTAAAATAAGTATATGTATATATAATTGTATCATTAGTATAGACGTAGTTCATAAAAATTAATAAGAAATTTGGGTTGATCCAAGTTAGGTTGGGTTATTTTAGGTGAACCATGAACTAACCCAACTCATAAACATTTAATTTATTTGAATCTCAACCCAACTCAAATGAGTTTATAATCCAACTAAATTATATGCGTTAGGTTAGATTAATCGGGTTTTTTGAACACTCTTATAAATATATATTTCTATCTTTCTTTTCTTTTCTTTTTTTCTTCTTCTTTTTTTGGCTTGGTGTACTTTTTAGGAGTGCTTTTAAAATTTAAACACAATAATATTTAAAATTTATCTTTTAGTTTTGAAGTTTGATTAAAAATTCTAGGAAAGATGAAAATTATGGGGATTTTAGAGTTATGTAGTTTTGGCATTTTTATGATCTTACTCTAGATGTCTTGTCGGTTGTATTTTGTGAGATTTACTAGATGGTGTATAAGCAATTTAATTTTAGTATGAATAATTAAACATAAATTAAAATATGTAATTAAATTTTAATGAGATTAAAAAGTTTAAAATTAAAATGAATCTTCGTACAGGAGTAAAATTATTATTTTTTTCATTGTTTACTCGTATGTTTGTTATATATGATTAATAAATAAGGATCATTCTCTTTATTCAATAAAATAAAATATTTCAAATAATTAATAATAATATTCTTTTTTTCTCGATATTGGGAAATATCTTTATTTACTTAATACAAAGCAACAGTATTTTGACTAAAGAAGACTCCAAGAAGTTTCCTTTTAGCATATAAAAAAGGTTTTTAGAACTTTTAAATATTTTATATCAAAAAATATTTGTTTGCCAGTTGGTATAATATATAATATATATATATATATACATAGATTTTGGTAAAACATTATAATAAAAGAAGTCAAACGTAAAGATTCGAATCCATATCTTCGTTAAAATATAGATAGAAATGCTACTTGAAAAAAGAAATTCATCTATTTCTAATTAATAATGATATTTAATTCTTTAGAACTCATTCATTCCAGGTGAAAACCAAGCTCCGACCTTAGGCCTTAGGGTCAAAAGAATATTTATTTCATAATATTTTTATTCATAATTTTTAAAAACGATAAATAAAAAATAAATGAACAATGTTTTCATTTATTTATTTGTAAGATCGCAAATATACTATATATATATATATATATATATAATGTAACAATGTTTTCTTCGGAAAAAAAAGTTGCAAGCAAAAAAAAACTTGTTTTCATTATTATTTCAATTATATCCTCATTGGTTTATTAACATGAATTTCAATTATATATCTAATATATTTTTTTATTTTATCTATCTCTCAACTAATATACGACTAGCATCCGAACTATAAAGTATATTGGTATATTGGAGTACAACCGATATATTCAAGTATGTGCGTGACCCCCTCTAAAGGCTAGGTGGTCAACATTCGGTGAGTCATCCAATGCCTAGGTCATATATAGGTTGGCCAATCGCATTGAAAAATGTAAATATACATCATATATATTATTCAGTATGTAAAACGATATAAATTATATAAATTGTCTTGTTTGCTTTTTTGCCATTCTTGCTTTCATTTATGAGGCCAACAATTTTCGAAATTTTTGGAGAAACTTTCCTTACTTGTATAAGTTTTGAAAAGAAACCCGTTTTGAGAAGTTTCTTGCGTGGAAAATTCATAACTGCATGAAGCTTTCTTTACAATACTTCTTTTGGTATTATTATTATTATTATTATTATTATTATTATTAAAAGTGAATGGTAAGAAGGGATTAAAAAGTTAATTGAGTCAGACTTTTCTATAAAATAATAGCTAATTAATTAGGTTATTCATATAAAAAATAAAAAAGTTTGGACAAGTTTGTAATTAGACCTATCATATATTTGTCAAAAGTCCATATTCAATGATACAAAAGTAATTTTTTAAAAAATGATATAAAAGTAATTAATTAAATTTATTAATCCATCAATTTTCATTCATTAACTCTAATTCACTTCATTAAAGATCTAAAGTTTCACTTTTATGCATTGTATGACAAGTTGTATCTACGAATATAATCACTACATGCAAGTTGATCTTCCATGAATTATTCGTAATTACAACTATCTATTTTAACCCAGTTATTGCATCTTATGTCTTAAATACTACTAATTCTCTAATGAACAAGTTGTTTATTATTGAAAACCATAGATGATATAAGTCTCTCTCAGAGCAGTGAGAGAGTAGAGTCTCATTTATTACGTTATAAAATTAGCACGTAAGAGAACTACTTATCTACTTACCTATATGTGGATGAATGAATTTCATCTTCCAACATTATGTTTCCCCAATTTCCTTTTTGATCAAGTCCTCAAAAATGATAAGCTTATTGAATCGGTTACAAAAAGTCATTCCTACTCGTGCAAATCAAAGAACGTGTTTTCACATGTAGGAGCTAATCACAGTTCACTTAAGAAGTTAATCATAATTCACTTAGAATTGAGTCAAGATTGAGATCGAGTGACATATGATCATCTGCTCTAAGATATCAATATTCTCAACTAACAATTTTGTAAAGAAATATTAAATACTTCATATATGATCCAGTCTCATACAAACTCATTATATATGATACACATACATTCACTCACATGTCACTACATGAATGATTTAGATCAAATCATTTGCATAACTATAATACAATGAGCCATATCAATAATTTTATCAAGATAAGACACCCAACCTTAATGTATATTATAAACTCCTTTAAGTTTATTTCTTAATATTATCCTAACATATTATTTAAAATTACACAAATACCCTTGTATTCTTCATGTAATGGATAAGTGAAAAAAATAATTAAATAGCTATGAAATAATAAAATACCAATTACGAAACTTGGTGAACACAAATCCCAACCCCTAGCAATTTCATAGTTCTCTAATCTCCTCAATTATAAGCTAAATTTCATTTTCCTTAGATCGAGTTCATCTCCCTAGAACAGCTTCCAAACTATTTGAGGACTTGGAACACAACATGATGGCAAATGAAAACCTCTTATTATTATAATTTTTTCCCTAGGACCCCTCTTATAAGTATTGATTTTTTTTTTTTTTTTTTTTTTTTTTTACTTTTATTTTTTCTAAAATGCCTTGAATTTTGATACTAGAAAGTAGAAACATATATGAGAGTGAAAAGATAGCTTGAAAAGGTACCTTGGGAAGAAAATTTCATATTCACAACAATTTCAAGTACTCTATACTCAAAATGAATTTCATTATTTTCCTTACCCAACTAACTTCAAACTATGATAAAGGCTCACCCAACCCATAGACCTTTGCTTATGTTAAAAGTTTAACAGTCGTTGTCACTAGTTTCAATAAGAGAAGTGTTTATGATAAGTATATTAGGTACTAAAGGGCCTTGGGATACCAAAATTGTAATCTTTAGGACCCTCTTTGAGCCTATTTCCTAAACATTGGGAAATTGATCTTATATTTGAGATAAAAAAAAATTGTGTATATTATGACAAATACAAAATTGACAAGGAAGAAAAGAGTAAACAGTAAAGAACGACATAGAAATCTATGTGGTTCACTAATAGTTTGTTAGCTATATCTACAAGTAGATGGAGAGAGCGATTTTATTATTTGAGGAAAATACAAGAAAATAGAGACGTCAATAGAATTAGGGTGCTTGTATATGGTACTCCTCCGAACCTTAGGCCCAAAATCGCAAATTACATATTGAAAATAATATGAAAGTATCTAATGCACGTTATCTAATATTAGGAACAATGTTACAACATTCAACAGAACAAATAACAAAAAAGTAAAACAGATAAAGAGAACACCAAGAATTGGTAACCTAGTTCGGTGAATACACCTATATATAGGGGTAGAATGGCCAGGAAAAGATAACTTCACTAATATAAATGACACCAATTACAACATGATACTTACCTATAATATCATCATCATTACAGTAACATATGCAGAGCTTAACACTTCATCCGTTCACCTAGGCTTCCCTTAGATGAGAGACTCCCTTTGACAGACAGTTAGGCTCCTCAAGCTCCTTAGACTCATTGAAGTAAAACATATCATTAATTTCAATTTTTCTAACAGAGACTAATTGAAGTAAAATCCCAAGCTCCTTAGACTCGTTGGCCAATACATGGGTGGTTTGTTTCCCACGGAGAGTATGTAGAAACTCCCAAGATGGACCACGTTCATGAAGGGAACCAGTGAAGGTTCTGTAGCAGAAGCAGGGATCGTTCCCAATTTTGGTTTTCACATAATTTCAAATTACAGAATGAGATAGAAAGATTATGCATTTAAACGATAATTATAGCATGTTGATTACATAAATTAGGGAAGAAAACTACTTACACTTGAAGAACAACTTTTTTCCTGTAATTCCCTCGATCCAGATTACAAACCCTTCGTTCTCCAAACGAAGACACCGCCACAAAAAGAAACTTCTTGTATTCTCCTTAGGGAATGATAATTCGTAGGAGGTATGGGCTTTGCTACCTTTTGGAAGAGGGAAAGGGAATGAGAGGGGAAGAACTTTTTTCTTCTCTGTATTATTCTTTTTCAGAAAAGCCAAAGAGAAAAACACCCTACTAGACAAACAAAGGAAGAAGACGAATGAATCTCTCCTACACTCCTACTGCACGTTTGGTTGAGAGATAATTAAGGGAAGGGAGTTGTAACTCCCTCCCTTTAATTAAAGTAAAATTTAATTTAATTAATAATATATAATAACTACCTTATTATATATATACTATATGTTATATCAAATATAACACATCCTATATTTTATACAATATAACCTATAGTTTTATTTTCTCTAAAAAAAATGCATGACATTTAATATAAATCATATTTATACTAAATTCAATTATATGAATCTCATCCATATAACTAATATATGAATCATATCCAAATATTTAATTCCTCTCAAAATAAATTTTATATTATAATGATCAAATACATTATATTAATTATATCACATATAATTAATTTAATTAATTATATTATATAATTAATTTTCCTCAATTAATTTAAACAATTCCTGTTGAGCTACATTCCCTCAATTAATTATATATATACTATTCTCAATTTTAATCTCTGTTGAGCTATAGAGTGGACCTTATGGACTTGTAGATTGAAGTCCTAATGGTACTTGAATAATTAATTAAACTCTTTAATAAAATTATCCAACATCCATTAACTGTTGGTCATTCCACTAAAGATCGACAGATACAATATTCGTACTACAGATATATTTCTGTGTCCATTGGATAATAATTAGACAATAGTGCAACTACCCTTCACAAATTGCTCGTAAGTATAATTGGGCCAAAATTATTGTTTTGCCCCTATAGTTACATCTAACTTCTTAAGTACCACTGATTTCTCTAATGAACAATAAGTCATAGTCCAACTATGACCAAGTCCCTCTCGGGCCAATAAAGGGTCTGGTCACATTATTCAAGCCTCAGAATCAGCCCTTAAGAGAGTAATTTATCTACTTGTCCCAACATCAATGAAGGAGTGAATTCCGTCTTGTGTAGTTATGTTTCTAGCTCCTCAATCAGACGAAATCCCCTAAATGGTAGATATATTGAGTTGGCGAACGGACCACTCTCACCCATACAAATCAAAGGACCACATTCATGAGTAGGAGTTCACAACTTACTCAGGATTCAGGTTAAGTCACCTATGGTCATCCTGGTGAAATACAAGTCTCTATACTATTAACAGCATTATATAATGAGACTACTCATTTCGTGGTTCGGTCTTATACAAACTCTTTGTATAGGATACTCCCGCTCACATGTCTCTATATGAATGATCAGGATCATATCATTTGTAGTACTTTACAACACTTGTAACATCTACAAAGTATGTCATATCCATAGTGTCATCAGGAAAAGGTACCCAACTTTATCCATCTACTACAGACCGTTTATGTTATTACCTAAACAAGATCCACCTATATTTCTCTACTATTGGGATTGGTGTCCTAATTCTCCTAAAGTCTCGTTGTTTTATAAAGATACACATTGTTTAATGAATAAAATAATTGTTATTTAATTCTAGCATTTACTCATATCCAATAAACAACTTAAGCATGTATATGTGATATATAAGTGGATCATGCCTTAAGTGATAACCTAAATAGGTCTGTAGTATAAGAATTAAGGTGGGATACCTGATCCTGGTGACACTATGGATACGACCCGCTTTGTAGAAGTTTGCAAATGTTATAAACTACTATAAATGGTAGATCCTAACCATTCATGTGTAGACGTGCGAGCGGGGGTGTCCTATACAAAGAGTTTGTATAAGACCTGAACCACGAGATGATTAGACTTTGTATATAACGTCGTTGATACTAGAGACTTGCATCTCACCTAAACGACCATAGGTGACACAACCTCAATCCTGGGTGTTTTGGGAACTCCTGCCTTTGAGAGCGGTCTTTTGATTAGTATGGGTGAGAGTGGCCAGATTGCTAACTCAACATGCCTACCTTTTTGGGGACTTTTCTGATCTAGGAGCTAGGAACTCAATCCATAAGATGGAATTCACTCCTTTCCCAAAGCAAGGATAAGTAGAAAGATTGCTCTCTTAAGGGCTGATTTCGAGATTTGAATATAGTGGCCACAACTTCTCTTTGGAAGAGAAGACTCAGTCATAGTAGGACTATGACTTAAATTCATTAGAGGGATTAGTGGTACTTAAGGAGACATATTGAATTACAGAGGATAACGGTTATTGACCCAGCTGACTTACGAGCGATCTGTGAAGGGTTGTCACACTGCTGATTGGTTAAGATGGACACATAATATATCTGTGGTAAGGAAGTTCAACTATCGGTCTTTAGTGGAGTGTCTGGCAGTTAATGGATGATGGATCTCGTAACTAAAGAATTTAGTCAGTTATTCACGTACCGTTGGAGCTTCGAGCTACAGGTCCATAAGGTTCCCTTGGTAGCTCAATGGATTCAGTTGAGGATCAGTTCTTGGTGTTGATTGAAATGTTTTAAATTGACAAGAGGTATTTTGATTATATATGATATAATCATTATGATGTATGAGGTACATCTAGTGGAGGATTGATGTAATGAGATTTACATTAAGTACCATGGAATAAAAAAAGAACTATAGTTTATATGTTTCATGAGATGAAATATTAAAACTATAGGTTATAAATATAGTATGATAAATTAGTTATCATTTATATTTATAATAATATTAAGTATTGGATAATTAATTCTTTTTCTTTAATAACCAATTGAGTGGGTGGTTATTGGATCATGGTAACCATGAGTTTTAAAGGAAAATGGTTTTCCTTATTTTAGTAAGCTTTACAAAAGGTTTTCATAAAAAGTTTGGAGATTTCTCTCGGCGAAAAAAGGTATCTTATGGTAGTCATCAAGTAAACATGGATTTACTAAACGATGGCTGGGCAAGCTAAACGATCGTGTAGTGGCAAGCTAAACGATCGTGCAGTATTTACTAAACGATCACATAGTTTTGCTAGACGATCGCTTGCCCTAAGTAAACGATCGTGTAGAATCTGTAGGCGACAGACGAGCTAAACGATGAGCTAAACGATCGCATAATTTTTGTTAGACGATTGCATAGTTTTATCTAAACGATTGGGCATCCACTTATACGATAGGTCTTCGCCATCTCTTACTTGCCCAGTCGTGTATGTGATCGATGTTTCCTCCTTCGTTTGCCATATACCAAGTCCGAACTGAGCCCACCCTCTGGATTTTCACATTGAGAATACCAAGGTAGCCTTGTTGGTGGTGTCAGACTCAACTCGACACCGTCAAGGTTTTCTGAAGGTCGTTCGTGCTGTTGTTGAGGAGTTCGTGGCCGAGGCGATCATTGAGGACAAGTGCGAAGAGTTCGTGCGGTGTTGCGGTCGTGTAGATCGAGCATTCGAAGTTGCTGTTTTTGACTGGTCGTGTGCAACGGAGCGTGGAGACTCATTTACAATTGTTCGTACAGTTTTTCCATTTGTGCATTTGAGTTTTTTCATGATGTAATTTCTGTATGAATTGTATAACTGCTTGTTTGAAGTCGACTGTAAATATTATGTTCATTCATGATTGTGATTTGGAAATAATCTGTTCCACTGCTTATGGAAATCTCGAATCCGATTTTCTTCAATTGGTATCAAAGCTCGGTTCTCTGATATTCCAAATTACAGATCTGAATTGAATGCACTTTACAGTAGCGATGGGTTTCTGCATTGTGGGTTAACTGTTTTAGTTAAAGCCTTTTGGTATACAAAGTTGTTAATGGTAAGGGCCCCTGTGTTTTGGGGCGAAATTAACATCGCAATCGAGTTTGTAATTCAAAAAGTTTAAGTTCGTCGAGTCATTTGTGATGAAGCTTCAGCTTATGGTGATGCAGTTCTCAATGAAGAAGAAGACTAAACGTTGGTCGGATCGTGTAGCCTCAGATAAACGATCGTTGGGATTTAACTATGCGATCGTTTAGTAGTTTTTTCTAGACAAATCGTGTAGTATATTCTATAACGATCGTTTAGCTAATATTAAGCAATGGGGTAAATCGTTTACCATATCGCGTAGTGTTGGGTTGCCCGTACGCGTAGGCGTTGGAGATAGACGATCGTTTAGGAAATGTTAAACAATTGTTTAGCTCTGGGAAGCACTGGTAAAGCCGATAGAGCAAAGAGTTTGTTTTATCATGTAGATGATCGCGGGGTGCTTAGTACACGATGGATGGTTGAAAAGAAGTGATGCTTTGCCCGAGCGGTTCAAGACCCGGTTCGCCTGTTTGAACTGAAGACTCCTTGTCTTTGTAATAGTTAGCTTTATTTTGTGTTTTTTAAGGCAATTTCACCCGGTTCATCAACCTTGGTTTCTTATACATGTGATGTATGGTACTTATATGCCAAAGTATTTGTCATATAGTTAAAGCCCACCTTAGGTTGTGCAATTATTCATGCATCATATATTATAAATATTATAATATTGCATGGAGAAATTATTTGAAAGCATAAGCATGTATCAAAAAATATAAGAGTTATATTTTGCATGCAGTGAGCATTATCATGCATCATCCTTTTATTATAAATATTATAGTCTAAGGGTGGATGGAAGCATGTTTTGCTTATTTCATTGCGGTTTTGTATAAGTGTTATATAAAAGAAGTAGCAATGAATGGACAATGTATTGAGCATGACACTTAGGCTGTTTATAAGCGTTATAAATGCCTTGCATGTGTTAGCTTAACATTGTAGTTGTTTCCGTTTATCAGTGTTATAAAGGGAATTAGACCTAAATTCAATAATTCAGAGATGATGCGGACTTAGGGTGAACTCAAGTTTTTTAAAAGGGTTTTAAGATTGGAATGAGATAGACCTAAGTTCAAGTGGTTCTAAAGAGTTTAGCAACCTAGGTTAATCTTTTCAAATCGGTTTAATAGGATTAAATTGGTTGAAATAAAAGATTAAATTTGTTGTAAACCTATCTATAAGGGAGGATTGATGTAATCTTTTCAAATCTTTTTAAATCAGTATGATGTATGAGATACATCTAGTGGAGGATTGATGTAATGAGATTTATATGTTATATGTTTCATGAGATGAAATATTAAAACTATAGGTTATAAATATAGTATGATAAGTTGGTAGTGCATTCTGAATAATTTTTGGCATGGCAGGCTTGCATATGTCAAATGACGAGCTGTCACTCACTCAAAAAACTCAAGTTTTATAATGTCTCATGGCATGGACGTGATTGGACTATGATTAGGACACTCAAAGTAGTGTGCAACACAAGTTTCATAATTTTTTAAACAACCAATAATATTTTATGAATATTTTATTATTAAATATTTTAAAAAAATAATAATATGGTTGGAGGTGGTAAAAAATTCTGATTTCTTGTTACAATCATTTTTTTTTATGTTGTTTAGTTTCTAAAAAAAGTTTCAAGTCAATCCAAGCACGAGAAGATAGATTTCACAATTCATGGATGTTGGTGTGTCCTAACATGCACAAGGTTGGTGTCAGTGCACATACGCTCTATGATTGTCCCAAGTCTTAGGTTGTCACATTGTGTGAACATGATTGATCTTATATTTGGTAGACATTATTGTTTTATGTTTATGGGTTACCAACAAAAGATTCAAACAATCCTAACATTAGAACATAGAATTCATGTTTCATGGGTGTTACATTTCATGGCATGCACAAGGGTAGAGTCATGGCACGTAGAAGGTCGGCATCTCTGTGTTGTGTACCAACACTCTTTAAAGGAAAGAGTAATGTTTTATTGGAATGATCATTCTATGATTGTTAGTTTCAGAACACATGTTTTAGTGAACATCAAAAGTTAGTTGTACGTTGTCCTTTGGGTGTACAATATTGTGTTAAAAGGAAAATGGTTTTCCTTATTTTAGTAAGCTTTATAAAAGGTTTTTCATAAAAAGTTTTGAGATTTCTCTCAGCGAAAAAAGGGATCTCATGGTAGTTGTCAAGTAAATACGGATTTATTAAACGATAACTGGGCGAGCTAAATGATCTTGCAATATTTACTAAAAAATCGTATAGTTTTTCTAGATGATTGCTTGCCCTAATTAAACGATCGTGTAGAGTCTGTAGGCGACATACCGAGCTAAACAATGATCTAAACAATCGCATAGCTTTTGCTAGATGATCACATAGTTTTATCTAAACGATTGGGCATCGACCTATACGATAGATCTCCGGCATCTTCCACTTGCCTAGTCGTGTACGCGATCGGTGTTTCCTCCTTTGTCTACCTTATACTAAGTTCGAACAGAGCCCACCCTCTGGATTCTCACACCGAGAATACCAAGATAGCCTTGTTGGTGGTGTCAGACTCAACTCGACACCGTCGAGGTTTCTGGAGGTCGTTCGTGTTGTTGCTGAGGAGTTCGTGACCGAGGCGATCGTTGAGGACGAGTGCAAAGAGTTTGTACGGTGTTGCAGTCGTGTAGATCGAGCGTTCGTAGTTGTTGTTGTTCGAGCGGTCATGCGCAACGGAGCGTGGAGACTCATCTGCAATTGTTCGTACAGTTTTTCCCTGCATTTGAGTTTTTCATGTTGTAATTTTGTATGAATTGTATAACCGCTTGTTTGAAGTCGACTGTAAATGTTATGTTCATTCATGATTGTGATTTGGAATAATCTTGTTCTGCTGCTCATGGAAATCTCGAATTCGATTTCCTTCATCGAATACTTGTTTAAATTACATAAAATAACCTAGGATCTTAGTTTATTTGATTGAGTGCATGCTCATAAAATAAAAATTATTTTATTAATAACAATTTGTTTATACAATGTTTAGAAACTACAAGAATACAATAGAAATTTAGGACATCAATCCCAACCATTCGGTATTAGAAATTTCACTGTGAACCAAGCCAGTCACATGTTCACCTTGGTATAGTCGATAACTAAAAGAAATTGTTGAAGGAATAGGGCTAGGGACATCGAGATCAATCAAAATGTTAGGTTTTTTAGTCAAGAGAATTCCATAAATGAGACGTGAAAAACATAAAAGAACTTTTGTAGCCTGAGAACCTATGTGATGCTTGATCTGATTGATCATGAACACCCTATAGTTAAAAGCAACACCAGTGCCAATTTGATAGAGGACGCTGGCAAGACTATTAGACAAACCAGATTTGTGAGTGGAAGGACACCAGTTTTCAATGCCAATCTTGTGCTGTAGAACATACTTCACACTCAAATAAGCACAAGGAAGTTAACCCTTTAAGGGTCAAGCTCTTTTGACTCCTCTAATTAATTCAAACACCAAGTTAGACATAGATGGCTTCTATTCAGTAACATTTTCAGGAACACGTCGATCAAGATATTTATTTATTAAGGTAGCAAAAAACGTAAAACAATACCTCTCACATGGACTTTGCAATAGTCAGGACTATCAACTTTTCCAAATTGATATGACAGGTTCACATTAAACTCATGTACTAGGCGGGGATAATAAGCTCCAAGACTTAGAACAAACCTCACAAAATTAACCTTCACTAATAATTTCATAATCTCAAGACCGTCCTAAGCTTGTTCAGACATTTCTCTTTCCACAACAATTCTTCTGTTCACTACAACTTTTCACATTTTTGCATTGTCTTTAGAATGAAAAGAAATCCCAAAGATATAGATTTTGAAGAGGACTTTTTCTTCTTAGGCTTGGCAGATTGATTTTCTTGAGGTTAGGAGGACTAATGAGTAAACTCTTAGATTCAAAATGTTCGTCTTTCTTATTCTCCCAATCAGAATCAGACTCTTGCTTATCACCACTCGACTTAGAGAAACTTGTCCCAACATTACTCCCTTTTCCTTTGCCTTTCTACCTCAACATCTTAGTAGGAACATTGTGAAGGAACTTGTTTTATAGAGAACCTTTGAGTGGAAGCGGATTGTCCAAATCCCATTTCGATTGAAAACAAATATTTATAGGAAACAATACATATTATGCATTAAAACATAAATTACAGCATGCTTTTGAAATAAGAAACAAGTTTTAAGAGATTATACCTTTGAAGAACTCTTCTTCACGTTAATCCCTCGAACCAACTCGAACACTACAAACAAGCACGAACACTCCAAACAACAACAAGAACTTGAACCAAAGGGAGAGGACATTACCACTTAGTTACCTTGGTATTCTCGGGGTGAGAACCTAGGAGTGGTGAGCTCTCGCTATTTTGGTTAGGAGGGAGTTTGTGGTTTGGAGGAGGAAGACGATTGAAGGAAGAACCAACACTATCACATAGAGTTTTGTTCTATCGTGTAGGCGATCAAGTCTATCACATAGACTTTCTGAGTTGATCGTATAGTCTCTCAATCGTGTAACACTAGATTATGGAAAAAATAAAATCATATTTTATTTATCCCAACTTGCCACAAAAACCGATAACTTCCCACTAAGGTAGTTAGAGAGAAAAAGGAGATAGTTATCAAATATAATTAATAATATAAATAAATATGATAACCAATTTATCATATTATATTTATAATTTATAATTTTAATATTGCATCATACAATATATAAACCATAGTTATTTTTCTCTATTTTATGGCATTTAATATGAATCATATTTATATTAAATTTAACAACTATAAATCTTATTCATAAAAAATATATTTGAATCATATTCAAATATTTGTTCCTCCAATTAAACAATAATGTATCAAATACATTATATCAATTATAATTGAATTAATTTAATTATATCATATATAATTAAATTCCCTCTTATTAATTTGAACATTTTAAATTAACCCAAAAACTAACTGTCAACTAAATCCTTTGAACTACCAAAGGGACCTTATGGACCTGTAGCTTGAAGCTCCAACGGTACGTGAACAAATAATTAAACTCTTTAATTACTTTATCCATCATCCGTTAACTGTCGGACACTCCACTAAAGACCAAAGTTGCACTCTTCGCACTACAAATATATTTTTGTGTCCATTGGATATAACCAATCAATAGAACGATAATCCTTCACAAATTACTCGTAAGTACAATTGGTTCAATTTACCATTTTGCCCCTATAGTTACATCTAACTCTTTAAGTACCACTGATCTCTCTACTGAACAATAGATCATAGTCCTACTATGACCAAACCCCTCTCTGGCCAAGAGAGGGTGTGGTGCCACATTGTTCAAGACCCAGAATCAGTTCTTAAAGGAGCAATTTATCTACTTACCCCTGCTTCGGGGAAGGAGTGAATTCCATCTTATGTAGTTGAATTCCCAACTCTCCAATCAAACGAATCCCCAAAATGGTAGGCTTGTTGAGTCGATGATCTGGCCACGCTCACCCACACAAAGCAAAGGACAACCCTTATAGACAGGAGTTCACAACTCACTCAGGATTAAGGTCATGTTACCTATGGTCATCCTAGTGAAATGAAAGTCTCTATTATGAATGGTGTTATATAACGAGACTAAACATTTTGTGGTCCGGTCTTATACAAATTTCTTTGTATAGAATATCCCCGCTCGCATGTTTAATACATAAATGATCAGGATTAGATTATTTGTATCACTTTACAATATTTGTAACACCTACAAAGCGGGTCATACTCGTAATTCTACCAGGATAAGGTACCCTGCCTTATCCATATACTACAGACCATTTAGGTTATCACTTAAACATGATCCAGCTGTATGTCTCTACATGCATGTTTTAAGTTACAACGATAGCCTTGGATGTTAGTTTATTGATTTATGGTTAATGCAACTAAAATATCATATATTTAATAGACAGGGTGGATAAAATATCATATATTATTAATCACATAAATGTTTGTTCATATAATATTTATAAACTATAGGACCTTATGAGATTTAGGACATCAACCCCAAAACATTTCCTTCCGATTTGTCATTAGCAGAAACTGACACATGTTCACTTTCGTCTCTTCATCTGAATCTTCAGAAATATTCTCCAATGTTTTATCCTTATTCTCAATAGTAGAATCAACAAAGGGAACACTTCATCCATTCACCTTGGCTCTCCCTAGATGAGAGACTCCCTTTCTCGTACACTTAGACTCCTCCTAAGTAATGATATCAGTGAAAAACGTCTTAGGCTCCCTCTAAGATTGAGACTCCCTTTCTACTAGACTTAAGCTCTCCTTAAGCTGTGAAACTCCTTCTAACTTGTACATTATCTTTCCCTCTCAAGTGAAGTCCCCTTCACACGTCTAGCTTATGATCACTTAAGCTTGAGAATCCTTTCTCAAGAAGACAACTAATTAAACACACAGAAAACTCAGAGTATGTCTTTAGCCTCACAACAACACAATCTTCAACACTCTCGTAGATTGACAAGAATACTTGTGATTTCACAAGAAAAACGATACTTCAAACCAATTATTATTTTAGTCATTATGGAGTCAAAATGAGTTAATAATATAGAAAAACCAATTATTATTTGAGTAATTATATACGATCAAACCAATTATTTCAACCACAGTTTGATTAAAGTGAACAAAACTAAGTAATAATTGACATATACTCTTACTTCAAAATCTAAAATAAACAAAAGTCTTATACGAGAAAATTTCTAGTATAATCGTATTATGAAAAGTTTTCCATACATCTATTAATTACATGCCACAAAAGTAGCATTTAAAAATTAAGTGGATTTCATAAAATAAATGAATAATAAATAAATAAATCATTTAATGATGTGTCAAATGATAAATGAGGTAATATGTACTAGTAGTACTAGGTTTTTTTTCGATATTATATAGTTATTTGAACCAAAATTTAAAGCATAAAGGGAGGCATCCTACCAACTTACAATGAGAGAGAAGGACCCATTAGAAAAAGAGAAAAAAAAAAAGTGGAATGTTTTAGGGGAAAAAAAGGACAAGAATGAAAAAGTAGAAGGTGGAAGGGGAAAATGTGGGTCCTAATGAAGATGAAGATGATTTAAAGGATAGGACAGTAAATAAATGATGGAATTAATGAAAGTTTTTTTTAGATGAATGGAGGGATGTAAATGAGCCAGTTCTCCACTGCCACTGTTTACAGTTTTCCATTACTGTCATTGAAAATCAGCACTCTCCTTCAATTGCCTTTTGGGAACTGCCCATTTTAATTTTCTTTATATACACACATATATATACATCTATATTACATATATATCAATTTTATATTTATTATTAAGAAAAATTTTATAAATAAAAAAATGTCAAATTATTTTTAAAAAATACTGATAGACACTAATATACTTCTATTAGCGTCTATTAGTGATAGACTTCTATCAGTTTCTTTTTTGTTTTACAATTTTAATATATAATTCATATAAAAAAGGATTAAAATTTTAATATAAATATTTTTTTTTATTTTTCTATTTTTGAAAATACTCATAATTATTTGGTTAACTCTTTAAAGATGGCTTGGTTCTTGGACATTAACATTTTTTTCCTACAATTTTAGTATATAATTCATTTTTACATAACTTAAATTTGTTTTCCTAAAACTCTACATTTGAAATGAGAATTAAATTTATGCCTTGGAATTTGATTAAGAATGGGATAAAGTACAAGTTATCACTTTCCAAACGGTTAAGTTTACGTGTGTTGGTCCTTCCATTTAAAAAAGATCCTTTATAAGCAAGGTTTAAAATAGTGATGTCAATAGAAATATTGAAGTTCCAGTTTTATAGAAATATCGATGTTGATGAAAATCTTCAAGAAATTTTATGAAAATTGAAAAAAAGTGATAGAAATTGTTATAATTAGTTAATGAGACTTTGATTGTGGCTTAATCAAACTATAATTGACCATTTTTAATCATCGTTTCTATAAGCTAAGATAACATTTAGATGTATATTATAAATGTTTGTATAAATATGGATGAAAGAGCATAAATTCAAGAAAAAAAAAGGAAAAATAATTACAAAATAATATCAAATATTGGTAATTATTTACAATATTAAAGAATGGGTGAAATAGTTGTATATAAAATTCAATGGAAAATATTTGAATGAAGGTAAAAATAAATATAGGTTGTTTTTCTCAAATTTTGTTAATTGAAAATCAAAGTTTGGACGGTAATTAAAGAAACAAAACTCGCACCAATTCAATTTTGAGGTTTGAAGTAAAACATAAATATATGATCTTTTGTGGTTTTTTTCAAATTCGATTTCTTTGGAAATAAAAATTTTGAATTGAAAATAAAACTATAAGTTGAGAAAAGTTGGAAATTAGAAAAAATAGTACATTGAAAAAACTTCATCATTCATCAAAAAATGACATTGGCATGTGTGATGTGTAATCATAACCATAAAATTGAAAAACTTGAATTAACATAAACTAGTTAATTCCTAAAAAAATTCAAATCTTTTCGAAATGAGAGCAAACAAATTTTTTCCTACCAAAATTTCAAGATCATCGGAATTTTAGAATTTTGATTTTTTTTATTACTATACTAACAAGTCAATAACTTTCAATTTTATATCTAGTATATCCTTAACATATTCGAAAATATTTAAATTTAATGGATTTATTAGATATAAATTTTGATTCTAGTTTAGTAGAACACTGGTTTTTTTTTTTCTTTCAATTTTATAAACAATAGATTTGAGATTTTTTTAAAAAAAATATATCAAATAGATCAATGACCTATTGACATAAAATTGAAAGTACAAATATTTATTAACTATTAAAAAGAAGTCTTGGGACAATATTAAACCATAAATTGAAAGTTTAGAGATCTATTATCAACTTTTTAATGTTCAAAGATCTACTAGATACAAACTTGAAAGTTTAGAGATTTTATAGATATTTTTTAAAATTTAGAGACCTATTACACACAAACTTAAGTTCTAGGGACTAAACTTATAATTTAACCTTAATAATTTTAGTTTGGTCCAAATTTGAAATAACATGATTGTTTTTTTCCCCCAAAATTTCAAAAGTTGTTCTCTATTGTTCTCTTATTTGATAATATGTTTATGATGATTATATATACAAATATCTTTAGGATATGATTTTTTCTCAAAAAGAAAGAAAGAGATGATTTTTTTTTTCTTTTTCTAAAGATAATCATTAAGATATGATTTAGTTGGTTGGACAATACCAGATAGAAGTGTATTAAAATTAAACCTTACTCTCATACATTTTAGCCTTTTCTTCTATCATATCTTAAAACTTTTTTTTACCATAAGGATAGGGGGATTCTAATATAGATCCCATGGTGAATAACATTCACATGTGACAGTTGAGTTATGTTCTTTTCGACCTCAAATCTTAAATTTTAAAACCTAAATCTTAGATTACAAAATCTTACTTATAGTTTAGATTGTTGTCTTGAAAAGTTGAATTTTCATATATACGTGTATGTATGATGTATGAGGGAATGACAAATTATAATTATTAGACATCCTTTTTCAAGAATACTAAATCTTTAGATGTCTTGAAACTTGAAAAAATGTGAGAGAAAAAAACACTCACATATGATAGTTGAGTTATACCGGTTTTGGCCTCAAATCTTAAATCTTAAAACCCTAAATCTTAGGTTACAAAATCTTGCTTATGGTTTACATTATTGTCTTGAAAGGTGAGTTGAATTTTTCATATCAATATATGTATTTATATGTGTGTGTGTATATATATATATATGTATATATGTGATTGGTGAGGGAATGACAAACTATATTAATTAACCATCCTTTTAATCTCAAGAATAAATCTGTGAATGTTTGAAACTTCAAAAAATGGTGGATTTTTTTTTTAAAAAGATGAGATAAACACCATTTATTAAATTAAAGATAATAAAAATGATAACTAATTTATCTGAAAGAAAAAAAAAGAAAAGAAAAGAAAGGTAATTCTTTTAAATAGTAAAATTACTAGAAATGTTTCTAAATATAGTAAAATATATTATTGTCTATTACTAATGGACACTAATAGATACTACTACTGATAGACATTATTACTAATACACAATATATTTTGTTATATTTATTTTATCTCAATAAAAAGAAAAAGAAAAGAACTTATATCATAAACTATTGTTTTTTTAAGGAATAAACTCTGGTTACTCTTATTTTCATATCTTGTTTCATCTATATTTCTTACTTTTATTATTTTTAGAAAAGTAATATAATATATTCAAATACTATCTTAAAAATAAAAAAGAACATAGTTTAGTTGGCACACGTATGTACTAAAGACGGAAAGGTATGGGGTTTAAATTTTTCACTCCATTTGTATTTTTTTTTTTTTTTTAAAAAAAACCTAACTTAAAAAGTCACAATACCATTTCAGGAAAAATTTGTAAACTCATAAAAATATAGTTTGAAAGAAAAATTGAGAAAAGAATTGAAATTCTATATATAGTTTAGGGATAAGCTATACGTTGAAGAAAAATATTGAAATTAATGTGTGTTAAAAAATAGATAAGAGTAGAAATATTTTTATCAAAATGAACATAATTTGATGGTAATTAACATTTACTCATTCCCTTGATCACGTAAGAGATTCATATTCACATATTCACTCGTACCGAAGAAAATAATGTTTTTATAATTGACTTAAAATATTTTTACTTTAAAACAATGAAAAAAAAAGGAAAAGAAAAAGGTAATTTTTGTTTTTGTTAATTATGGATTGAGATTAGATTAATTATTGATATATGTTTCATGGGAAGAAGAAAACTAAAGAAGAAAAGTCATTCTTCTAAAATGAGAGATTTAAAACAATATGTAGATGAACCATGTTGATGACTTCCTTTGTGTATAGTCTTTCCATTTTTTTCAAATGAAAATTTCTAATTTTCTTCCAATGATAAATCTTTTCATTTTGATAATTGTAAAGAGCCAAAGTAAAGAGAAAATATTAATTAATCATCCAATAATTTTAAGAAATTGTCTCTTCATTCCTTAATTTGTATAGAAGTCATTGGTGATATAATAGTTTAAATATAAATATTATTTTAAGTAAACAATAAAAAAAAGTCATTTGATTTATTTATTATTTTTTTTGTTAAAATACCATTTGTGTCTTGTACTTTACATTTTGTTCTACCTTAGAACGTGTAGCTTCCAAGATCCAATTTTAGTCTAAGAATTTGAATTAAATTTTAAATTTAATATCTGAAGGTTAATTTTTATGAAAATTGGCTAAATAATATAACAATAATTTTTATGAAAAAAAATATTTTCAAAATTTACTGTAAAAATAATAAATAATAAAATATTTTTTGTTTAAATCATCAACAAACAACTGAAATTATATTGAAAGTACAAAAATTAAAATTCAAGCAAACTTCAAAGTAAAAAAAAAAATAAAAACTAAGTATTTTAACCTAATATTTTTTTTATAGGATGAGAAAATCATTTGACCATTTTTGAAATAAAATAAAGATTTTCTACTATGTTCACATTACTAATATTTTCATTACAATGTATTTTTAATGTGAATGTTGAACTAGATTTATTTCTTGTGTTGATGTTGAAGTTAAGAGTACAGAAAAATATCAATGTATCGATGAAAATAAAGAATAAAAACACAATAATAATGAAGAGGAAGTGGAGATAGTGGAGGGGAAGGGGGGAAAGGGGCAGGATTTGCAGGTGGTGGTGGGGGATTGGATTGGCAATGGCATGCATTAGGATTCAGGTTGACCAATCTTTGACCTGCATAAGTAAATTAGCTGCAGATACCCACCCATTCATGGGGGACCACCCCCTCCACCCTTCAATAAAGTACTTTTTTTTTTCTTCTTTTTCAAACTATAAAATTTATGAAAATTTATAACGGTGGAAATTTGAATATGTTATTTTGTTAGTGTGCCACATATATTTGACATTTTATAAATATAAAAAAAAATTTCGTATATGCTCTAAACATTCAATTGATAGAGAGAGAAAAAAAGATAGAGAAAAGTGACAATCTGACATATGACGGTCGATGGAGGTAAGCAATAGGAGAGACCATGTTGGTTGGTGAACCAGAGATGTGAGAAGGGGGGTTGTTACATGCAAAGAAGAAGTTTAGATTTATTATTATTATTATTATTATTAATTTAAGTGGATCATTATAAAGTATATCAACTCAGTCGAGTGCATCAGTAGTATAAACGAGTGCATTATTATCAAGTTTATCAACAACATATCAGTCAAACGTATGAATAATATATCAGTCAAGTATTAATATGATAAAATAGTGCATCATTATTAAATTTATCAATAGTATATCAATTAAGTATATCATTATTAAGTATATTAATCAAGTGTATCAAATTTATTAGTAATATAAACGAGTGTATGATAGACAAGTATATCAAATATATCAATCAAATATATTAAGCTTATTAATAATATAAACATGTGGGCTACAGAACTAATTAATGTACTTTGTTTTACCCTTTTTACACATGCTTCAAAATTTATTTGGTTTCCAATTTAATTTTATATTTATTTTATGGTTGGATTGTAAATATAGTTCCCGAAGTTAGTTTCTAAATTCTAAAAAATAGCTAGCTAACAAAATTTTAAAATTTAAATATAGTGTTTAATAGTCTTCAAATATTTAAATGTATCTAATGGCCCTTTGATTTTCTTAGTTTTCTATCTAGTATTTTTTTTTTAAAAAAAAATTAAGGATTTATTATATTTAACTTCAAAGGTTTGAGAATTAAATTTGAAATTTAGCCTAATTTTATTTTTATTTTTCTATATTTATAAAAAAACAAACTATATTGTTATATATGTATATATATATGTTTGCATACTGAAATCTGCAATTCTTTTTTAAGAAACTAGTTTTGTGAAACAAATTATTTAATTCTGAAAATTGGAAATTATTTCATTTTAGTTCAAAATAAAATAAATGAATTATTTATAAACAAGTAAATTGAAATGGAAAATTATCATTATGAAGCAAAACAAATTACACAATTAACAAAAATAGTATAACAAAAATGGTATCCGTCTTCACATGTCCAAAGGTCTACGTCTCTCACTTTCAACATCTAATAAAATTACAAGATATGTTATTTTTGCAAAAACGTAAATGTACTCTAAATTTTTCAGGGAAAAAAACTACGTTGAAAGTTTAAAATATCAATTTCGAGGAATATTTCTAGAAAAATTATAAAAATAAAAAAATAAAAAATAAATTTAAATTATTAAATGAATAATTTATTATTTTTAAATAAATAAAATTGTCTATTATTTATGTTATTTTTATATATTGTTATTTTGAGACTTATTTTTGTGTATTGTGAAAATTTTCTACGAAATAATGAAAATTTGTATGAAAATAGTAATGTTACGATCTTTATCCTTTCAATTATCCAGTACTTAACAAAAGGCAGACAGGAAAAATCCAAAGGGATTGTTTTAAATTTTTTAGTTATTATTTAACAATTAAAAAAGAGGGAAAAAAAGGGAAAAAGATAAAAGAAAAAAAAAAAGAAAAATTGAATGGAAGTATTAAAGGGAAGGGTTTGGATTGTAATGAAAATTGAATAAGAGGATGCTTCCCTCTTTGCCACTGTCAGTTCTACAACTTACTGTCTTTTCATTTACATTTCTGCAACTTTCCTCCTCCCTCTATTATATCTCTCTTTCATTTTTTTTTTTTCTTTTCTTTTTCCTTCAATATTTTTCTATAAAGATACCCCAAAGAATTGTTCTAATGATATAAAATCATCCTTTTCATATACATTAAGGGGGTGTTTGGGGTAATTATTATTTCAACACTACAATAATCATCCCTTACTATAGTAAATACTATTTCAAAACCCTCAATTAACTACCGTCAACACTATTTTTGGACGAAACATAACAAATCAATGATAATTTGAAAACGGGTCCTATTTAATTACATCTAGTGTTATTTGTACTGACATCTGGGCCCACTTCCAAAAATTTGTAATCAAAGAATGTAAATTGATTGATGAGCGGAAGAGTGTCCATTTTAATTGTGTTTGAAAATTATGTCGATATTATAACTATTACCATTGATTTAGTTTTATTGTCAAATGTTTAAATTTAGTTTACATCTTTTTATTAGGTCATAAAATTTATCATCATCATTGAACATCTTTATCTTGTCAATAGAATTAACAAATTAGTTTTGGATTTGTTAGAAGTTAGTTTCCTTTCTATTTAATTTGTCAATTGGCATTTTGTTTTACTATAGGCCACATCTTGCCTTTCTATCCATAAATACAATGCAAAAGATTTCTATCCACTTTCTTCTTCGTTCTAATCTTCTCTCTTGTTCTTTTTTATGGTCGATTCTACCATTTGTAAAAGATTATAACATATCTATTTTGATAATAAAAAATACCAATAATTTTGATATTCTAGAAAAGATATGATGTGAATATGTAATTCACAAACTTCTATAACTTTCAAATAGGTATTTAAAAGCATATAGGCTAAAATATAAAAATTGTTAAATGTTCACAATTCAAAGACTAAAACTAATAAGTTATCGTAAAAATAATATTATAATAGTCAAACATAAGACTTGTTAGATTAAATCATCAGGTAATTCAAAAGTTGTCGAATTTAATTATATCAATACTTTAACATAATTTTCTAAAATGACAAATGGCAGGATTTAACTTTTAATTTTTATTTTTTAAAAGTTAAGAATATTTATCAATTACAACCTTATTTTGTTCTATTCAAACGTTTGAAATATTTTTAAAATATTAAATTGAAATTGGAAAGATTTGAAAAGGATGTGAAAGGGAATTAAAAAGTGGTGGTAGAGTAATAGAAGAGGATGGTTTTTGGGGTGGGGGGACACGTGGAGAAGGCTGTCACTCACGTGCTATTAAAAGATGGTAGACGAATGGGGTGGCGACACGTGGTGGAAGATGGATGGATGAAAGACCAGTCAAAGAAAAGAAAAAAGCACATTGAATCAGAATGAGAGGCTGAGCTGTTGGGCTGTACTATTTCAAATCACAACAGTTGTTCTAAATATTTGTTTGCCTTTTTTGTCCCCTGGTTATTGTCTATAGGCTAAAGGCTTCTCACACTTCTCTTTCCCTTTCCCTCACTCTTTTCTTTTTTTTTTTTTTTTCTTTGGGAAAATCCCAAATAATATTTTGATTCCCATATTTTAAATTTTTTCAATTTTTGTCCATGTATATTTGAATATCAAATTTGGTTAAAATAATATTTTGGTCATTATACTTTGAAGTTTATTTAATTTTAGTTTTTGTATTTTATAGGATATTATAAAATAAGGACAGACGGGTTCAGATAGCCACGTTTGTGCAAAAAAGAATTAAGTTTTTATTACTTATTTATTTAATTTTTTAATAAGTCATTTTATTAATATTTTGTTGACTTTTTTGTTTGACCATTTTCTTGACCTTTTTTTTGCACGACCGTTTACATTCATCAGATTGTTCATTTGCTACAACTTTCATATGACCATTCATCTGCTACAATATTCATCTACCCGTTGTTTCCTCTTCTTCTTTGCTATTTAATAGAGCTCATACCTGAGAGAAGACACACAACTGATAGTTTCTTACTCCATCTTTTATTCTCATTAAATTGTTCTTCTGTTGGGAGGAACCTTCTCATCGATTCAAGTCCATTTTCCGGCAAGTGCACACCTAAATTTGGAGGCCGAGTTAACCTTGGGGAGCAGCCGATATAGCAATTAGCACCGAGGTCACACCGTAATTACTTTCAGGACAGTGATTTCTCCATGAGTAGCAACACTTCATGACATATGTTCTAACAATCTGAAAGTAGTTATCCAGATGTCGATCAAGAATGTTGGAGGTTGATTATATCCTCGCCACAGAAGCATCTATTAATACCGAGAAGGTGACCACTGTCTCTGATCTAGAATCCTCCAAACAACCTTTTATGTTTTGATAAATCAATGTAGTCCTCCGTGATTGATCCTGATAAGTACGAGAAAGACAACAAGACAATACATGGTCATCTGCTGAATCATATGATAGATTTGATGTTCGATCTGTTCGTGGTCCAAAATTCAGCAAAGCAAAGGTAATTTGAAGTATGTTGGAGTCCCGATATGGAGGAGATGATGCTGGTTGCAAAAAGTATGTGTCAGTAAATGACTACAATTTCAGATGACGTATGAGAAACCGATAGTGGAGCAGATGCATGAATATGAAAATTTAGTGGCCAACATTCTGATTGAGGGCATGAAAATGTGTGAGGTTCTCCAAACTAATGTATTGCTTGAGAAATTTACCTCATCTTGGAGCGACTACAAAAATCATCTGAAACACAAAAAGAATGATCTGACACTCCAGAAGTTGATCAGTCACATGCGCACAGAAGAAGGCAACAGGCTAAAAGATAAGCTAATTTCTGGAAATCTAAATTCAATTAGTGCTAACTTGGTTGAATCTTATGCTGTTAACAAAGATAGGTTCAAAAATTATAAGAAGTAGTCTAGAAAGAATAATTCCTCTCAAAAGAATGGACGTCAAAAAACAGTTAGTGGGAAGATTGAAAAGAAAAAAAAAATTGATTTGCTATGTATATAGGAAACTTGGGCACAAATCCTACCAATGCAGTTAAAGGAAAAGATGATGTAATTGTTGCTTTTGTGGAAGAAAACTTGGTGGAAACAAAATTGACTGGATACTTGACACTGGAGCTTCGAGACACTCCTACTTAAACCGAGAGCTCTTCCATGATTACGAGGACACTACGGAGAATGTGTGTTCATGGGTAACTCTATCATAGTAGGAGTGCTTGAAAAAGGGAAGGTTCATTTAAAATTAACCTCTAAAAAAACTTTATCCTTCAGTAATGTATTCTATGTACCTTTCTTAAGTAGGAACTTGGTACCTGGGAGTCTATTGAATCGAGCTGGACTTAAGGTTGTCTTAGAAGTTGACAAGATTGTCCTAACCAAAAATAGAGACTTTGTTGGTAATGGATATCTTGTTGATGGTATTTTTGTATTGAATATTGTCCCTGTTGCAAATATGATGAATGTTGTGTTGTTAAGTTCTAAACTGTCTGATAACATGTGGGGGGGAGAAGTCGTGCTTTCTGTCTGTTTTATTCTTAACAGAGCACCTCACAAGAAATTGAATAAAATTCCTTACGAACTTTGGAAAGGCTATGCACCTAATCTCTCTTACCTAAGGGTGTGGGGATGTTTGGCTAAGGTACCATATCTTGCATTCAAGAAACCTACGGTAGGATCTAAAACTTTTGATTGTGTGTTTATTGGTTATGCTCAAGATTATGCTCAAGATAGTGCTGCACACAAATTTATGTGCTTGAATGATAGATCTGTATGTTAATATAGGGATGCATAATCTTGTGAGCATGTTCTTCCATTGAAAAAGGGAAACACTAAATCTATTAGAACATCTAATTGTGAGAGTATATATGTTTCCATGACTTCCTCGTCTAATAGTATGCATGAAACAAGAAATAATATAGCTTCTGGTAGTATGTCTGAAATTGTAGATGTTAGCATTATGGATAGAATGCATGATATAGAACCTAGAAGAAGTAAGAGACAGAGAACTGAGAAAAATTTAGTCATGATTTTTTAATTACTTTTTTATTTGAGAGGCAAAATGATATTGATTGTCAGTTTGCATATATGTATCCTAAAACTTTTGGCAGCTATAAGATTATGATCCTAAAACTTACCAAGAAGCTATAAGTTCTATAGACTCTAGCTTATGGAAGGAAACTATTAAGAGTAAACTGGATTCTCTAATCATGAATCAAACTTGGAACTTAGTAGATCTTCCAAAAAGAAGTAAATCTATTAAGTTTAAGTGGATTTTCAAAAGAAAAATGAGACCAAATTGTTCAATTGAAAGAGATAAGGCTAGATTGGTAGTAGTATGGAATATACAAAAATAAGGTATTGACTACTTTGACACGTATTCCTCTGTAACAAAAATAACTACAATTAGAGCCTTCATTGCACTAGCTGCTATCCATGGACTTCTAATTCACCAAATGGATGTAAGAACAACATTTCTCAATGGTGATCTAGAAGAAGAAATCTATATGGTATAACCTGAAGACTTTACAGTTGCCATTCAAGAAAACAAAGTACGTAAACTGAAAAAAAATCTCTTTATGGTCTTAAACAAGCTCCCAAACAATGATATGGAAAATTCAATGATACTTTGATAAATAATGGGTTTAAGGTAAACTCCTCGATACATGTGTTTATTCAAAGTTGTTTGAAGCTGAGTGTGTGATTATATGTTTGTATGTTGATGATATGCTCATCTTCAAACATAGAGACGATACGTTATATCAAATTGTTATTATCGTCACATTTTGAAATGAAAGATTTAGGGGAAGTTGACGTAATACTTGGTGTTAAGATAAGAAAAACTGAAAATGAATTTTCTCTATGTCAATCACACTACATTGAAAAATTACTAAAGAAATTTGACTGTTTTGATGATCCTTCTACAAGAACTCCATATGATGCTAGTATAAGTCTTAATAAAAATAAAGGAGATAGTGTATCTTAGTCTAAATATGAAAAGATCATAGGTAGTGTTATGTTTCTAATGAACTATACTAGACTTGATATTGCATATGTTATGAGTAGATTAAGTAGATATACACATAATCCTGATAAGGATCATTGAAGTGCTCTTCTTTGTCTGTTAAGATATCTTAAGGGAACCATGAACTACGATATCCATTTTAACAAATTCCCTACTGTATTAGAAGGTTATTGTGATGAAACTGGGTATCTGATAGTGACAAGGTCAGTTCTACAAGTGGATATGTATTCTTACTCGAAGGAGGAGCAATATCGTGCAAGTCTGTTAAACAGACTTGGATAGCTAGATCCACTATAAAATCTAAATTTATTGCTCTAGAATTAGCATGACAGGAGGATGAATGGCTTAAAAGCCTATTAGGGATGTACCATTGTGGAGGGCATTAATACCAATCTTTGTGCACTGTAATTCATAGGCTGCCATAAGTATTGTCAAGAATAATGTATATAATGGCAAAACGAGATCTATACGTCTTAGACATGGAGCTGTGAAACAACTGATAAAGGGAGGAGTTATTTCCTTAGAATATGTGAGGTTTGAGAAAAATTTGGCCGATCCTTTGACCAAAGGCCTAACAAGGAAAATAATTTTAGAATCATCAGTAAACATGGGGCTTAAACCCTTATAGGGTTCCATAGCCCTTTGTCTGGGTGGTCTATTGCGATAGACTCGATGGTCCATAGCCCTTTGTTTGGGTGGTCTGTTGCGATAGACTTGATGGTCCATAGTCTATTATGTGGGTGGTCCTAGGGTGGACTTGATAGATAATACTAAAACCTTTTAATGATCCATGACCCTTTCTTTTAGTGGTCTTGATGTGGATTTGATGGATAATGATGAAATCTTTATAGCTCAGTATTTGAGTGGTTTGTCTTTAACAAAATTGATGAAGATGGTCCTGACACGGACTAGATGACAAAGTCTCTATAGCTCAGTTTGAGTGGTTTGTCTTTAACAAACTTGATGAAGCATCTAACGTGATAGTGAAGGTGTAACCGCCTAAGAAAGAGTTTAAAGGTCTCTTCCTAGATCTTTCACGGTGACTCGAGGTTGATGTATGGCCATAATAAGCACACTCTATATTGTAGAATTGGGAAAATGACTAGGAGTAAAACGTATTGTGGGGGTCTTAACCAGTGTTATTGAAAGTTCAAAAGGTAACTCATTTTCTCTAACAAGGTTACTGCCCTATTTCACTATGCATCAAGTCAAATTGTTAGATATTGATGTTTGAGTTTGATCTTCTTTACTTGTTCAGAATAGTCTTTTTAAAATAATCTTTTATATTGTTTACTTATTAACTTTTTTTATAACAGTCATTTGTGGAGGAATGTTGGAAATGACTTTTGGGCTTAGGCTTATATGAAAAATTAAAGGGATTGGGGAGCTTTGTCCCACATGGATAAATCTAAAATTGCTTAGAGGTTATAAATACCAAGGCATTCTAGATGAGGGTCCAAAGTGTGTTGATGGTGGAAGTATGACCATTTTGCCACACGTGTGCACTGTCGTCATTGCTGTCGTCGTCCGTTTGATCGGACAAATAGGCGATCGAGTTTGGGTAACTGCGCTTGCGCGAAAAGAACTAAGTTTTTATTACTTATTTAATTAATAAATAATTTTATTAATATTTTGTTGAACGTGATCGTTCATTTGCATGATCATTCATTTGCCCGTTTATGAACGTTGTATCAACGTTCATCTGACTGTTCATTTGCTATAACATTTATATGACCGTTCATCTGCCTGTTGCTTCCTCTTCTTCTTTGCTATTTAACAGATATTAGACTAATAACGGGCAAAAATGCACGTTATTACAATGCAAAGATATAAAACAATGTAGGATTGCGACGGTAAAAATATGAAAAAGTATGTCCAAAAGCATTAAGTAGAGAACATTGCGATCGCATGCGCCCACCGCATTAAAACAACTAATTTACGTATTTTGTGCAGGAAAATGCGTTGGCGCAAGGCAGAATTGCGATCCAAGGAATTCAGCATCCGAGCGCATTAGAAGATTGCGACTGCAAGGCTATGCGATTGTAAGCGTTCGCGAAGATCTGCTCAAGAAGGTGTCTGCATAGAGACGACGCATCAAGGTGAAAGCTTAATAAATCACGATGGGACAGAAAGCTGATGACATTCAAATCCGAATTTAGTTGACAAGCCGTTAAAGACAACACAGTAGCAAGTACACTCAACTTTTCGATGACAATTAATCGATGCATCAGACAGAGATTTAATGACATCATCAGTGCAATCATTTGAGAGAAAAGCCCTTCACCCTGAAGCTCTATAAATATCGAAGGCCACCTTTGTTGAAGGAGTCCCGTTCCAGTTCAGCAGTTAGAAATTTGGAGTTCTTTTCCGCTATATACATAGATAACCGTAGTCTGTAATTTTATATACTTAGAGGCGGAGACGAGTGAAGAGAAAAGACGCCGAAAGATCGTTCCTGGTCAGCTCGAGAGAGTGTCGGGAAGCGTTGAGAATGGAGAGAGGGTCGACTCTTGCGAAAGCAAGAATATTCTTTGGGCAGAGTAGAGAAAAACACATTGTAAAAGCCTTGGAAAGCAAAACATTGCTACCAGGCTCCCTATCCTTACTTCCCATTGTCATTTTGTATTCTAATTTCATTTATAAAATGGAACTTGCATCTCTACATCTGTTCACTCTCTTTACATTACGCATGAGTAACTAAACTTCCGAATGGGTTGAGAAGCACTTAGCTAGCATGATCTAAGATCTTCATTTTATGCGATCATCTTGTCTTATGTATGCGTCTATCACCCCTTTAGAGCTACTCAAGAGAGAGTCTAAAGAAAGAACCTAGACTTGAGAGAATTAGGTTAGAATCTAGGCTTGAGAAAGTTAGATTAGAACTGCATAAACAAGAGATAGAAACTTAGAGATAAGTTCTGTTTGCTAACATGCATCGCATGTACCCTAGAAATAGGTTATGGTAGTATGCGGTCGCCTTGTGTATGTGTGTGTCATTCATCATCGCATAGACAAGAATAGAGGCTTAGACGTAAGTTCTATAGACATCATCGTATACATCGCATGCATCCTAAAACTAGAAACTATAGCATTTGCATTGAGAGATGACCTGCTGTTGTATGTGTGTAGCATGATCGCATAATTTGAACACAAGAAAGTGTTAATTAAATCCCTTCTCAACCCGTTTCCCGCATACTCATTGTAACTTTCGTTGTTATTAACTATTTTCTCAATTTTGCCGCATAGAATCTATACCTTAAACAAATATACCAACCAACTCATTGTTTTTTTTGTCACTGCAAAGGAATCAGAAATCACTGTCGCATACTGTCTCCATAGTCCCCCTTGTTCAACTCTGGGCTTACCAGGCAACCTAGTAGGATTTATACTTGGATTTTGCTAGAAAAACTTGCATGTACAACGCATACGCCACCATTGCAATCTACACCATTATTTCATCGTATTCACAACGCATCAAGTTTTTGGCGTCGTTGCCGAGGAGTGCACGCCATGGAAATATTGATAGTTTCTTACTCCTTCTGTTTTCATCAAATTGTTTTCTGTTCTGAGCAACCTTCTCATCGATTCTAGTCTATTTTTCGGCGAGTGCACGCCTGAATTTGGAGGCTGCATTAACCTTAGGGAGCATCTAACATAACGATTAGTACCGAAGTCACACCATAATTGCTTTCAGGATAGTGATTTTTCTATGGCGTAGCAACCCTTCATGACATCTATTCTAATAAATATGTTTTTCAATATTAAGAGTGAAAATGGTAATAATTAACAAAAATATTTTGATAAAAGTTTAACTGTAAACGAGGAGTGGGGACTAAATTTAAAATTTATTGAAAATACAGAGATTAAAATTGGATATTTAAAAGTATATTGATTAAAATCGAATAAATTTCAAAGTACATGAATCGAAATGGTATTTTAATCTATAAATTTAATCTATGAACTTTAAAATTCTTATCAATTTGGTTTCTAAACTTTTAGGAATAAAATTTTAGTCCTTGAGCTTTGATAATTTTATAAAATTTTTAGATCTATTAGAAAAAAAAAAAAAGAAAATTTACGATTTTATTAAATATATATAATTAAATTTATATCCAATAGACTACTTTTTTTTTTTTAAAATTTTTTTGAATTATTTAGAGACATGTTAGACCTAAAAGATTTGAATCCTTAGCGGAAGGAAACAAACACCTTGTATCAGTGAATTACATTTCTGAAATCACTCAAAATCAGAAAAACATATATAATAAGGATAAACACTAAATTACAATCTATAAGCATGCTCTTTTATTAATACACAGAAGAAGGAAGAAGAATTTCACTTACCCTTGTAGAGTTTCTTTCTTCTCATTTTCCTCTCCTAAAGGTCACGTACAATACCTTCACAAACACAACAAGAACAAGTCTGGACACCACCACGAAGCTCTTCCTTGCTATTCTCAAGGTAAGAACCGAAGGAGTTGCGAATTGTTTGATTTTTGGCAGGAAAAAAGAAGTTTATTTGAGAGAGAACTTGTTGAGATTGCAAAGGAAAACCAAAAATGTTCTATCTTAAAAAACGAACTCCTTGCAATTTTTATGTGAAAGATAGGAGGGAAGAGTTATTCAAAATAACTCCTCCACTAATACAATGAAATAACTCCCCTTAATTTAATTTAAATAAATATACATTAAAACTAATTTTAATGTAATTAAATTTAAAAACTTTATATTAAATCATATTTAATATAAATGTCACATACTTGAATCATATTCAAATGTTACTCTCCCACATAACCTATAGTTTTAATATGAATCTTATTCATATTAATTTTAATCTATAGTTTTATATGAATCTCAATCATATAATTAATATTTGAATCATATTCAAATATTTATCTCTCTCATCAAACTTTATGTTGTAATGTGTCCATATACATTATATTGATTGCATCTCATACAATTCATTCCCTTAATTAATTTGAACAATTCAAATTTTTCGAAGATAAGTAGGTGTTGTTAGTTTTACCTAAACCGAAACAAACAATATTTATAAAGCTCGAACAACAACCTAACTAACTCGTAGTTAAAGTGGAAGTACCCTTCACTGAAATGAGTTATTCTCAACCATTATATAGAAACAACTCCTTGTAATTGAATCTAAGAGTCACCATTATTCAGTCCAAAATTTGTTAACATCCTTAACAATTCTGTATAAGTGTAACCCCTCATTTTAGGTTCTAGATGTTGGGATTGGTGTCCTAATTCTCCCAGAGTCTCGTTGTTTTGTAAAGATACACATTGTTTGATGAATAAAATAATTGTTATTTAATTCTAGTATTTACTCATATCCAATAAACAAAGCTCCTTGGTTATCTTATGTGAACTTAAGCATTTATATATGATATACAAATAAATCATGCCTTACGCGATAATCTAAAGAGGTCTGTAGTATAAGGATTAAGGTGAGATACCTGATCCTGGTGACACTACGGATACGACCCACTTTGTAGAGGTTTGCAAACATTGTAAACTACTACAGATGGTAGATCTTGACCATTCATGTGGAGACGTGCAGTGAGGGTATCCTATACAAAGAGTTTGTATAAGACCTGGACCACGAGATGACTAGACTCTATATATAACATCGTTGATACTAGAGACTTACATCTCACCTAAACGACCATAGGTAACACGACCTCAATCCTGAGTGTTTTGGGAACTCTTGCCTTTGAGGGTAGTTCTTTGATTAGTATGGGTGAGAGTGGCCAGATTGCCGACTCAACATGCCTACCTTTTTGGGGACTTGTCTGATCTGGGAGCTGGGAACTCAATCCACAAGATGGAATTCACTTCTTTCCCAAAGCAGGGATAAGTAGAGATATTGCTCTCTTAAGGGCTGATTCTAGGGCTTGAAACATAGTGACCACAACTTCTCTGGAAGAGAAGGCTCAGTTATAGTAGGACTATGACCTATGTTCATTTAGAGGTATCAGTGGTACTTAAGGAGTTAGATGTAACTACAGAGACATAACGGTTTTGGCCCAGCAGTACTTACGAGCAATCTATGAAGGGTTGTCGCATTGCTGATTGGTTAAGATGACACGTAATATATGTTTAGTAAGAAGAGTTCAGCTGTCGGTCTTTAGTGGAGTGCCTAGCAGTTAACGGATGGTGGATCCCGTGATTAAAGAGTTTAGTCAATTATTCACATTTGGAGCTTTGAGCTACAGGTCTATAAGGTCCCTTTGGTAGCTCAATAGATTCAGTTGAGGATCAGTTCTTAGTGTTGATTTGAAATGTTCAAATTGACAAGAGATAATTCGATTATATATGATATGATCGATATAATGTATGAGATACATCTAGTGGAGGATTAATATAAATGAGATTTATATTAAGTACCATGAAATAGAGAAAGAATTATAGTTTATATGTTTTATGAGATGAAATATTGAAACTATAGGTTATAAATATAGTATGATAAGTAGGTTATCATTTATATTTATAATAGTATTAATTATTGGATAATTAAATCTTTTTCTCTAATAACCAATTGAGTGAGAGGTTATTGGTGGTCATGGTAACCGTGAGATAAAAGAAAAATTGTTTTCCTATTTTTAGTAAGTTTTTGGTAATGTTAAATTGGTAAATTATCTCTCAAAAAAGAAGTTGTCAAGTATATACGGATTTACTAAATGACAGCTTGACAAAAGGTAAACGATCGTGTAGTGTTTGTAGGCGACAGACACGCTGCTAAATGATGAGCTAAATAATCACTTAGATTTTGCTAGATGATCGCTTAGCTTTTGCTGAACGATTGGGCATCGACCTATACGATAGGTTCAGTCTTCTCCCACTTGCTCAATCGTTTACACGATTATTGTCTCCTCATTCTTCTGCCTCAAACCAAGTTCAAACAGAGCCTACCCTTTGAATTTTCACACCGATAATACCAAGGTAGCCTTCTTGGTGGTGTCATACTCAACTCGACGCCATCAAAGTTCTGTGAAGGTCGTTCGTGCTGTTGAGGTGTTTGTGACTGAGGCGATTGCTGAGGATGCGTGCATGGTGTTCGTGCTATGTTGCAGTCGTGTTGTTCGAGCGTTCAAGGTTGCTGTGTTTGAGCATTCGTGATCATGGAGCGTGGAGACGAGTCGACATATGTTTGTAGCATTCTCTTTGATTTCTTGTTGTATCATGCTGTAATTTATGTATTGATTGTATAACCGCTTGTTTCTATTTTGACTATAATTTGTAATGTTCATACATGATTGTAATTTGGAATGATCTATTCTATTGCTCATGAAAATACTCGCGATTGATTTCCTTCAATTGGTATCAGAGCTAGGTTGTTCTGATATTCCAAATTACAACTCTATTTTGAACTTCATTTGACAGTCGCGATGGGTACTACATTTGTGGTTAATTGTTCTCTGCATTTGTGGATTGAGTTGATGAATGTTTCAGGTTCAATTGCCTTTTGGTAAATCTTTCTGTAATTACAAAGTGTTAATTGTATGGGCCCCTGTATTTTTGGGCATAATTAACTTGCAAATCGAGTATGTAATTCAAAGTGTTTGAGTTCGTCGAGTCGTTCGTGATTAAGTTGCGGAGCATGGAGATGCAGTTCTCAACGAAGAAGAAGACCAACGTTGGTCGTATGGTGTAGCCTAAGGTAAAAGATCATTGGGATTTAACTTAAGTGATCGTTTAGATTTTTCTAAACGTCGGTATTGATTTACTAAACGAATCGTTTTAACTATTGCTAAGCGATGTGGGTAAATCGTTTACTCTATCGCATAGTGTTGGTGGCCCCGAATCGTGCTAGGCATAGAGTTTAGAAACGATCGTGATCAGTGGAAGACATTAGATGCTCATCGTTTAGTAAAAGGCGCGTGCTAGACGATCATTAGTTAGCAAGCTCATCACTTAGTTAAGAATTACACGATCTGCGTGTATATGATACGGAGATGCGTTAGCTAAGCGATGGCTTAGGACGATGTGCTTCGTGGCATAGTAGTCGTTTAGACGATCGCGGAAGGCGGATAGTCGTTGTAGACGATCGAAGCCGCGCTACAGCGATCGTGTGCTCTGGCTTCATCGTTTAGTAAGGGTCCACGATTGTGAATAGTAATTACTAAACGAAGTCGTTTAGTTTATAACAGCGTTGTAATTGATGATTGAGCAAAGCGTTTGTGTTTATCAGTAGACGATTGGGTGAGTATTCATACATGATGGTTGGAGAACGCGATACTTTGTCGAGCGGTTTCAAGACCCGGTTACCTGTTTAAATCGGGGACTCCTTGTCTTATAATAGTTAGCTATTAATTTGTTTTTAAGGCAATTTCACCCAGGTTTCATCAACATTTATTATATTTTATACAAGGATGTTATGGTGCTATATGCCAAAGACTTGACATATAGTTTAAAACCACCCTTAAGTTGTGCAATTATTCATTGCATGATGTATTATAATTGTTATTAATTTGCATGAAATTACTTGAAAACATATGCATGCATTCATGAAATATAAGAGTTTATATTTTGCATGCCAGTGACATTATCATGCATTACATCCTTTTGATTATAATTGTTATAAGTCTTAAGGGTGAAGGAAGATGTTTTGCTTGTTCATTGTTGATTTTTGTATTAAGTGTTTATACTAAAAAGAAAGTTACAATGAATGGGACAATTGCATTGAACATGACACTTAGGTTGTTTATAAGCATTATGAATGCCTTGCATGTGTTAGCTTAGCATTGTGGTTGGTTTCCGTTTATAAGTGTTATAAAGGAAATTAGACCTAAAATCAATAATTCAGAGTTGCATGCGGACTTAGAGTGAACTCAAGTTTTTTTTTTTTTTTTAAAAAGGGTTTTAAAATTGGATTGAGATAGACCTAAGTTCAAGTGGTTCTAAAGAGTTTAGTAACCTAGATTCTAACCTAGCTCTCTCGAGTCATTAGGTTTTTTCTTTAGACTCTCTGTTAAGTAGCTCTAAAGGGTATTTGGGACAACATAAAACAAGACAATCGTAAGCAATGAACTACCTAGGTCATGTTAGCTTAGTTTTTCTCAACCCATTCGACTAGTTTAGCTACTCATGAAGATGTAGAAATAGAATTTCCATTATATAAATATGAAGATGAAGTACAAAATAACAATGCAAGTATAGAATAAAGAGTCTGGAAGAAATCTCCTACTGCCCAGGCTTTTACATTGATTTCTACTCGTTCTTAAAAGATAATCTCGCTCTCGCGAGAGTTGGCCCGCTCTCTGCTTCTTCGCCTCAAGGTTCTCTCTTGAGTTGCCCTGAGCGATCTCCGGCGTCATCACTCTTCTCTTGCTCCACCTTAAAATGAAAGGAAAACTATGCACAAAGACGAGTGAAGTGAAGTATGAAATCTCTAACTGCTGAACTCGTGAACTGGTTAACCCTTTTTCTGAAGGCTTCCCTTGGTATTTATAAAGCATCCATGGTGAAAGGTGGCTTCTCTCTCATGGTTGTATAGATGGGACGGCTTTAATTCCTGATTGATGCACCGAATATTTGTCACCGAAAAGCTTAATGTACTTTGATCATTATCGGCTGTCAACTTAATTTGAATTCGACTATCATCAGCTTTTTGTCCCATTGCAATTAATTAGCCTTTCACCCAGATATGCCCACCATGTTGCGCTGACCAAGTTGGGTGATCCTTCTTGGGCGAATATTTTCGAGCACGATCATCGCAAAGCCTTGCAATGAAGTTGCGCTCGACAGTGATTTCCTATGATCGCAATTCTTGCATTGCGTCAACGCATATTCTTCACAAAAATACAAAAATCAACTGTTCTAATGCGATGAACGCATGCGACCTCATTATTATGAAATTGATGTTTAATGGACGCAAATTAACATATTTTATTAACGCAATCCAACATTGTTTAAAAACTTAGCAATATGATAAGTGCATTTCTGCTCATTATCACATCCCCAAATTTAAACAATGCTTGTCCTCAAGCATAAGCTAAAGATTCCTTTAGCAAGTCAACTGCATTGTTCTTTTCCTAGATTTCTCAAGGGTACTTCATTCAATTCTTATATACCAAAGTTTCTTTAGATCATGTTCAAGTCTTCTCTCAAAATATTTCTAAGACCTAGGGACCGCAAGCTTAACCTTCAAAAAGATTTTACAAACTTCCGGAACATCGCATGATTTATTTGAAAAAGAAAAATTTTCCACCGGGGTGTCAAATGATTTTATCCTTGCATATTTCTTGTCATTGTTATTTTTTTCTGACCTTGCGCTGATCCAAGTTCCTCGCCTTCGTTTTAGCTTGCCCCCACGGGTGTCAAGCGGATATCCAACTACGAGCAATGCACTCTTTCTCAGCTAAACTCATATCTATTTGGTTGTGGAGTTGCGGTCATTTATTTATGCATTGATCCTAGTGACTTACTTTCATTTTGGCTTGCCTCCACATGTGTCATGCAGACATCCTACAAATAAGTGCCTTTCACAACTTAACTCTTATCAACATAGGTTTCCCATTGCGTTGACAGTGGAGTTGGTATTCTCAAATTTTTTTTGTAGACATAGCAAGGTCGAAAATAAATACCTCACCCCCAAATTTAAAATGCGGCAATGTCCTCATTGCCAAAAGATTGAAATGAGTCATGCGATGTTTTTAGAATGCTTTGTAAAGAGAGTTTGAAAGAAAGCTAGCAAACCCCTAACTTCTAGAAATATTTCATGAGGTGACTATCTTAAGACTAAGTTGACTCTATTATATACGAAAGAAATAGAAGCCTATCTTTTCATCATTGAAATCATAATTGGCAAAGAAACAACATGTGGTAACCTACTAAAGTTATCTACGTTAAATGATTGCCGTAATCAAAGAGGATGTAGTGATAAAGCTTTTAAAAATAACATGCGATGTGATAGCGCAAAATTTGAAATAAAGATAAGGAAGAGTAGATCCCCAAATTTGCGCTGTCGCCCGCATTGTGTATTAACACATCCATCTTTGTGGTGATCTCTCTTCTTTAGATTGCGGTGATGGAGTAAGATAATAGGCTTCTTTACGTAACATCTCCGCAATCCAGGGCCTCGATCGTTGCAAGAAAAAAAACAGAGAGAGGGTCAAATTATTTTAAACAAAACAAAACTCGTCATCGCAAGTGCCATTTTTTTTTTTGATGTAGAAATAGGAATAGTAAAATAAGGATAGATCAAGATTGAAAAGATATGGTGAAAATTCTGAATAGTAGAGAAAAATTAAAGAATTGATGCTTCCCAAAACTTGCGTCCCTGATGGATTGCAATCTTTTGATAACACAGGGACCACCTACTTCGTTCTTTATTTAAAGTTCTTTAGTTCCACGGAGTCGACTAAGCAATGCCATCCTTCTCCATGATATGCCTTTACTCGCTGCCCATTAACTTTAAATATGTTGATTCCATCATCATTTGATAATTCAACCGCGCCATGCAGAAATATTTGTTTAGCTATGAATGGTCCGGACCAACGTGACTTTAGTTTTCCTGGGAAGAGCCGTAGACGTGAGTTGAAGAGGTAGACCTTTTTCCCGACTTGGAAGTTCTTACCGCATATGCGTTTGTCATGCCAGCGCTTGGTGCACTATTTATAAATTTTCGCATTTTCATATGCGTTGTCCCTACATTCTTCTAGCTCGACCAGTTGCATTTTTTGTGCTTCTGCTGTTTTCTTCACATCAAAATTCAGCCTCTTTACCGCCCACAGTGCCTTATATTCTAGCTCCAAAGGCAAATGACACGCCTTGGCAAATACGAACGCATATGAGGACATACCTATTGGTGTTTTAAATGCAGTCCGGTATGCCCACAACGTATCGTCAAGCTTTGTTGGCCAATCTTTCCATGAAGGCCTTACTACCTTCTCAAGTATCAGCTTAATTTCTTGATTGGACACTTCAGCCTGACTATTCATTTGCGAATGGTATGCGGTGGCCACTTTTTGGAGGATGTTGTAATTGCACAGCAGCTCCTTGATATTATGGTTGACAAAGTGGGATCCTTCATCACTTATGATGGCACGGGGAGTGCCAAAACGAGTGAAAACCCGATTCTTCAAGAATTGGGAGACGACCGCCGCATCACTTGCGGCGCATGCTATTTCCTCTACCCACTTAGAGACATAATCGAAAGCTAATAAAATGTAATGTTTACCATTCGAAGGAGGGAATTGCCTCATGAAATCAATCCCTCATACGTCGAATAATTCAAGCTCCAAGATAGTATTCATTGGCATTACATTTTTCCATGAAATGTTACCTGTGCGTTGGTATTGATCACATTTCAGTACGTAGTCAACCGCATCCTTGAACAATGTAGGCCAAAAGAATCCACTCTATAAAACTTTGGCTGCGGTGTGCTGCCCTCCAAAGTGCCCACCATATGGTGAGTCGTGGCATTATGATAATATACGTTGTTGAGTAGAATTTGGTATGTATAATCGAAAAATCTGGTATGCACCTCTTTTATACAGATTTGACTCATCCCAATAATAATGTCTGCATTCATGCTTGAGCTTCTTCTGTTGGTGATAGGTGTAATATTCAGAAAATTGCTCGCAGACCAAATAATTGACTATGTTTGCATACCAGGGCAATTCTTCTATATGGAATAGCTGCTCATCTGAGAATACGACACTTACCTCATACTCGTTACGATCAACCTCAAGATTTTCCAGTCTAGACAAGTGATCCGCAACTTGATTTTCTGTCCCCTTCCGGTCCATTATTTCTATATCAAATTCTCGAAGGAGGAGAACCCATCTGATCAGCCTCGACTTTGCGTTCTTCTTTGTCATTAAGTATTTGATCGCCGAGTGATCAGTGCGGATGAGTACCTTTGTTCCCAACAAATATGCCCGAAACTTTTCCAATGCAAAAATTACCGCCATGAGCTCTTTCTCTGTGGTGGTATAATTAGTTTGAGCAGGGTTTAATATTTTACTCGCATATGCGATGGGATGCAAGATTGTTTTTGTCTTTTGCGCTAAAGCTACTCTCATCGCATACCCGCTTGCATCGCACATATTTTCAAATGATAGTGTCCAATTCGACGCAATCAATACGAGTGCGGTAATCAATGTATTTTTCAAAACTCTGAATGCATTAAGGCAGTTGTTGTCAAACTCAAATTTTCTGTCAGCCTCCAACAATGCACTCAGTGGTCATGCTATTTTAGAAAAGTCTTTGACAAATCGTCTGTAGAATCCAACGTGCCCCAAGAATCTTCGTACAACCTTCACACTAGTTGGAGGTGGAAGTTTTTCAATTGCTTCAATTTTTGCTTCGTTCACCTCCAACCCATCTCGGGAGACCTTATGTCCCAACACTATGCCTTCCTTCACCATGAAATGGCATTTTTCCAGTTGAGCACCAGATTCGTCTCTCCACATCTTTTTAGTATCTTCTCCAAATTGGCTAAACAGACTTCATAAGTGTTCCCATAAAAAAAGAAGTGATCCATAAATATTTCCACAGAGTCCTCGAGATAATCTGAAAAGATGGCCAGCATGCACCTTTGGAACATGCTTGGCACATTGCAGAGGCCAAATGGCATGCGGCGAAAAGAAAATGTCCCATATGGGCAGGTGAATGTGGTATTGTCTTGATCTTCTGGAGCTATCATAATTTGGTTGTATTCGACATAACTATCCAGGAAGCAGTAAAAATCATTTCCAACTAGATGGTCTAGCATTTGGTCAATGAATGGCAGAAGGAAATGATTTTTCTTTGTGGCCGCATTCAACTAGCATCCATGAAAATGCGCCATCCAGTGATGGTCCTTTGCGGTATTAATTCGTTGTGTTCATTTGGGACTATCGTCATGCCGCCCTTCTTCGACACACACTGCACGGGGCTGACCCACGTGCTATCTACTATGGGATAGATAATGCCCGCATCTAGCCATTTAATGGTCTCCTTCTTGATGACCTCTTCCATCTCAGGTATGAGTCTGCATTGATGTTCAATTGTTGCTTTTTAGTTATCTTCAAGACGAATGCGGTGCATGTAGTACGCAGGGCTAATTCCTCTAAATTTTGGCGAGCGTCCAACCAATTGCTCGCACATGCTTCCTTAGAATGCTCATCAATGCATTCTCTTGGTCTTCATTGAGAGCAGAGGAAATGATAACTGGCAGTGTCTCATTCTGCCCCAAAAATGCGTACTTTAAATGGGTTGGTAAGGTCTTCAATTCAAGTTTTGGTGGCTCTACTAGGGAAGGTTTCATTGCTTTTCTTTGATCTGTTTCTGTTGGCTCTACTTCTTACTTTGCGATCATCTCTTCTTCCTTGTTTGTTTTTGTTATGATCATATTACAGGCAGCAACAGATGCACTGGCATCCTCTTCTTCATTCTCTTCATCAAACTTTTCTTCTTCAATCACATTCTGGTCATCATCAGAGTCATGCAGGTCTTCTTCATCCGAAAACTTCATAGCACGAATTATGTTAAACTTGAGCTTCTGTCCGTTGATACTCAATGTGATTTCCCCTTTATGCACATCAATTTGGGCACGACCCGTTGATAGAAAACTTCACCCTAGAATAATGAGCACATCTTTATCGGCCTCATAGTCCAAAATGATGAAGTCGCCTGGTAGGATAAACTTATCAATGGTTATCAGCACATTCTTCACCTTTCCCTCTGGATGCACCAGAGATCTATCGACCAGTTGAAGAGTCACTGTTGTGAGTACAAGTTGCCCCACATTCAATTGTCTAAAGATTGACAGAGGCATCAAATTTATGCTGGCTCCTAGGTCACACAGGGCTTTCCTGATGTACAGTCCTCCTATGGAGTAAGGAATGGTAAAGCTCTGAGGATCGCTCATCTTCAGTGGAATTATTGATTTGAACTTTGCATTAACGCCACCGTGGAAAATTTTCCAGCTCCCTTCTTCTTAGTTACCATATCCTTCAGAAACTTGGCGTAGGCAGGAATTTCCTCAATCACATCACTGAAAGGAATGTTAACATGTAATTGCTTTAACATAGATAAGAAGCGTTGGTACTGTACCTCTTTGTTATTTTTCTTCCTTAGTCTCTACGGGAAATACGGTAACTAAACTTTCACGGTTTTCATTTCAGTTGGCTTTGAGGTTGATGCAACCTTTGGTTCTACCATTTCTTTTTCTCTTTCTTCTTCTTGTATCACTGCAATCTTAGGTTCAGCCGCAATGGAAGTTGTTCGACTAAGCTCTTCTTTTCTCCCTCCACAGTCTTCCCACTTTGCAATGTCACAACCTGACATTGCTCTTTACCTGATCCCCCCGGGTTGCGTGGAAGTTCAGTTGAACTTGGAAGAGCCCCTTGCGGTCTACTCTTTAGCTCACTCGTAATCTGGCCCATCTATAATTCTAGATTGCAGATCGACGTAGCTTTACTTTGAAGTACGTCTCGTTTTTCTCGATGTATTGCTTCAATAGACTCTCCAAAGAAGAGGAGTGCGGTGGTTGTGAGCTACTTGCTTGATTTCTCGTTTGACCGTTGTTGCGTGGAAAGAATCTTGGTGGCCATTCTTTCTGCGCCATAGGTTGGAAATTTTGTTGCTGATTCTTCCAAGCAAAATTGGGTTGGTTTCTCCACCCGGGGTTGTAGGTATTCGAAAAAAGGGCTATCCTTTACAAAGTAGACGGATTGTAGATTTTGCGAGCAATCTTCCATCGCATGCCCATCACCGCAAGTCATACACCTTGCGGTGTTTTGACTGATTGCATTGATTTGCCCAATTTGTGGTGTTGGGCTGCTGATCGCAATTACTGGGATTAAATTCATCATTGCGGTCATCTGATTTTGTAGCGAAGCAATAACACCATTATTTGCGTATGTCTTTGAGTCTCAATCTCTGGTCACTCTCTCTCCAATCTTCATGGTTCTCAGAGATGCAATCCAAGATATTCTTCGCCACGTCATATGTTTTATGAAGCAGACCACCAGTGGCTGTTGCATTGGCAGCGGTCTGCGAAGCGGGATTCAAACCATGATAGAAAGTCTCCATTTGAAGGCAGTCTGGCAACCCATTGTGTGGACAATCCTGAACCAACCTCTTAAACCTCACCCAAGCATCACTGAGCGATCCGTCCATGTCTTGTTCAAAATTTAAGATAAGTTTCCTTCGTCTGGCATTCTCAGTAGGTGGAAAATAATTCTTCATAAATTTCTCCACGACCTGTTCCCAAGAAGTGATCTCTCCTGACTCGAGAGAATACGCCCATTGCCTAGCCTGATCATAGAGAGAAAATGGGAACAACATTAGTCGAACTACTTCGACAGAGATGTTCGGGAACACAAAAGTATTGCAGATTTCAACAAAGCTTTGGAGGTGGGTGTGCGGGTCCTCGCCACGCCTTCCTCCGAATTGACTTACAGTTTGAATCATCTGCAGTTCCACCGGCTTCATTTCGAATAGGCTTCCTTCGAGGGCAGACCTCATGATTCCTGGAGAGAAATCATAGAGGTTTGGCAATGCATAGTCCCTAATTGGCCTATTGCGATCATTTGCCAACAAAATTGGATTCGCCATGACATTATTATCATTTGGTACTCCATTTACAGGCTGCTCCGCCATCTCTTCTTTATCTGACTGTGGTCGTTGTTGGCGGTTTCTTAGTCTCCTTCTAAATGTCCTCTTAATCTCCAAGTCATAATTCGCCAGAGATTGAGAGTCTGCAAAGAAATCAGAAAAATTCTTGTTAGCACTATATTTTGCCGAAGTCCCCAGCAACGGCGCCAAAAACTTGATGCTTGATTATGAATTGGAAATGTGGATGATATGCGATGGTGAAATTGCATTATGCACTCAAGTTTCTCCAGCGGAATCCAAGTGTAAATTTCTCTGAGTTTCCTGGTAAGTCCAGGGTCGAACACAGGGACTTGTGAAAACAGACTGTGTTGGTAATTTTTATGAAAGCCTTGCGGTAACTAGATAAATAAATAAATTGTGGGTTGTTGTTGATTGCATCGACAAAAAATAAATAAACAAATTCGGCGGAGTTTGAAAAGAGTTGATAAAGGTGAAATGCGATGAGTATGCGGTGAACAGGTTGAGAAAAGTTTCGGCTAACACTTCCTAGGATGCGTTCATGCTATGCGATCATGCAACATGCATAGAACAGTAAACCACCTCTTGGTGTGAATGCCACGGCTTCTAGGGCTAGAATGCATGCGATATATGCGCTAAGTCTATAAGACCTACACATAAGGCTCTATTCTTATTTATGCGATGATGAAATGACATACACACAAATAAGGCGACCACATAATATCATTCCCATCTCTAGGATGCATGCGATGCAGGTTGACAAACAAAGCTTATCTCTAAGTCCCTATCTCTTGTTTAGCAGTTCTAATTTTGCTCTCTCGAGTCCAGATTCTAATCTAGCTCTCTCGAGTTATTAGGTTTTTTCTTTAGACTCTCTCTCGAGTACCTCTAAAGGGTATTTGGCACAATATAAAACAAGACAATCGTAAGCAATGAACTTCCTAAGTCATGTTAGCTTAGTTTTCCTCAACCCATTCGACTAGTTTGGCTACTCATGCGTGCTAAGAGACAGAACAGATGTAGAAATAGAACTTCCATTGTATAAATATGAAGATGAAGTACAAAATAACAATGCAAGTATAATATAAAGGGTCTGGAAGCAATCTCTTGATGCCCAGGTTACACTGATTTCTACTCATGCTCAAAAGATAATCTCGCTCTCGCAAGAGTCGACCCGTTCTCTGTTTCTTCGCCTCAAGGTTCTCTCTCGAGTTACCCTGAGTGATCTCCAGCATTACCACTCTTCTCTTGCTTCGCCTAAAATGAAAGGAAAACTATGCACAAAGACGAGCGAACTGAAGTATGAAATCTCTAACTGCTGAACTCGTGAACTGGTTAACCCCTTTTCTAAAGGCTGCCCTTGGTATTTATAGAGCGTCCATGGTGAAAGGTGGCTTCTCTCTCATGGTTGTATATATGTGACGACTTTAATTCCTGATTGATGCGCCGAATATTTGTCACCGAAAAGCTGAATGTACTTGTGATCATTATCGGCTGTCAACTTAATTTGAATTCGACCGTCACCAGCTTTCTGTTTCAGATCAAGAGTAAAGAGTTTGCAAACTTCATAGGTCCATTTATGTGCTGAAACAAGCATCTAGATCTTGGAACATCAGATTTGATACTGCTGTCAAGTCGTTTGGCTTTGATTAGAACGTTGATGTGCCTTAGGTATACAAGAAGATAATCAACAGCTCAGTAGCTTTTCTAGTACTGTATATGGATGATATCCTACTCATTGGGAATGATGTAGGGTATTTGACTGGCATTTAGAAATTGCTAGCTGCCCAGTTCCAAATGAAAGATTTGGGTTAGGCACAATACGTTCTCGGGATCCAGATCATTCGGGATTGTAGGACAAACGGTTAGCCCTATCTCAGGCATCGTACATTGATTAAATGTTGATCATGTATAGGATGCAGGATTCCAAGAGGGGTTTATTATCCTTTAGGCATGAAAGCGTTTTGTCTAAGGATCAATGTCCTAAGACACCTCAAGAGGTTGAGGAAATGAGATGGATTCTCTATGCTTCTGCTGTAGGAAGCTTGATGTATGCAATGATGTGTACCAGACCTGACATTTGCTATGCAGTAGGGATTGTCAGTCGGTATCAGTCTAATTTAGGATTTGATCACTAGACTGTGGTTAAGACGATCCTCAAGTAACTTTGAAGAATGAGGGATTGCATGCTCGTGTATGAAGATAAGGATTTGATCCTCACAGGATACACGAACTCTGACTTTCAGACCGATAAAGATTCTTTCAAATCGACATCGGGGCCAGTGTTTAATTTGAATGAAGGAGCTGTAGTGTGGCGAAGCATCAAGCAAGGATGCATCGCGGACTCCGCTATGGAAGCCGAATACGTAGCCGCTTGTGAAGCAGCTAAGGAGGCTGTTTGGCTAAAGAAATTCCCTTCAGATTTGGAAGCTGTTCCAAATATGAATTTTCCTATCACACTTTATTGTGATAACAGCGGGGTTGTGGCAAATTCGAAGGAGCCTCGAAGTCATCGTCAGGTTAAGCACATAGAACGGAAATATCACCTTAACAGGGATATTGTGCATCGTGATGATGTGATAGTCACTAAGATCGCATCAGATCACAACGTTACCGATCGCTTTACAAAAGCCCTCCCGGCTAACATGTTCGAGGGTCACTCTAAGAGTCTGGGTCTGCGAGATATGCAACATCTTGTCTAGGACAAGTGGGAGATGATACTGAGGTATGCCCTAGTTTATTGTATATTGTATATTTGTATATTGTATTGTACATTGGTCTCCCGAGTCATTAGAACAAGTGGGAGATTATTGGGATTGATGGCCTATTTTCCCGGAGTCTTGTTGTGTTGTAAAGATACACATTGTTTGATGAATAAAATAATTGTTATTTAATTCTGGCATTTATTCATATCCAATAAACAAAGCTTCTTGGTTATCTTATGTGAACTTAAGCATGTATATGTGATATACAAGTCGATCATGACTTCAGTGATAACCTAAATAGGTCTGTAGTATAAGGATTAAGGTGGGATACCTGATCCTGGTGACACTATGGATACGACCCACTTTGTAGATGTTTGCAAGTGTTGTAAACTATTGCAGATGGTAGATCCTGACCATTCAGTGGAGACGTGCGAGCGGGGGTGTCCTATACAAAGAGTTTGTATAAGACTTGAACCATGGGGTAACTAGACTCTGTTTATAACGCCGTTGATACTAGAGACTTACATCTCGCCTAAACGACCATAGGTGATACGACCTCAATCCTGAGTGTTTTGGGAACTCTTGCCTTTGACGGCAGTCCTCTGATTAGTATGGGTGAGAGTGGCAAGATTTTCAATTCAACAATCCGACCTTTCTGGGGACTTCTCTGATCTGGGAGCTGAGAACTCAATCCACAAGATGGAATTCACTTCTTTCCTGAAGCAGGGATAAGTAGATAGATTACTCCCTTAAGGGCTAATTCCAGGGCTTTAACATAGTGGCCAGAACTTCTCTTTGGAAGAGAGGACTCAGTCATAGTAGGACTATAATACCAAGGTAGCCTTCTTCTGCCTCAAACCAAGTCCAAAAAGAGCCCACCCTCTGGATTTTCACACCGATAATACCAAGGTAGCCTTCTTGGTGGTCATACTCAACTCGACGCCGTCAAGGTTCTGTGAAGTTTGTTTGTGCTATTGGGTGTTTGTGACCGAGGTGATCGCTGAGGACGAGTGCACAGTGTTCATGATGTGTTTCGGTCGTGTTGTTCGAGCATTCGAGGTTGCTATGTTCGAGTGTTCGTGATCAAGAAGCATGGAGACGAGTCGACATATGTTCGTAGCATTCTCCTTGGTTTCTTGTTGTATCATGTTGTAATTTCTGTATTGATTGTATAACCATTTGTTTCTGTTTCGACTGTAATTTTTAATGTTCATACATGATTGTACTTTGGAATTATCTATTCTGCTGCTCATGGAAATCCCCGTGATCGATTTCCTTCACTAGAGTCCCACTCTAATGAGCTAACCTTAGGGAAAAGCCAATTAGGACAAGAGACTAAAGCAACCCTATCCATTACTGGAGATCAAATAAAATGTTGTGCAAAACTGTCTTCTTTTAGGGGGACACCCACGATTCCACGAGGCAATGCACAAAAACTTTATCCAACCTAATGAGAAAGACTGAGGGATATGTTGTCACACATCCCACTCCCACTTACTATGAACATTCTCTCCATTCACCTTGATATTGACCTACCCAAATGCCACCTATAGGGGGACACTCCCATGGTGCCTCGAGGCCGAGAATAGATCTCACGGTGTGAACTTTTAGGGAGAAACGTGTGGAGGTTAAAAGTGAAGTATCATATACTCCATTTTCCTCCCACTGAATGTTGTACCTAGGATTCATTAACTTAGAAAATTCGGCTACTGAAACTAGGTGGTTTGTTTAATGTGCTAAAAAACAACACTTTCTTTTGATGATTAAACAATTTTGATTCAAGTCCTATTAAACTCTTTAACATACTTTCATCAAATTTGCATGTATGTAACAAATCTATCTAATTCACCTTTTCCGTGAGGTTCCCAGGTAGGGGTGCGATATTTCCATTAACTTAAGTACCCCAGCCTAGCTAGAATCAGCCTTAGCCAAAAGGTCTCTTATAGATACATTTGTTACATATTTAATCTTTTATTAGAATCAATTAAATCCTATTAAACTGATTTAAAATATGAAACTTAAATTTTTAATCTCAATAGAAATGTGATCTTAGGTTTATCTCAATCAAATTTTAAAACTCTTTTAAAAGATGATTGAAGCCTATGGTGTGCATGTAACTCTATATTATTGATTTTAATTCTAATTTCATTAATTATAACTTTTATAAAAAATTAAACACTTAAAACCATTCAACATTGCAAGAATGACATACATAAGTTATTTATAACTATTATAAAAAAACCTAAGGTAGTGTCATACTTCATGCGATGTTCATTCATTACTAATATATAACTTTTATATAAATAAGTATTGAACTAAGTTATAGCATACACTCCATACATACATTCAAAGTTATATTATAATATTTATAATATAAATGATGCATGGATGTGCTATAATGCATGCATATATTATAACTCTTATATTATATGATGCATGAGCATGGTTAACGTAATTTAAATCATGCATACTAATATATTATAACACTTATAATATAAAATGATGCATGAAGAAAAATGCATAACCCATGGCAGGTTTTAAAACTATATGACATACATTATGGTATATAATATAAACATACATCACATGCATATTTGAATAAAGTTGGTGGACTAGGATAGTATATCTCAACAACTGGAAAAAATTAGGCTAATCTATTACAAAAGGTTTGAGTCCTTTGGTTCAGAACATGTGAACTTAGTTTTGAACCGCTCACCTTGAAGCCTAGATCATGTGGCAAATGTCCTGATCGTCGAGCAATGAGCATCGAGTCTAAATGATCGTGTAGCAACGATCACGTAGCTTTAGACTATGCGATGGGCATGAAAGTCCACACTATCGTGCAGCGTGCTTCGTGTTGCAGATACCATGCGATGGGCATGATAGTCTACACGATCTAGTAGCAAGCGCCGAGTATGGTATACCATGCGATTGTGTAGTTACTGATTATGCGATGAGCATGATAGTCTACTGATGCGTATAATTGTGATGTGTTATGGTGTGAGTTTGCGATGATGTGTGTTATGCGGTGATCATGTAAGTTTCCTAACAAGGCCCAAGTATAAGCCTTCTTAGGTTTTCTGGTAAGTCTAGGGTCGAACACAGGGACTATTAAGTAGATATGCGACACTCTTTGATTCTATTGTAGTGGTAAAAATCATGAAGTGGATAGTATTCTGATCTAGATTTTTCCTATGCGATGGAGTTGAACACAGAGAGATGAAACTATAGAATTATGATAAGTATGCGATGAAGGGGTTGAGAAGGGGTTTAGCTAACATTTCCTAAGATTGTGCACAAGTTATGCGATCATGCTACACACAAATATCAGTACTACATTTCTCAATGCAGAATGCCATAATTCCTATTTCTAGGACGCATGTGATGCATATGCGAAAATGTCGATAGAACTCGATAGAACTTATGTCTAAGTCTCTATTCTTGCTTATGATGAATGATGCACACATAAGACAAGGTGACTGCATACCATCATTTCCTATTTCTCAGGCGCATGCGATTTGTAAATAGCAATAGAACTTATGTTTATGTTTCTACTCTTGCTTATGTGATTCTAATCTGACTCTCTCAAGCCTAGATTCTAATCTGACTCTCTCAAGTATAGATTCTTTCTTTAGACTACTCTATCAAGTATGTCCAAAGGGTGAATGATGCATACATAAGATAAGATGATCGCATAAAATGTAATCTTAAGTCATGCTAGCTAGGTACTTCTCAACCCATTCAGAAATTTAGCTACTCATGCATGATATGGAGAGATTGAACATAGATTGAAATGAAGTTTCAATTTTCTGCAAATATAGTACTGAATACAAAATAACAAACGGAATTGAGAGATAGCAAACCCGGTAAGCAATATCTTGCTTCCCCTGGCCTTTTACACTGCTCTTTATCACTTCAACTATGTTCTAGTAGTGGATGCTTGCTCTCACAAGGGTTGGCCCTCTCTCCTTTATATTGCTTTCTGGCAGTCTCTCAATTTGTCCGGGAACGATTTCTCTAGCTTTTCCTCGTCTCCTTGCTCTCTCTGTCCTCTAGATATATGTATAATTATGTGCGAGAATGGACTAACTAACTAATCCATTTCTCTCTGGTGGGCTTCGGTATTTATAGATTTCAAGGTGAAGCAGCTTTTCTTGCTAATGATTGCAATGATGGGTGGCATTAATTCCCTAACTTTGTTGTGCTGTTTAATAGTCACCAAAAGTTGAGTGTGCTTGCTACAGTGTGGCTTTTAACGACTTGTCAACTAAATTCGAAACTGACCGTTATCAGCTTTCCATCCCATCATTATTTATTATGTTGTCTCCTTGATGTGAGGTCTTTATGCGGCCCTCTTTTTAAGAAACTTCTCACGATCGCATGACTTGCGATCGTAATCTTCAAGCACGCTGACACGTTGGGCCTTTGGATCATAATTTCATATGAGTCATTGCATTGTACCTGCACAAAATAAATAAATTAACTATTTTTATGCGATGAGCACTCGCGATCGCAACTCCTTTCAGTTTAGTGCTATTGAACATGATATTGCCTATTTTACAATCACATTAATCATTGATTTACTTATTTGTAATAACTTGTATCTCTATTAGTTATCATCTACACGATCATTTAGCAAGCATGCCTTGCGTCGAGTATGAAATACCACGCGATCGTTTACCTCTCGAGTGAGTATGCGATCATGCAGCCAACGCAAGACGATCGAGTAAACATTTTACACGATCGCTTAGCATTAGCTATGCGATCGTTTAGCAGATGCTACATGATCGTATAGATAAATCTACACGAACGCATACCCAAATCTAAATGATCGTTTAGCTCAAGCTACACGATGCGACCACTGTTTCATCTTCTCAATTGAAACGAACTGCAACCTTTGCGTCTGAAGCTTCACGAATGACTCAAAAACCAAAACAAATACAAACTCTATTGCAAGAATAAACGCCTAAACACACAGGGGTCGATACAAATTTACTTTTGTAACTTAACAAAAAGCCAAAACTTAGATTACTACCCCGAAACATACATCAACAAACCATCCATATACATTTAACAGTTAAACGCAATGTAGAACTTAAAACCCACAAAACTATAAACAATTTCAATACAACAAATGAAATTTGGAATCAGAACACAACCTGGCTCTGATACCAATTGAAGGAACTCATTTTACAGAGAACCTATGAGCGGAAGCGGATCATCCAAATCCTATTTCGATTGAACATAAACATTCACAGTAAAACATACAGATTATGCACTTTAGCTAAATTACAACATGCTTTTTGAACTAGAAAAAGGGTTTAGAGACTATACCTTTGAAGAACTTTTCTTTAAGTAAATCCGTCGTACTGTCACGAACACCACGAACAGTCACGAACACTCTAAACAACAACAAGATCTCGAAGCAAAAGTGGAAGAAGGACACTACCACTTGGTGACCTTGGTTTTCTCGGTGTGAGAACCCAGGAGTGGTGGGCTCTGGCTATTTTGGTTAGGAGGGAATTTGTGGTTTGGAGGAGGAAGACGATTAGAGGAAGAACAAGCTATCACGTAGTAAAACTCTCAATCGTTTAGATAGCAATTTTATCACATAAACTCTGAGTTAATCGTGTAATCTTTATGTGTTTGTCGTAGTCATTAGTCAGGGAAAAATAAAATCTCATTTTTATTTATCCCAACATGCCACAAAAACTGATTAACTTCCCAATAAGGTAGTCAGAGAGAAAAAGGGAATTAATTATCAAATAATTAATAATTATAAATAAATATGATAACCAACTTATCATATTATATTTATAACCTATAGTTTTAATATTGCGTCATATCCAATATATAAACCATAGTTCTTTTTCTCTATTTTATGGCATTTAATATAAATCATATTTATATTAAATTTAACAACTATGAATCTTATTCGTAGAAAATATATTTGAATCATATTCAAATATTTGTTCCTTCAATTGAAATATAATGTATCATATACATTATGTCAATTATATCATATATAATTAAATCAATTTAATTATATCATATATAATTAAATTTCCTCTTATTAATCTGAATAATTCAAATTAACCCAAAAACTGGTTCTCAACTAAATTCTTTTGAGCTACCAAGGGGACCTTATGGACCTGTAGCTTGAAGTTCCAACGGTACGTAAATAATTAACTAAACTTTTTAATCACATTGTCCACTTGTATATCACCACATACATTTTTAAGCCATATTAAATAACCTAGAATCTTAGTTTTTCAAATTTCGTTAATGTAGACTAAATATCAAATAAAATAACACTTTATTTTATTAAAAAAAATAATTTGCGTGTACAAATAATTTACAAACTTCGAAATCCACGAGATTTAGTGATGATCCTAAATCAATTATTCATTAGAGGGACATTGGTACTTAAGGAGAAAAGATGTAACTCGGGGGTATTTCGGTATTTGACCTAGCTGAGGTTACGACCAACCTGTGAAGGATCAACTTATTGATGACAGTTATATCAAATGGACACATAATATATCTACAGTGAGGGGAGTTCAACTATAGGCTATAGTGGACAGTCTTGTTAGTTAACAAATGTTGATTAACTAGGTTAAAAAGTTTGATCGGTTAGTCTGAGATTGTTGGAGCCTATGATCTATAGGTCCATCGGGTCTCCTCGCTAGCTCAATACAGACAAAATTGAAGAACTAGGTGAAGTAAGAATTTGAAATGTTCAAATTCGGGTTTTAGGGAAAATTGTATTTTATATGAGATATAATTTATAATTAAATAAGTTATTTATTAATTAATTATTTTTTAGAGTATACTTGATAATTAGTAAGAAAGTGCTTTTTAAACTTGATTAATGTGATTAATCAAAGCTAGGTGTCATAAACAATTTAATATGTGATATTAAATTTTATTTATTTTTTAATTGAAATTATTTTAATTAAATAATTTCTAAATTTGAAAAATTGTATTTCATTTTGCAATAAAAAATTAGTAGTGAAAAAATCAAATTGTTGGATTGTCCCACTAACTAAGTGGACTTTGAAGTGGTACTTCCCAAGCTTGATAGCTAGAGATTAAATGCTAGTGGAGTTTGAGGTGGAAGACATGCAAAATGGGATTTTGCATGTGTTTTCTCTATAAATGGCTTTGTTTTTTAAATTTGCAATACTAATGCTTCCACAACTTTTGACCTAAACTCTTCCACCTCAACTCTTCTTTACTCACCTTCTTTTTGTAGTGAAATTTCCTTATTTTCACTAATAGAACGGTCCCACAACCGTGTTCTTCAACTGAAGAATAGCGGTGATTTACCGTTGGTGGTGTCGTTCGTGCACAGGAGAGGAAGTTTGCGCTGGAGTCTTCAAAGGTTGTATTTTCTATCCCTTTTGCATGCTTATTCTTATTTTTATTGCAATTGGAAACCTTAGAGCTTGTGCATTCGTACCTCTAAGGACTGATGAGTGTTAAAGCACATGGAGGTTATGAATATTTTATTAGCTTTACAGATGATTATTCAAGATATGATACATTTACTTAATACATTTAAGTCACATGTGGAATTTAAGGAATTTAAGACCGAGGTTGAGAACTAATTAGGTAAATCTATTAAGACACTTCGATCAGATTGAGATGGGGAGTATGTGGACTTGAAATTCTAGGACTATATAATAGAACACGGGATTTAGTCACAACTTTTTGCACTGGGAACGCCTTAGCAGAATAGTGTATCTGAATGGAGAAATAGAATCTTGTTAGACATGGTTCGGTCCATGATGAGTTATGCTGGGTTGTCTAACTCGTTCTAGGGATATGCAGTAGATACTGCAGCTTACATTTTGAATAATGTTCCCTCTAGGAGTGTTTCAGACTCACCTTATGAGTTATGGATAGGATGTAAAGCTAGTTTACGTCATTTTCAGATCTGTGGTTTCTTGGCACACGTGTTAGTGCAAAATCCTAAGAAATTGGAACATCGTTCAAAATTATGTCTGTTTGTATGTTACTAAAGAAGAGAGGTGGATCAGTTTTATGATCCTCAGGATGATAAGGTAATTGTATCGAAAAATGCCACATTTCTAGAGGAAGACCACATTCGGGATCATAAACCCCGTAGTGAACTAGTATTGGAAGAGATTTTAAATAATGCTACAAAGAAGTCAAGAAATGTTGTTGATCAGCCTTGCTCATCAACAAGGGTTGTAGATAGATCAAGGACGTCTGGTCCATCACATCCTACTCAAGAGTTGAGAGTGCCTCGGCGTAGTGGGAGGGTTATAAGATAGCCTGATCGCTTTATGGGTTTAACTAAAACTGAAGTCAACATACCTGATGATGGCTTAGAGGATCCATTAACACATAAACAGGCAATAGATGATGTTGATCGAGATCAGTGGATCAAAGCTATGAACCTTGAAATAGAGTCTATATACTTTAATTCAATCTGGAAACTTATAAATAAACTTGATGAGGTAAGACCTATCGGTTGTAAGTGGATCTACAAGTGCAAAAGAGACCATACAGGGAAGGTACAGACCTACAAAGCCCGGTTAGTAGCAAAAGTTTATACCCAGGTTAAGAAGGGGACTATAAAGAAACCTTCTCACCTGTAGCTATGATTAAATCAATCAGAATACTCTTGTCCATTGCCACTTTTTATAATTATGAAATTTGGCAAATGGATGTCAAGACTGCCTTTCTAAATGGAGATCTTGAAAAGAGTATTTATATGGTCTAACCAGAAGGGTTCATTGAATAGGGTCAGAAGCAAAAAGTTTGCAAACTGAAGAGATCTATTTATGGAATGAAACACGCATCCAAATCCTGGAATATAACATTTTATACCGCAGTCAAATCTTATGCCTTTGAATAGAATGTTGATGAACTGTATGTATACAAAAAGATCATCAATTCGACTGTAGCATTTCTCGTTTTGTAGGTAGATGATATCCTACTTATTGGGAATAATATAGGATACCTAACTGACATTAAAAATTGGTTAGCAACCCAATTTAAGATGAAAGATATGAGAGAGACGCAATATGTTCTTAAGATTCAAATAGTCCGAAACCAAACAAATAGAATGCTAACCATGTCTCAAACATCTTAGAGAGACAAGGTGTTGTTGATGCGTTATTTTATGCGATGAAATAATGGTAGAGATTGCATTGATGGAAAATGCGTTGAGTATGCTAGTTTTCTCAGTAAGATCCAAGTATAAATCCTACTTTTATTGCCTAGTAAGCCCAGGGTCGAACTCAGGGACTAAGGAAAACAATATGCAGTAGTAATTTGTAGATCACTTTGCGGTAACAATAAATCAAAGAGTTGGTTGGTTTGTTGTTTACAGTATTAAATGTATGCGGCAGAGTTAAGAAAAGAGTAATATTACGAAAGTTGCGATGAATAGGCGGGGAAACGGGTTGAGAAGGGGTTTAGCTAACACTTCCTAGGATTGCGTTCATGTTATGCGATCATGCTACACACATACAACAGCAAATCATCTCAAAGCACAAATGCTACGACTTCTAGTTTTAGAACGTATGCGAAATATGTGATGTTGTCTATAGAACTTACACATAAGCCTCTATTCTTGTCTATGTGATGACGATTGACACACACACATACAAGGCGAACGCATAGTACCATAACTTATCTCTAGGGTGCATGCGATGCATGTTGACAAACAAAGCTTATCTCTAAATCTCTATCTCTTGCTTATGTAGATCTAATCTTGCTCTCTCGAGTCTAGATTCTAACCTAGCTCTCTCAAGTCTTAGGTTCTTTCTTTAGACTCTCTCTCGAGTAGCTTTAAAGGGGTGATGGACGCAACATAAGAAAAGATGATCACATGTGATGAAAATCCTAGGTCATGTTAGCTAAGTACTTCTTAATCCATTCGTTAGATTTAGCTACTCATGCATGTTTTAAAGAGAGTGAACAGATGTAGATAAGCAAGTTCCATTTTATAGATATATAATTGAAATACATAATGACAATGCGGAATAAGAATAAAGAGCCTGGTAGCAATTTCTTGCTTCCTAAGGCTTTTACACTGTTCTTCTCTACTCTACTCAAAATATATTCTTGCTCTCGCAAGAGTCGACCCTCTCTCTGTTTTTCCATGCTCCCTGGCACTCTCTCGAGCTGACCAGAGTGACCTTCTGGCATCTCTTCCCTTCTCTCGCTCCGCCTTCTAAGTATAAGAAACTAAGAACAAGGCTAAGTATTGTCTAAATGGTGAACTCTGAAAAACAAGCGAACTAACTAACTGAACGAACTCCTTCACTGAAGATGGCCTTCGGTATTTAAAGAGCTTCAGGGTGAAAAGCTTTTTCTCTCTTATGATTGCACTGATGAGATGACATTAATTCTCTGTCTAATGCGCCGAATAATTGTCACTGAAAAGTTGAGTGTACTTGCTACAGTAGATCGTTAACAGCTTGTCAACTTAATTCAGAATCGACCGTCATCAGCTTTTTGTCCCATCGTGATCTATTAAGCTTTCACCCAGATGCGCCCACTTTAATGCGCCAACTCTATGCGGCCATCTTCTCGAGCAAATTTTCGAACGCAAACAATCGTATAGCCTTGTGGTCGCAATCTTGAGCAGATTTTCGAGAGCGCAAATGATCGCATAGCCTTGCGATCACAATCTCTTATGCGTTCGGACGTTAATTTCTTTGGATCGCATTTCCGCCTTGCGTCAACAAATTTTCCTGCACAAAAATACATAAGTTAATTGTTTTAATGCGATGGACACATGTGATCGCAATGTTGTGAACTTAATGCTTTTGGACGCAATATTGTATATTTTTATCATCGCAATCTTGAATTGTTTTATGATTTTACATTGTAAGAACGTGCATTTCTGCCCATTATCACACCCCCAAATTTAAACAATGCTTGTCCTCAAGCATAAGCTAAAGATTTCTTTTCGAAAGTCAACCGCCTTCTCTTTCCTAGATTTCTCAAGGATGCCTTATTCGAATTCTATACACCAAAATCTCCTTAATTCTTTTCCAGGCCTCTTCTTAAAATATTTCTAAAATTTAGGGACCGCAAGTTTAACCTTAAAAAAGACTTTACTAGATTTCAAGGCATCACATGATTTATTTCTTAAAAAGAAAAAACTTTTTCACTGAGGTATTTTCAAATGATTTTTATCCTTGCGTATTTTAGACATATTATTTATTTATTTATTTAATATTTTTTTCTATGACCTTGCGCTGATCCAAGTGCCTAGCCTTCATTTTGGCTTGCCCCCACGTGTGTCATGCGAACATCCAACTACGAGCAAGGTGCTCCTTCTCGGTCTAAACACATGCCCAATTGATAGTGGAGTTGCAATAATTTATTTATGCGTTGATCATGATTCCTACCTTTGTTTTGGCTTGCTTCCACGTGTGGCATGCAAACATCCAACTACGAGTAGGATCCAATCACAACGTTATGACAATTTTTTTATTAGTATTTTTTCTTTGTAAGCTAAAAATAACAAGGTCAAAAATGAATACTGCACCCCCAAATTTAAAATGCGGCATTGTCCTCATCGCTAAAAGATTGAAAGAAGTCATTCGATGCTCTTAAGAAGTTTCGTAAAGCGACAGTTTGAAAGAATGCTAGCAGACCACTAACTTCTAGAAATATTTCATGAGGTGACTGTCCTAAAATTAAGTTGACTCTAGTATATACGAAAAAATAGAAGCATGTGTTTCATCATTGAAATCATAATTGACAAAGAGAAATCATGCGGTGACTTAGTAAATTAATCAATGTTAAATGATTGTGCTGACTAAAGAGGATGTGATGATAAAATTTTAGAGCTAAGATGCAATGCGATAGTGAAAAATTTGGAAATAACGAAGTCAAGGAAAGATACAACCCCCAAATTTGCATTGTTGCCCACATTGTTTGTGGACGCATCTTGCTTTGCGGCGAACTGCTTTCTTTGATTGTGGTGACGAAATAAAGTAGTTCCATCTTCGTATAGCGCCTCCGCAATCGTTCACCTCGATCGTTGCAAAGAAAACATTGAGACGGTCAAATAATAATAAAACAAAGTTCACAAAATGCCATTTTTTTTGTTTTTTCTTAAAACAACAGATAGCGAAATGACGATACTAAAAAGGGATAGAGATAAGTTCATGAATTCAGGATTTCAATGGATACTTCATAAAACTTGCATCCCTGATGAATTTGAATCGCATGATTGCGCATGGACCGCCCACTTCTTTTTCATTAAGAGTTTCTCAGGTGTACGGAGGCGACCTTGCGATGCCAGTCTTCTCCACGATATATTTTCACTCGTTGTCCATTAACTTTGAATATGTTGGTTCCATCGTCATTGGATAACTCGACTCCGCCATTCGGGAATACCTCTCTGACGATGAAGGGTTCGGACCAACGTGACTTTAATTTCCCAGGGAGAGTCGTAGCTGTGAATTAAATAGTAAGACCTTTTGCCCGACTTGGAGATTCTTTCCGTATAATTGTTTGTCGTGCCAACACTTTGCACGCTCTTTGTAGATCTTTGCATTCTTGTATGCATTAGTTCTCCATTCCTCCAACTCGACCAATTGAAGTTTCCTTGCTTCCCCTACGGCCTTAAAGTCAAAGTTTAGCTTTTTCACTGCCCATAGTGCTTTGTGCTCCAGCTCAAGTGGTAAATGACATGCTTTACCAAACATCAATGCATACGGAAACATGCCTACAGGTGTCTTATAGGCGGTTCTGTATGCCCACAATGCATCGTCCAACTTTGTTGCCCAACCTTTTCGCGAAGGTTTTACCACCTTCTCCAATATCTGCTTGATTTCCCGGTTGGACACTTTAGCCTGACCATTTGTCTGTGGAGGCTATGCGGTGGCCACTTTATGGAGGATATTATATTTGCGCAGCAATTCTTTGACAGTGTGATTGACAAAGTGGGTGCCTTCATCACTTATTATGGCACGTGGAGTGCCAAAACGAGTGAAAATATTCTTCTTCAGGAATTTGTAGACTACGGCCGCATCGCTTGCGGCGCATGCTACTGCTTCTACCCACTTGGAAATGTAGTCGACAACTAACAAAATATATTTGTGACATTCGATGGTGATAATGGTTGATAACGGGTAGAAATGCATGTTAGTACAACGCAAATTCATAAAACAATGCAGGATTGCGATGATAAAAATATACAATATTGCGTCCAAAAGCATTAAGTTCAAAATATTGCGGTCGCATGCGTCCATCGTATTAAAACAGCTAACTTGTGTATTTTTGTGCAGAAAATGCGTTGACACAAGGCGAAAATTTAGTAAGTCACCGCATTTTTTCTCTTTCCCAATTATGATATCAAAGATGAAACGCATGCCTATATTTTTTCATATATGCTAAAGTCAACGTAATTTTAGGACAATTACCTCATGGAATATTTCTAGAAGTTAGTGGTCTGCTAGTTTTCTTTCAAACTGAAAATTTACGAGACTTCTTAAGAGCATTGCATGACTTCTTTCAATCTTTTAGCAATGAGGGCATTGTCGCATTTTAAATTTGGGAGTGTGGTATTCATTTTTCGACCTTGCTATTTTTAGCCTTAAAAAAATTTATTATTATTACGTTGCGATCGGATCCTACTCGTAAGTTGGATGTCCGCAATGCCACACGTGGGGGCAAGCAAAACGAAGGTGGGGATTCGTGATCAACGCATATATAAATGATTGCAACTCTACTGCCAATGGGCATGAGTTTAGACTGAGAAAGAGCGTCTTGCTCGTAGTTGGATGTCCACATGACACACGTGGGGCATGCTAAAATGAAGGCTAGGCACTTGGATCAGCGCAAGGTCATAGAAAAAAATGTCTAATATATGTAAGGATAAAAAAATTCATTTGAAAATACCCCCAGTTAAAAAGTTTTTTTTTATGGAATAAATCATGCGATGCTCTGGAATCTAGTAAAGTCTTTTGAAGGTTAAACTTGCGGTCCCTAAATTTTAGAAATATTTTAAGAAGAGACCTGGATAAGAATTAAGGAAATTTTGGTGTATAGGATTTGAATAAGGCATCCTTGAGAAATCTAGGAAAGAGAAGGCAGTTGACTTTCTAAAGAAAATCTTTAGCTTATACTTGAGAACAAACATTGTTTAAATTTGGGGGTGTGATAATGGGCAGAAATGCACGTCATTACAGCGCAAATTCATAAAACAATGCAAAATTGTAATGATAAAAATATACAATATTGCGTCCAAAGGCATTAAGTTCACAATATTGCAGTCACATGCATCCATCGCATTAAAGAAGGTAACTTGTGTATTTTTGTGCAGAAAATGCATTGACAAGAGGTAGAAATGTGATCCACGAAAATTAATGTCCAAGCGCATTAAGAGATTGCATTGACGCAAGGTTATGCGATCAAATTGCGCTCGTGAATATCTGCTCAAGAAAGTTGGCGCATAGAGCTAGCGCATCATGGTGGGCGCATCTGGGTGAAAAGCGTAATAAATCCCGATGGGACAGAAAGCTGATGACGGTCGATTCTGAATTAAGTTGACAAGCTGTTAACGATCTACTATAGCAAGTACACTAAACTTTTCGGTGACAAATATTCGGCGCATCAGACAGAGAATTAATGCAATCTCATCAGTGCAATCATAAGGGAGAAGAAACCTTTCACCCCGAAGCTCTATAAATACCAAAGGCCACCTTCAGTGAAGGAGTTCGTCCAGTTAGATAATTTTTCCCTTAGATAGAAGTAGCCTTGTTCATAGTTTTCTTTTACTCAGAAGGCAGAAGCGAGCGAAGGGAAATTATACCGAGAGATCGTTTCGGTGAACTTGGAAAAGTGTCGGGTGCATCGAGATCAGAGAGAGGGCCAACTCTTGCGGAAGCAAGAACATCTTTTGAGCAGAATAGAGATAACAGTGTAAAAGCATTGGGAAGCAAGGAATTGCTACCAGGCTCTTTATCCTTAACTTCCATTGTCATTTTGTACTCTGAACTTATTTATAGAAATGGAAATTTCATCTTTATATCTGTTCACTCTTTGTACATTACACATTAGTAGTTAAATCTGTCGAATGGGTTGAGAAGCACTTAGCTAGCATAACCTGGGACCTTCATTCTATGCGATTATCTTGTATTATGTATGTGTCATTCGTCCATTAGAGGTACTCGGGAGGGTAACCTAAGGATAGAATCTAGGCTTGGAAAAGTCAGGTTAGAATCTAGGCTCGGGAGAGTCGGATTAGAAATGCATAATCAAGAGATAGAAGCTTAGGAATAAGCACTATTTGCTATTAACGTATCACATACATCCTAAAGATAGGTTGTGATTGTATGCGGTCACCTTGTCCTTGTTTGCATCTTGTATCATCGCATAGGCAAGAAGTAGAGACATAGAAATAAGCTCTATAGACACTATCACATTCATCGCATGTATCATAAAATTAGGAGCCACCGCATTTGCATTGAAAAATGATTTGTTGTTGCATGAGTGTAGCATGATCGCATAGTTTGACGCATTCTCGAGAAACGCTAGCTAAAGACCTTCTCAACCCATTCTGCCGCATACTCTATTTTTCGCATAATCATTCTTATCTCAAATCCGTCGTATACTTTTTATACTTCAAACAACAAACCAACCAAACCATTAATTTATTTGTTACCGCAAAGTGATCTAAAAATTATTGCCGAATATTGTTTTCCTTAGTCCCTGAGTTCGACCCTGGGCTTACCAGGAAACTCAGTAGGACTTATACTTGGGTCTTGCTGAGAAAACTTGTTTACACAATGCATTTTCCATCACCGCAATCCCTACCATTATTTCATCGCATAAAATAACGGTCCTTTACAACCTCCTTCATCACAGGGTTGAGTCGTTATTTGTGGTATCAGCTCTTTATTTCGTTAGGGACTATCACCATCCCTTCTTTCTTCGGCACACATTACACAGGGCTGACCCACGTGCTGTCTGCTATTTGATAGATGATGCCCATGTCTAACCACTTGATTATCTCTTTCTTTACGATCTTCTTCATCGGAGGGTTGAGTCTGCGCTGATGTTCGATTGATCCTTTGTGATCTTCTTCGAGACGAATTCTATGCATATAGTATGTGAGGCTGATTCCTCTAATGTCTGCGAGCGTCCAGCCAATTGCTTTTACATATTTTCTTAGAATGCTCAGCAGCTCATTTTCTTGGTCTTCATTAAGTGCAGGGGAAATGATTACCCGTAGCTTTTCATTCTGCCCCAGAAACGTATACTTCAGGTGGTTAGGAAAGGTCTTCAGCTCTATTGTTGGTGGTTGTTCTAAGGACGATTTTTTTGTTTTTCTTTCTTCATTCATTGTCAGATTGTCTTCTTTGGATGCGGTCATCTCATCTTCCTTGTTTGTTTTTTTTGTGATCGCATTGTATGCTACAATGGGTGCAATCACATCCTCATCTTCGTTTTCATCTTCAGGCTTCTCTTCGTCATTCAAACTTTATTCATCGTCGAATTCTTTAAGGTCTTCTATATCAGGATATTTCATGGCTTGGATAATGTCAAACCTGAGCTTCTATCCATTGATGCTCAAGGTGATCTCTCCTTTGTGCACATCAATCTGGGCATGAGCGGTCGATAAAAATGGTCGCCCCAGGATGATGGGCACATCTTTGTCTGTTTTGTAGTCCAGGATGATGAAGTCTGTTGGTAATATAAATTTATCGATTTTAACCGAAACATCCTTCAATTTCCCCTCTGGATGCACAAGAGAAATATCCGCTATTTGGAGAGTCACCGTCGTGAACGCAAGTTGCCCCATATTCAGGTGCTTGAAGATTGATAGGGGCATCAAGTTAATGCTGGCCCCGAGATCGCATAGCGCTTACCTGATGTATAATCCTCAAATGGAGTAAGGTATAGTAAAACTCCCAGGGTCGCGCATGTTCGGTGGGATTATAGATTTTGAACCCTGCTTCAAAGCCACCGTGGCGAACTTACAAGTGCCTCTCTTCTTTGTCACCATATCCTTTAGAAACTTCACATATGTAGGCATATCCTCAATTGCTCCAATAAACGGAATATTAATATGTAATTTTTTTAACATATTCGTGAAGCGTTGATTCTGTACCTCATCATTTTTCTTCTTTCTGAGTCTCTTGGGAATGGTGGCAGTTATATTCTTACGGTCGCCTATTCTCTTGGCTCCAAGGTGGACGCAATCTCTGGCTCGATCGCCTCTTTTTCTCCTGTTTCTTCTCGAGTTAACGTAATCTCTGCTTTCAACACAATTAGAGTAGTCCGTCTAGGCTTCTTCTTCTCCCCCGCGACAGTCTTTCCACTACGCAATGTCACAACTTGATATTACTCTTTACCCGTACTTCTGGGTTGCATGGGAGTTCCATTGAACTTGGCAGGGCCCCTTGCGGTCTGTTCTTGAGTTCGCCCGCAATCTGGCCTATCTGAATTTCCAGGTTACGGATACACGTCACTTGGTTTTGAAGCACAATTTCATTCTTTTCAATGTATTGCTTCAACAAACTTTCCAAAATGGAAGATTGCGGCACTTGCAAACTGCTAGCTTGATTACTCGTTTGACCGTTGGTTCACGAGAAAAATCCGGGTGGCCCTTCTTTTTTTGCCACTGATTGAAAATTTTGCTGTTGATTTTTCCATGCGAAATTAGGGTGGTTTCTCCACCCTAGGTTGTATGTGTTAGAAAACAGATTATTCTTCACAAAATAGATTGATTGTGGGTTTTGCGGGCATTCCTCCATTTGATGTCCTTCACCGCAAGTAGCACAACTTGCGGTCGTCTGGTTGATTGCATTCACTTGCCCACTATGTGTTGTTGGGCTGTTGATTACGATTCCCTGTATCAAATTTATCATCTCATTTGACTCTGAAGGGATGCGATGACACCATTGTTTGCGCCACTGTCTTTGATTCTCAATCTTTGATTTCTTTCTTTCCAGTCTTCATGTTTTTTAGAAATGCGATCAAGGATATTCTTGGCCTCACATAAGTTTTATCCAGTAGACCTCTAGCTGCTGCCGCATTGGTAGCAGTCTGCGAAGCAGGGTTTAATCCATGATAAAAAATCTCCATCTGTAAGCAGTCTGGCAAGCCGTTATGCAAGCAATCTCTTACCAGCTTCTTAAACCTCGCCCACACGTCGCTGAGCAATTCGTCAGTATCCTGTTCAAAATTGGTTATCAATTTCCTTCTTCTGGCATTCTCCGTTGGAGGAAGTACTTCTTCATAAACTTCTTTTCGAATTTCGATCTGTCAACGCAAGTCTCGAATGGGGCTATTATGGTCGTTCGTCAATAGGACGAGATTGACCATGAGATTATTTTCATTTGGTGATCCATTTCCTGGTTGTTCCGCCATGTTATCTTTCTCTTGTTGTTGTTGGCGGCCATCTCTCAATCTTCGTTGGAACGATCTTTCAATCTCTAGGTCGTAATGCGCCAGAGATTAAAAGCTGCAAAGAAAATCAGAAAATTACCGTTAGCACACTGTATTTTTGAAGTCCCTGGCAACAGTGCCAAAAACTTGATGTTGTTTTATGCAATGAAATAATGGTAGGGATTGCGTTGAGCATGCAAGTTTTCTCAGTAAGATCTAAGTATAAATCCTACTAAATTGCCTGGTAAGCCCAGGGTCGAACTCAGGGACTAAGGAAAACAATATGGGGTGGTAATTTATAGATCACTTTGCAGTAACAATAAATCAAAGAGTTGGTTGGTTTGTTGTTTACAGTATAAATAGTATGCGGCGGAGTTAAGAAAAAATTTAATATTACGAAAAATACAAAGAATATGGGGGGAATGGGTTGAGAAGGGCTTTAGCTAACACTTCCTAGGATTGCGTTCATGTTATGCTATCATGCTACACACATACAACAACAAATCATCTTTCAACGTAAATGCTACGGCTTCTAGTTTTAGAACGCAAGCGATATATGCGATGATGTCTATAGGACTTATACATAAGCCTTTATTCTTGTCTATGCGATGACGATTGACACACACACATACAAGGCGACCACATAATACCATAACCTATCTCTAGAGTGCATGCGATGCATGTTGACAAACAGAGCTTATCTCTAAGTCTCTAAGTGAAGATGCCATTCTGATCTATCGAGAGAAGATTAGAAGAATGCATTAACTAAAGCAAGTAGTACTTCCAGACATGGAAGCAACCTTGCGTTCATTACGTTAGTCTCTGTTTCACCATAAACATGTGGGAGCGCGGCCGATCACTGAAAGGTGTACGCCGAGAGAAGAGCGGAACAACATTTGTAGCTTCAACGCAACTGAGAACTTGCGTTGTTTATATTATTTGTCTTTCTCTTTCTATTTTGTTCAAAAGACTTGACGCCGCATTCCACGTCTTTGCACAACTTTCACAGCCAGCCTTGACCCCAGCATCTTATACATGAAGCTTATATCTTGTATCATTTAGCTTAGGTTTATTGTATTTCATTTTATTATTGCATCTTTACCGCTTTACTTTATTTTATCGCAATTTATATACCTGTACAAACA
>NC_052358.1:55546068-55575712 GCF_009727055.1 Benincasa hispida
TTGCCGTCAACGCAAGGTGACGAAAGGATATGTTGAACTTTAAACAGAAGGAGAATGAGACCCTGAGAATCGCCTGGGTGCGATTCAGGAAACTGGTGAAAAACTGCCCGCATATCGAGATTCCCGATTGCGTATTGATGGAAACATTTTACAATGGCCTGAATAGAGAACCACAGGCTGTTGCTGTATCCTCCGCGACAGAAGGTTTATGGATAAGACATACACAGAGGCCAAATTCATCCTCGACCGCATCTCCTAGAATATGGATGATTGAATCAACGATGGTTATGGAGGCCGAGGCGTCGATAAAAGGAAAACTGAAACAGCCATTGTCCTTGCGGAAACAATGACCACGTTGGCCGCGCAGATGACAACGGTGACCTCAATCCTTCAGTCAATGACAATCAACTAAGGAGCCATTGCTCCACAATCAGCGCAACCTGCTGCACCGGCTCAAGTGGCCGCAATCAGTTGTGTCAATTGTGGAATGGCTCATAGAGCTGATGTGTGTCCATTGAACCTTCAGCAAATGTGTGCCATCTAGAACAACCCCTTCAGAAACACCTATAATTCGGGCTGGAGGAGCCTTCCGAACTTCGGTTGGGGAGGCAATCCTAACCTAGGAGGGCCTTTTCACCACAACCAAGGGCAATCAAAACCGCATAACCAACAACCATCATCGTCTAACATCTCGGGAGGCTTGTTAAAGACCCTACTGAAGTAGTATATGGATAAAAATGATGCAGTGATGCAAGCACAAGAGTCCTCTATAAGGAATCTGGAGATCCAAGTGGGCTAGCTGGCCTCTGAGCTAAGAAGTCGAACACCGGGAACATTGCTCAGTAATTTAGAAGCCCCGGGATCTACAGGAAAGGAGCAATGTCCTTAAGACATTGAGCAGGCAAGCCTGACCGCCTGGAGAGATGTGGATTGCGATCGCCCAAGACAACGCTATTTTCAGTCCATATCTCAATACTATGTTTAATGCTTTATTGAATTTCTGTCTCTTTAAATTCTGAATTATGTCTTCAAGTCTTCATTTAATTCAATTTTGAATTTATGAATTTATTTCCTCATTCACTTCTCTGCATTTAATTCTTTCTTGTCTTTAATTCTTTGACTTTTTTTGTAATCAATGCATGTGCTTTAAATTGTGAATGATTAAGTAATAAAGGAAAATCTATTGCCGCAAGTCACAACACTTGCGCTGATGAAAATTGTAAAAGAAAAGAAAAAAAAAATTAACAACAAGAAAGCAAGACGACAATGGATGCATATCAAACCAATCAGGAATGCTTTGTATTCACCTAACTCAACTGTATTGAGTTGAGGGGTGTGTTGCGCTCTTATATGTCCTTTGCTCGTCCTTAGCTAAATGCATTATGTTGAGGTATCCTCTAAAAATGCGTTGGTTAAGGGGTGTGTTGCGGGGATATATGCACTGTTGCCCGTCCTCTGCAAAGATGCAGTTGCGTAGGTGAGCAGAATGCGTTATTCTTTTTCATGCGCCCATTCAAATAAAATATTAAAGAAAAATTCGTTTGGCAATTTGGGAAGAAGTCCAATCGATTCGTATCCCCAAGCAATTATGACTTGGTAGACGAAAGGACACTTTTTCTGAAATTCCATAAATGAGCGAGGTGGAATGACGCGCCTATTGAGCTGCTCGAGGCCAGCCGCCGTAAAATTCGCGTTGGATCCCACCACGGCCCAACCTATAAATACGACCTTCTGCTTCATTTGAAACCTTTTACCGCACTTTGGCAAACCAGAAACTCTAAGCGTCATGCATCTCAAACATTTTTTTCTCTCCATCAGCTCGAGTTTTTACCAACCCTTCCAAACTCGTATCCATGGCTGACCAAACCTCAAACCAATCTGCTTCACCTTCCACCCTTGATCAAGTAGCAATGTGAGAGGCAGCATTCCTGGCTGCAAGTCGTAGGCTTGCCGCCCAAGCCCACACCATCCCCAGAATCGCCGGAAGATCTTAGAGAAATCCTTTGGCCGTTAGGCCTTCTATGTTCAAGAGAGGAGGAAGTATCGAGAGCATGCCTACGCCAACACCTGTCGTCTTCACTGAAAGCGAGAGGAAGAGACGAGATGATATAGAAGTGTTTGGCAACATCCCAAGTACCTTGGAGCAAGAAGATGGACTGACCCAACCCCTGCCTCCGGAGGAGGAGGCGGCGGTAGTGGCGGATGAACCAGTGAAGGATGGAGTAGTGGTGGTTGAAGAAGAAGAAAAGAGGAATGATGTTCTAGTCCCAGAGACTCAGGAGGCAACTATCATCACAGAAATTTATGATGAACCTCCAAGAAGAAAAGAAGAGGAAATTACAATCAAGGAAAGAGAAGAAGAAGAGATCGTAGTCGAGGAGGCCAAGGAAGTAGAGGTTGCATTAGTGACCCCTGACACTGCGATGGGGAAGGTTGCAGGGGTTGCGCGGCCAGAAGAGGCCAAGAAGGAAGATAAAAAGAGCGAGAAGCAGCCAGAAGAGGCTGAGAAGGAAGATAATAAGAAAAAGAAGAAGGGAAAGAAGGCTGGAGAGGCAGAGTCTTCACATCATCACAAGGCAAGAAAGAACAAAGAGCAAAAGGATGATGATAAAGATGAAAAGGCCAAGAAGGAGAGAAAAAAGAAAGAGAAAGAGGAGAGAAGATTGTGCCAACGTGAGAAGAGACCCTTGAGAAAAGAAGAAGAAGCATGGAAGAGGCTAATGGCATCTTCACCTATGAGAGTAGAAGTGAAGATGCCATTATGAGAGAAAGTTAGAAGAATGCATTAACTAAAGCGAGTAGTACTTCCAGACATTGAAGCAACCTTGCATTCATTACGTTAGTCTCTGTTTCACCACAGACATGTGGGAGCGCGACCGATCACTGAAAGGTATACGCCAAGAGAAGAGCGGAACAAAATTTGTAGCTTCAGTGCAATTGAGTACTTGCGTTGTTTATATTATTTATCTTTCTCTTTCTATTCTGTTCATAAGACTTGACGCCGCATTCCACGTCTTTGCATAACTTTCACAGCTTGCCTTGACCCCAGCATCTTGTACATGAAGCTTGTATCTTGTTTCATCTAGCTTAGGTTTATTGTATTTCATTTTATTATCGCATTTTTACCGCTTTACTTTATTTTATTGCAATTTATATACCTGTACAAACACATTTTTTAAAGATTGAAAACTTGGTCGCATATATCATGAACATACCAAAATAACCTAAACCAGTCCTCGTGTTCGACCTCGGATCACACCGAGGAACTTGCGATGGAATTACACTTGGTTCAATCGTAAGGAAACTTGTGACAACGCATGGAATACTACGTGAACACCTATCATTAACGCATATCTAGTAGTAGTATCGCATCATTTCGAGCATAAAACATCAATCTTGGATATCTTAATTTTATACTTTACAATATTTGTAACAATCATCAGCTTTCTGTCCCATCATGATTTATTAAGCTTTCACCCAGATGAGCCCACCTTGATGCGCCGGCTCTATGCGGCCATCTTCTCGGGCAAATTTTCGAATGCAAACAGTCGTATAGCCTTGCAGTTCGGACGTTAATTTCTTCGGATCGCATTTCCGCGTCAACGCATTTTCCTGCACAAAAATACATAATTTAACTATTTTAATGCAATGGACGCATGTGATCGCAATGTTGTGAACTTAATGCTTTTGGACGCAGTATTGTATATTTTTATCATTGCAATCCTGCATTGTTTTATGATTCTGTGTTGTAATAACGTGCATTTATGCTAGTTATCAGTTGTCTAGGTTTAAGATGCAGGATTCCAAAAGAGGTCTTTTACCTTTTAGGAATGGAATACATTTGTCAAAGGAACATTGTCCTAAGACACCTCAAGAAGTTGAGGATATGAGACGGGTTCCCTATGCATCAGTAGTCGAAAGTCTAATGTATTCAATGCTATGTACTCTTCTAGACAATGCTTTGTAGTAGGGATTGTCAATTGGTATCATTCTAATCCTGGTTATGAACATAGGTTTCAGTAAGTAGCTTAGGAGAATTAGGAAATATGTGCTCGTATATGGAAGTAAGGATTTGATCCTTATGGGATATACTGACTCCGATTTTCAAACCGATAAGACTCTGGGAGATCTACTTCAGGATCGATGTTCACTCTAAAGGGAGGGGCAGTAGTATGGAGAAGTATTAAGCAGAGCTACATTGCAAACTTCATAATAGAAGCAGAATATGTTGTTGCTTGTGAAGCAGCCAAGGAAGTAATATGGGTTAGGAAGTTCCTAAATGATCTGGAAGTTGTTTCAGACATGCATTTACCAATCACTATGAATTGCGATAACAATAGGGCAGTAGCGAACTCCAAAGAACCTAGAAGTCATAAGCATAGAAAACATATTGAGCGCAAATATCATCTCATCAGAGAGATGCTACGAGGAGATGTTATTGTGAGACAAATAGCGTCTGATGATAATATTTCTGATTTGTTTACAAAGGCCTTCCCGACTAAGATTTTCGAGGATGGCCTAGTTTATTGTATTTAGTTTTCTCTTACAACACTAAACTTTTTTGTAATCCACTAGCAATTTTTAATCGAAGTGGTAGTTTGTTGAGTTGTATTTCCTAAAACTCGTAGTTTTGTAAACAGTAAACATATATGAAGTTTATTAAGACAAGTGTTGTTGATTGTTTAATAACTCTAAATCCAATAAACTACGAACCATTGGCTATTTTCATGAATATTTGGACTTTATGTGGAGACATAAACTTGATCAAGTTCGAGTAAAATACCCTAAATTGTCTATAGTACTTAGATTAGGTTGGGTACCTATTTCTAGAGATACTATTGAATACGGCCCGCTTTATGATTGTTACAAATATTGTAAAGTATCATAAACGATGTGATCAGTTTGTTCATATAGAGACATGTGAGTGGGGGTGTTCTACACGATGAGATTGTGTAAAACAGACTACGAAATAATTACTGTTACGTATTAACACCGTTTACTATTAACACTGATTAATTTTACTTCTTGATGACCTAGAGAATTTGATCTGAATCCTGATCTGTCTATGAATTCCTGTTATTCGTGATTGTCCCTTGATCTACATAGGTGAGGGTCAGCTCAACATCGTTGCTCAATATTCCTCCCATTTCAGGTATAAGACCAAGTAGATGACTGGGGACATAGAATTTGCAAGATGGAATTCACTCTTACCCATTTTAGGGATAGTAGAAAGGTTGTTCCTTTAAGGGTTGATCCTGAGTCTTGAACAAGGGGCCCCATCCTCTCGTTGGCTTGAGAGGGAATGGATTAAGTAATTATGATTCTAAATCAATTGTTCATTAGAGGGACAGTGGTACTTAAGGAGAAAAGATGTAACTCAAGGGTATTTCAGTATTTGACCTAGCTGAGGTTATGAACAACCTGTGAAGGATCAACTTATTGATGAAGTTTATATCAAATGGACACATAATATATCTATAGTGAGAGTAGTGCAACTACGGGCTATAATGAACAGTCATCTTAGTTAACGAATGTTGATTAACTATGTTAAAGAGTTTGATCGATTAGTCTCAGATTGTTGGAGGCCATGATCTGTAGGTCCATCGGGTCTCCTTGTTAACTCAATACAGAAAAAATTGAAGAACTAGGTGAAGTAAGAATATGAAATGTTCAAATACGGGTTTTAGGGAAAATTGTATTTATATGAGATATAATTTACAATTAAATAATTTATTTATTTATTAATTATTTTTTAGAGTATACTTGATAATTAGCATGAAAGTGTTTTCTAAACTTGATTAATGTGATTAATCAAAGCTAGGTGTCATAAAGAATTTAATATGTGATATTAAATTTGTTTATTTTATTTAATTGAAATTATTTTATTATAATAATTTCTAAATTTGGAAAATTTTATTTCATTTTTTAATAAAAAATTAGTTAGTGGACAAATCCAATTGTTCGATTTTCCCACTAACTAAGTGAACTTTGAAATGACACTTCCCAAACTTGACAGTTTGAGATTACATGCTAGTGGAGTTTGAGGTGGAAGACATGCAAAATGGGATTTTGCATGTGTTTTCTCTATAAATGACTTTGTTTTTTAAATTTGCAAGACTAATACTTCCACAACTTTTGACCTAAACTCTTCCACCTCAACTCTCCTTTACTCTCCTTCTTTCTATAGTGAAATTCCCTTATTTTCACTAACAAAACAGTCCCCAACTGTGTTCTTCCACTAGAGAATAGCGGAGATTTACTGTTGACGGTGTCATTTGTGCACGGGAGAGGAATTTTGTGTAGAGTCTTAAAAGGTATTATTTTCTATCTCTTTTGCATTCTTATTTATTTATTTATTTTTTTTATTATTGCAATTAGAGCGTTGTCGATTTCATCGGTTCCGTTGTGCATGAATAGAGATTCAAGGTTATAGAATTGGTGTTTTATTAATTTAATATTTAATATTAAATTAATCTAATTAATTAAATAGTTTGATTAATTATTTGGAATTAATTTTATAAAAAATTAATTGTTGGAATTAAATTTTGGTTAAAATTAATTTTATAAAATATTTCAATTTTTTAAATTTGATTTCAAATTAATTTTTTAGTTTAAAATCAATTAAATTGAGTATTGGATTTCAATTTTAAGAAATTGATTTTTAAATTAAAGAAATTGGAAAAGTTGGACTGAGTGGGTTTATCCCACATGAGACACCAAATTTCCACTCAAAATCTTTGTGCTTTGGTGTCAAAATTGTGAGACAAATGAGTCGTAAAATGAATTTGATATGCTATAGAGATTCATGCAACTGGTTTTTTTTAATAAAATTATTTAAAGAAGGGGTTCCTTATTTCTTGACACCAAAACTAGTTTTTCCCTCAATATTCCCAAAACTTTCAACTCATTTTGGATCCCACAATCCAATCTAAGGTCCTAAAGAACAATAGGGAAGATCAAGTCATGGTCTACGAGGAGTTGCAGTGGAAAATCAAGTTGAATTCGGAGAGTTGAAGAGAGTTCTTCAAAGGTATATTTCCAAACCCTACTTTTTGTTGATGAACATGCTCTCTTAGTTGCTAAAATTGATGAATTAAAGTACTTAATGATTCTGTTTGCTTTCGCTAATTGCATGCTAACTCTAACAATTGGTATCAAAGCATGATTTAAGCACTCAATTCGTGTTAATTTAGCTTGGTGGGTGATTTTCATAGGTTGTATGAAAATGATTGCTGATATGGAAAATTTCAGTTTTGGCATTTAAATTCTCTTCAATTAAGTGTTAATTGTTATAATTGGCTCTTAGTTTATGAGCCTCAATGTGTGATTAAGAGTCTATATTGTTAGAGTCAATAGAGTTGGAATTAGGTTGTAGTTAAAGAAAGAAGCAAGAGAGGTCAGCTGCAGAAAACTGAGTTTGAAGCTATTACCAGCCAGCGTTGCAATACTGCCCCTAGAGCGTTGGACCTCTACTCATCAGATTGCCCGAATTTGAAGGAGCAAACTCGTGGCGTTGCAACGCTGGGATAAATCGTTGTGATCTTGTTCATCCTAGCCTAGAAAGAACGCTGTGACACGATTGGTGGATCAAGTGAACCAATTTGGCTGGTTCAAGTCTAGAAGGATCAATCCAGCCTAGTTTTGACCAATTCAACCCTTTTTTATGCTTTAGAGGTCCGGTTTGGGCAATTCGAGTTTGGTTTGGGTTAGTTTGGGCGATCTAGAAGCTGTTTAAAGCCGGTTTTTATTATTATTTCAATAATTTATAGATTGTTTGTTTTCTTATAATGCCAAAACTAGTCCATACCAGTGTGTGTTTAACTATTTATATATTGTGAATGTATGTTAAAATTTAATAAATCTTGTATGTGCATATAGTATGTTATGTAGATTTAAAATCCCACCGTAGGAAGCATGTAACATGCATTTAAAGTATGTTATTAAGAGTTTTATAATATATGGTATGCATGTTTAGGGTTTCAAGCGTTTAATATAAAGTGTTATATTAAAACCCAAAATGCTTGATGTATGTTATGGATCAAAAACATGTCCAAAGTCTTATAAATTTTTATAAAATTGGATTAGACATTAAAATCCATAACAAAGATAAGATGCATACTCACGTAGCTTAACAAATAGAAACTTGTTTTAATAGTTAAAATACATCGTTATCTTATAAAACTTTAGTTACAAACTCAACCAGTCTATAATCCTGTCTAAGGCTGGAGGTACTTAAGTTGACGGTTTACGGAACACTCTTACCTGTAGTGGTTCTTTGGCTCTAAGACATTTTCTAGAAAAATATTTTTTTGTCATTTTACCCTCGAGACAGGACTCACATGGTGGTAATGAACTGTCTTCAAACTTATTTAGATGACCGCTCTTAACCAATCTCTCAATCCTGTTGAGATTTATGTGACTTAGTCTCAAGTGCTAAAGATAGGCATATGGAGAAATCTTCCTTTTCTTATGAGTTCTAGCAGTTTTAAAAATCTCTATGTTCAATACGGCTTTAACCTCAGTCGGTTTTAACATATACAAGTTATTTTCTAATTTTGCAGAGCAAATCTGTTTACTTCTTATATTGACGAACACTTCATCATTTTCGAAATAAACTGTATAATTTTGTTCTAGCAAACAAGAGATAGATTTTAGATTCCTTTTCATAGAAGAAATATAATATTCAAATAAATGTACTTATCTCATAAAAATAACTTCATATCTCCCACTGCTTTAGCTAAAACAGCCTCCCCGGTCCCTACCTTAAAGATTGTTTCACCTTCTATCAATTGTCTCCAAGAACTTGTTTCCTGTGAGATAGTACAAACATGATTAGCGACACTTGAATCAATTATCTAAATTTTATCGTTTTCCACTAAACATGCTTCGATAACAAGTAAATCATATTTAACTTATTGTTCGAATTCTACATTTTCATCTATATAATTCAAAATTTTAGATGAGTGAGAAGATAGAGGACAATCCTCTGTTAAAACTCTTTTGGTGTAATCAACCGCTAGTAATTTAGTTGTTGATTTGATTTTATTGTCGTTTAATTCAAAAGTGAGTATTCTAGAAGAATTCGACATGCTGATAAAATTCAAACATATTCTAATTAACAAATTGTAACTAATTCCAAATTCAAGTTTTAGCAAAAAGTAATAATGTACCCATAACCATTATTTATTTGCAATTAGTGAGTCAGAATATGTGCTACCGAGTGGCAATCAGATACTTCTTCGCTAAAGCAAACAATTGTGACCAAATACTATCTCTGGAATAACTTTTATTTCTATTGTCTCCGAAATAACTCTTATTCCTATAGTCATTTAGTTATTGTTTTCGATCAAGATCTTTACTAACAATTAGTAATTCTGTAAGTGTGACCTGCCATTTTCAGATCTTATAGGACGATATGAATATGCCTGTAACGACCCGACCCCCTAGGACATAAGTTAGGCCGTTACTAAATACATGCATGCATGGAACTTAAAACAACACTCTGTTATGGTGAAATAAATGCTAATTAAATAAGGTAAATTTAAAAGACTTTGCATTTAATTTCAAATATTAAAAACAACGGTAGGGTACCCATAAATCATAAATGATAATAAGTAAATCTGGAAGCGATTCTTAATAGGAAGTTTTAAACATCAACACTGAAAGTTAAGAAAAACATGAAAAGAAGTTTAAATCTCATGAGTGAAACTATAAAACTGGTCCTAGTGGCTCGATCACGAATTTCGCTTGTCATTAGTCGGTGCGTCCCTACTCTTACCTGAAACATAAACATGAGAAAAGGATGAGTATAAAATACTCAATAAGTAACCCCACTACTGAGGACAGGCTAGGCATCTATGTCCTCTAGATGCCTACCTCTAGTGGAACATATAAACTGCTCTAGTCCTCATGGGACACATACATACATAAAAAACTTATTTCTATCCTACTATAGTTAAGTATGTCCACTACCTCTAGTAAGTCCCATAGGACCCACAACCTCTGGTAAATCCCGAAGGAAACACAATCTCTTTCATACGCATGGTTATGCATACACCTCTTTTGTATACACATAACCTACTTAATGTGTACCTCTTTCGTAGACATGGTTACGTATACACCTCTGAATGTGTACCTCTTTCGTACACATGGTTATGTATACACCTCTTTCGTATACACATAAACCACTGAATGTGTACCTCTTTCGTATACACATAACCCACTGAATGTGTACCTCTTTCGTACACATGGTTACGTATACACCTCTTTCGTATACACATAACCCACTGAATGTGTACCTCTTCTGTACACCTGGTTAAGTATTACACCTCTTTCATATACACACAACTCACTGAGTATGTACCTCTTTTGTACACCTCAAATCCTCTTCATAAATGTAGGGATGCGTACCTCTTTTGTACACATGATTACGGTATACACCTCTTTCGTATACACATAACCCACTGAATGTGTACCTCTTTCGTACACATGGTTACGTATACACCTCTTTCGTATACACATAACCTATTGAATGTGTACCTCTTTCATACACCTGGTTAAGTATACAGCTCTTTCGTATACACATAACCCACTAGGTATGTATCACTTTCATACACACCAGACCTAGTACATATTTTTCATGTACTTGCGCACTTGGAAGTGCATCACTTTTATGTAGTCACATAGTCTGGAAAGGAAAAGACATTGCATCTAACTTCATATTACATATAACATTCACATAATCATGAATCCTCTAAAATCTCCTGATCAAGGTCATGTTAATTAATCTAAACATATGCATTTAATCTAGTATTAATGGATCCACTCTAGTACATCACTTTCATGCACTAACTCATGTAAACAATCAAACATTTGAAATTTCATAATACATCGTATAACTTACACACTTTCATAATAAATTATATAAATAAGCACATCAACAAAATGCTCTAACTTTCACCTAACTTTAAGACATTCTCGTAATAGTGTCGATTAACTCATAATTTAGGGTCATGCTCAATCGTCCTTTTAATATATCTCATAAAATTCTAAATCATGCTCATACATTAACATGCTTCAGACATATTATCACATGCTCATATATCTTTTCTAAAGAGTCCATTAAATCTCAGAACAGTCAAAATTATCCTGGTAACTAGTCTTACCATCCTCAACATAAATCATAAATTTATCGGCACAAAGGCGGTTCTAGTAGTAAGATTACATACCTCAATTGGTAAAAAAACGCAAAACAAAATCTCCTTAGAACTTCTTTAGCACACTTGAATCAACCTAAAGTTGTGGTTTGGTCCAAGACAAATTCCAATACTCGATTTAATTAGCCAACATGATCATGAATTAAGTCTAAAATCAATAACTTAATTTTCCCACTATTACTCTCAATTCAAAAGAATAATCATCCAACAACTTACAACAAATGGTATCGAGCTTGATGGTCAATGCCTCAAAACTTTCAAACCTTGAATCTAAGTTTCAAACCAAAGAGAGGTTACTAATTTAACCCAAAATCAAAGGGGTGAACTTCACCTCCCAAATTATAAGGAAAAATAAGTCTTACACAATGTTTTCCTCAAAATTCTGGCAAAGATCGGGGCAATGGCAGCTGACGGCGCGTCGACTTGTGGCATCCATAGATAGGCAGCGTGTGTTGCTGTCGAATGGCATAAATTGTTTAGGCTAGCGACTGGTAGTGAGGGTATTGCATGAGGAGGGTTTGCGAGAGTGGGAGAAAAGGGGAATTTCTAGTTTACAGATTTTATTCAGCAATGATTATGAACAAACCAGAGCTTCAGAAAACGATCCAACCATTCAAATGAAACTCTATATGTCTCGAACAGGCTGACCAAATTTGAGCACGATCCAACAGTTCAAACTTTGTCAATCGACAATTTTGTAGAAGCTATCGCTGAAAAACCGAATTGTTTTCTCCCCCAATTTTTTTGACCTCTTTACATTCTCATTTAATTTCGAAAAAAAACTCAATTCTTTTATTTTTTCCAAATTTTGAAAAAATAAATAAAATATTTTATCACAATATCTCCAAAATCTCCAAAGATTCTATTAAATTTAGAAATCAATTAACTTTTCAAATTATCTTAATTTAGGCTTCAAAAACCAAAATTAAAGGGCATAAGATCTATCAATTTGATATAAATTAAATCCTTCCGAATATTTAAATCAACTAAAAACCACATGAAATTAATTATCTCTTTTATTTTTTTTTTATTATTTTTTTAAGTTAGCCCTAAAATCCAAAATCAAAGTGAAACAAAATTCAATATTTTCAAGATAATCAGTTCGAATATCTAATCAATTAAATTTAATTTAAACAATAAAATTTTTTTAATTATTTCAATTTAACCCTAATTTTCCAAATGAAATGGAAATTTAAACTCAATAATTTTAGATAATTAACTTAAATTTTCCTAAAATTCGGGATGTTACAATACCTCCGAAATAGAAGACAATATCCAAAATGGAACTATAAGACCCTATTCATTTTACTGAAGTCTGGGTTGTTTCGAATCCTATGTTACAACCCTCTGTGGGGATCGCCACGGTTAATGACTAGCTAGTGCTGCATAAAAACGACAGTAGGCGCAACATAGGAATCTCATGGTTCAAACTAATGGAGGAGACCACAGAACAATGTTGACACACTTTCTTCACCCACTTACTATGAACTTCTTCCCCCATTCACCTTGGTATTGACTTATACATCCACTTTCCAAATGGAGGTCACTTCCATGGTGACACAAAGCATCATATGAATCTGACAGTGCAAACTATATGGAGATGTGGCAGTTGAAATCGTACACTTGATTTCTATTTGAACAACTTCCCCTTATTCACCAGAATCTAAATTTAAGCTAAAAAATACTTTCCGAATGGAGCTCACTTCCAGGGTGACATGAAGTACTGCTTAAATTCAGACTGTGAACTCTTATGGACGCGAGAGCTAAGAATAACATATCGTATATGTTATTAATCTCCCACTGAAGTTTTCTAATAACTCTACATATAGAAGTTATTGACTACCACTGAAGTGTTCAATTGGGTAGATTTATACTTAGGTTCTTTTCGGCTAATAAAACAACCCCAAGTCTATGTGGTTTATCCAAGTATAACTCTTATAGTTGGATGTTAACCAACGATGTCTAGGTGATAAACCATTTTATTACCTCACATCACTCACTTATTCTCATAAAACCGGTTATCAACGCTCAATAATTGGGCCATAGTCCTCAGGTAGGAGGTTTCTGTAAACCGTCAACTTAAGTACCCCAGCCTTAGACAGGATTATATATCGGTTGAGTTTGTAACCTGAGTTTTATAAGTTTTAACTATTAAAACAAGTGGTCAACCTACATGAGCATACAACTGTTCTTTATGGATTTTAAACGTCTAACCCAATTTTATAACATTTTATAAAACTTTAGACATACTAAACATCCATAACATACATAAAGGCATTCAGTATTTAATATAACACTTATATGAAATACAAGAAACCCTAACATGCATACTATATATTATAACAAATTATAACATACTTTCAATGCATGTAACATGTTTCCTATGGTGGGATTTTAAATCTAAATGGTATACTATATGTACATAGAAAATTTATTTAATTATAACATACATCAAATGCATAAATAATTAAACAAAGACTGTTATAGTTTCAGTTTTAACATAAACAAGCAAACAGAAGCCTACCTATTACAAATAGCTTCAAAATCGTCTTTGAACCACTCCAAACCGAACCCAAGCATCTTGAACAGAACTAGATAAGTCTAAACCAGACCAGCCAAAAACCCTTTGAGGCTGAATAAGATTGGACCTCGAGAAAACTGGTCGAACCAACTGCTCTCGATCTAAACTCAAAATCTCACTAAGGCCGATCGTGTAACACTCAAGGCCATCGTCTAACGTCATCGCCTTGTGTTGAGAAGAGGTACACGATCGCTTAGTGTCTTTTGTCTATCACATAGTGCAATCGCTTAGCTCTTGGGTAGAACTACACGATTGCTTAACACCATTGCCTAGCGCTTCATGTCATCGTTCAGTGTCTGCCACAGCTAAACGATCGCTTAGTTCCATCACATGGAACATTATCGTGTCGTTCAGCTTCGTAGCTACACGATCGTTTAGTTCCTTCGCATAGAACTTGAACGCATCGCTTAGCATCGCAGCTAGACGATCACTTGGTGCTATCGCTTAGTACTACAGCTAGACAATCGCTTAGCACTTCATCGCATCACTTAACGCGCGTCGTAGCCACACGATCGTGTAGTGCCATCGTATAGCACCTCCAACACATCGTTTACTTCCCACACAAAAGCTAAACGATCGCGTGGTGCAATTGTATTGCATATCAATGCATCGTTTAGCTTTCTAGATACACGATTGCTTAACGTCCAACATCACAACGATCAACGTCCATTGCTTTACGATCGTCCAGCTTTTTTTCACATCATGTAACACTTGGAACGAGACGATCGCTTAGTAACTGAACCTTAACAACGATTTTAAGCAAAAGCTGAAAAACTGGAACAACAGCTCGGCCTCCTTCACTTATTTCTTCAATTACAACTTAATTTCAACTCTAATGACTTCAAATAAATTACAGGCTCTTGAGAACACCTATAAACTCATCAAACAAGAGCCAATTACAAATTTAAATGAGAAATCAAAGATAAATTAGAAGCCAAAACTCAGAAAACCATATCAGTGCATTAATTTTATATTACTCATATAAAACACCCACCACACCAAAATTAAACAGTACTGAATGCTTATATGATGCTTTGATACTAATTGTAGGATTGTATCAGCAACAACGGAAGCAACAAGGATCATTAAGCACTCTAATTCATTAATTTTGGCAAAATATAGAGCATACTTTTGCATAAACAAGTGAGTTTCGTGACATATCTTTGTAGAACTTCTTCAAAGCTCGATCTTCAGCTGCATTCTTCTTTGAATCTTGTTGTAGACCACCTCAAGATATTCCCTACTATTCTCTTGGTGCTCTAGATTGAGTGTAGGATTCAAAACAAGCTTGAATCAAGGGATTATGGAGAATTGCTCACAGCAACAATCTTGTTGGAGAACATTTTCTTCACCAGGAATTTTCAACTAAAATTTTCTTGATTGCATGCCAAAAATTCACTCCAAACTTTTCAATATATTGTAAACCATCATACAAGAAAGAGAGTTGCATGAGTTGCAGCTCATGCTTGGAGTAACACAAGGAAATGGTGATGGATTTTGTATGAGCAAGTAGAAGATGGATAATGGAAAAACTTACTTTTCTATTTGTGTATTATACCAATTTTTCAATTTCCATCAAAATCAATTTTAATTTAAAACTGAAAATTTTATTAATTTTATAAAATTAATTCATAAATTAATTTTTAAATAATACAAATTAATTTAATATCAAATATTAAATTAATTTTTACACATATCCATCTTTATATATTTAAATCATATTTAAATATAAATTCTCCTATTCCATTTATTTCTAAAATTAAACATGCAATTATATCTCATATAATTACAAATTCGCTTAATTCTAATTTGAACATTTCAAATTAACTTATCACGGTAGTCTAGAGCTAATCCATTACGAGCTAGTAGGGGAACCTCGCGGACCTACACATCATGTGCTCCAACGATCGAGATTAATTGGCTAAACTCATTAGACCAAATTAACCCCCATTCGTTAACTAATGGGTCACTCCACTAAAGCCCATAGTTGCACTCTTTTCACTGTAGATATTTTATGTCCACATGATTTAACCACAATTAGTAAGTCGACCCTTCACATGTTCTTCGTAATAACGGCTGAGTCAAATATCTGTTTTACCCCCGAGATTACATCTTATTCCTCAAGTTCCTATTGAGTCTCTAATGAACAACTAGTTTGTGATCCAATCACTAAACCAAACTCTCTCAGTCCAGTGAGAGTGTGTGCCCCATGTTCAAGACCTAGATTCAGTACTTAAGAGAACAACCTTTCTTCTATCCCTAAATCAGGTAGACATGAACTCCGTCTTGCACCCTATGTCCTCAACTATCTATTAGATCTTACCCCTGAAATGGGAGGCTTATTGAGCCGCCGCTGTTGAGTAAACCCTCACCTATGCAAATCTAAGGATAATCTCGAATAAACAGGAGTTCATAGTTAGCTCAGGATTAAGATCGAGTTACCTAGGTCATCTAAGTGAAATAGCCAGTCTTATACAGTAAACAACGTTATAAAGCAAGAGTGACTTATTTCTTGATCTGATCTTATGCAAACTCATTGCATAAGACGCCCCCACTCCTCATGTCATAATATATACGAATTAGGATTACATCGTATGTAGCACTTTACAACTCTTTGTAACAACTATAGAGTAGGCCGCATCCAATAGTGTTACCAGAATAAGGTACCCAGCCTTATTCATGTACTATAGATCATTTTCACTATTTACTCGAACCTGATCCACTCTTATATCTCCGCATAAAGTTCAAGAACTCATGTAATAGTCATGAGTCTTAGTTTATTGGATTTAGACTTTCATAAATACAATTTATAAAATCAATAATAAGTTTATTGATTATAGAAAATATTTATCATTTTACAAACTGCGAGTTTTAGGACAAAAAACCCAACATTTATCACCTAGACATCGTAGGTTAAAACCAAATATAAAAGTTATATTTGGAAGATTACCTAGACTTAGGTTATTTATTAGCCGGAATAAACCTGAGTAAATATTTACCAAAAATAAATAGAACACTTTAGTGAGAGATTTAAAATATATACGATATATTATTCTTAGCTCTCACATCTCTAAGAGTTCACACCGTGAGATCCATGCTTGGCTTCTATCGATTATACCATGACTGCTCCGTTGAAAAGTGTTTGTATGGGTCAATAGCAAGGTAAATAGGGGAAGTAGTTCGTAGTAAATGGGTGAAGGATATGTGTCAACGTGTCCTGCAGTCTCTTTCATTAGTTGGGACTGTGAGATTCTTATGTTGCGCCTGCTTGTCGTTTTTATATGATATAAGCTAGTCGTTTTACAATGGTTATCCTCTCGGAGGATTGTAACATGAGATTTGAAATAACTCCAACTCCATAAATGGATAGGATTTCTTAGGTTGATTCCCACCCTTGATTTTCCAATTCGATAGCATCGTTGGGGCCAACCTCTGAGGTTTGAAAATGGAGGGTTACACTTACAAGATTTACTAAGTGTTAGTAAGTTCTTGATCGAAAATGGTAACTAAATAAATATAGGAATAAGAGTTATTCTGGAGGTATTATTTAGTCAAGAATATCTCGCTTCAATAAAGGAATATTTGACTGCCTCTTGGTAGCATCTATTCTAACTCACTAAAGTATCATTGCAAATAAAATAATGAAATTTGGGTACATTATTATTTTTCTAATAACTTATTGGATTTAAAATAAATGTACTAAATTAGAATTTGTTTATTTTTTCAATATATTGAATTCTTCAAAATTACACGCTTCCAATATGTTCTACGGTTTTAATTTTTCAACATGGAAAACGTACATAAAAGTAATACTAGTAGATGATTATTTCGTTTTAACAGAGGAATGTCCTAAGTCTCCCAGTTCATCATCAAACCAACAAGTTTGGAATGCATATGAGAGATGGATTAAGGCAAATGAAAAGATCTGAATCCTTATCTTATAAAATATATTCGATGTACTAGCTAAGAAATTCAAGAAAATGGCTTCTGCTAAAGAAATCATGGATTTGTTACAAATATTATTTGGACAATCTATCAGAAACGATATTCCAAACAAGTTTATGACTATGACATAAAGGATAGAACTCTGTTAATGAACATGTTCTAGATATATTAGAAGTAATAAATGTGATATCATAGATGAAGAAACACAGAAAGCACAACCAAGTAAATATGATTTACTTGTCACTGAGACATGTTTAGTGGAAAATGATAAATTAACCTGGATAATAGATTTAGCTGCTGCTAGTCATATTCGTGTATTCGCTCAACTAGTTCCTGGAGACAGCTTAAAGAAGGTGAAACAACCTTTAAGGTAGGGACTGAGGAGGTTGTCTCAGCTAAAGCAATGGGAGATATGAAGTTATTTATTGAAGATAGATCCATTTTACATGAAAATTTTTATTACATTCCTTCCATGAGGGGGAATTTATTATCTATTTCATGTTTGCTAGAATAAAAGTATAAAGTCTCTTTTGAATATAATGAAGTGTTCATTATTTCAAAAGGTATTAAAATATGTTATGCAAAACTAGAAAATAACTTATATGTGTTAAAACTGACTGAGGTAAAAGTTTTTTTAAATATAAAGATGTTTAAAATAGCTTACACTCAAAATAAGAAACGAAGAATTTCTCTAAATGCCTATCTTTGGCACTTAAGACTAGATCACATTAATCTGAATAGGATTGGGAGATTGGTTAAGAGTGGACTTCTAAATCAATTAGAAGATAACTCTCTATCACCATGAGAATTTTGTTTTGAGGGTAAAATGACTAAAAGATCTTTTAGAGGAAAAGGTCTTAGAGGCAAAAAAAACTCTTAGAGCTAGTACATTCAGACCTCTGTGGTTTGATGAATGTTAAAGCACGAGAAGGGTATGAATATTTCATCAGCTTTATAGATGATTATTCTAGATATGGCTATACTTACCTAATGCGTCATAAGTCTGAAACACTTGAAAACTTCAAGGAATATAAGGCAAAGGTTGAGAACCAATTAGGTAAAAAGTTTAAAACACTTTGATCAGATCGATGTGATGAATATATGGAATTAAAATTCCAGAACTATTTGATAGAACACAAAATTCAGTCTCAACTCAATGCACCTGGTACACATCTATAGAATGGTGTAGTTGAAATGAGAAATAGAACATTTTTAGACATGGTTCGTTCAATGATGAGTTGTGCTCAGTTGCCTAGTTCTTTTTAGGGATATGCAGTACAGACTGTAGTGTATATTTTGAACATGGTTCCCTCGAAAAGTGTTTCAGACACACTATACGAGTTATGGAGAGGACGTAAAGGTAGTTTATGTCACTTCAGGATTTGGGGATGCCCAGCACATGTTTGGTGCAGGACTCGAAGAAATTGGAACGTTGCTTGAAAATATGTCTATTTGTAGGCTATCTTAAAGAGACAAAAGGTGGTTATTTCTATGATCCTCAGGAAGGTAATGTATTTTTATCAACAAATGCAACATTCCTTAAGGAGGATCACATAAAGAATCATCAACCTTGTAGTAAGCTAGTATTAAGTGAGATGTCCAGAGAAACTACAGATAGATCAACAAGAGTTTTTTTTTTATCAAGTTCTTCCTTCAACAAGAGTTGTTGATGAAACTGGTACTTCACATCATTTTCAAGAGTTGAGAAGGCCTCGACATAGTGGAAGGGTTGTTCAGCCTGATCATTACATGGGTTTAATGGAAACTCAGGTCATCATACCTGATGATGGCTTAGAGGATCCATTGACTTTTAAACAAGCAATGGAAGATGTGGATAAAGACCAATGGATAAAATTCATGGACCTCAAAATGGAGTCTATGTACTTCAATTCAATCTAGAAACTTGTAGATCAACTAGAAGGGGTAAAACGTATTGGTTACAAATAAATCTACAAGAGAAAATGAGACCAAGCTGGTAAGGTATAAACCTTTAAAGCTTGACTCGTGGCAAAAAAGTTTACCCAAAAAGAAGGGGTGGACTACGAAGAAACCTTCTCTTCGATTGCCATGATCAAATCTATTAGAATACTCTTATCCATCGCTGCATTTTATGATTATGAAATCTGGAAAATGAATGTCAAGACAACCTTTCTGAATGGCTATCTTGAAGAAAGTATCTATATGTCTCAACCAGAAGGGATTATTAAACAGGGTCAAGAATCAAAGGTTTGAAAACTTAAAAGATCCATTTATGGGTTGAAACAAGTGTCTCGATCCTGGAATATGAGATTGGACACTACGATCAAATCTTTTGGCTTTGAACAGATCGTTGACGAACGTTGTGTGACAAGAATATTGTCAACAAAATTGTAGCTTTTCTAGTGTTATATGTTGATGATATTCTACTCATTGGAAATGAAGTAGAATTCTTAGCTGACATTAAAAGATGGCTGACATCACAATTCCAAATGACGGATTTGGGAGATGCGCAGTATGTTCTAGGGATCCAAATAGTTCGAAACTGCAAGAATAGAATGCTAGCATTATCTCAGGCATCTTATATAGACAAGATGTTGTTTAGGTATAAAATGCAAGATTCCAAGAGAGGTATGTTACCTTTTAGGCATGGAATTCATTTGTCTAAGGAACAATTTCTAAGACATCTCAAGAGGTCGAGGTTATGAAACGAATTCCCTATGCATCAGTAGCTGCAAGTTTGATGTATGCCATGTTGTGTACACACCTTGACATATATTATGTAGTTGGAATCGTCAGTAGGTATCAATCCAATTCTTTATATGATCATTGGACTGCTATTAAGACCATCATCAAATATCTTTGAAGAAAGAGGGACTATATGCTCATGTATGGTGCTAAGGATCTGATCCTTATAGGATACATTGATTCTAATTTTTAGACCAATGTGGGTTTTAGGAAATCATCTTCGGATCAGTATTCATTCTGAATGGAGGAGCTATAGTATGGAGGAGTATAAAAAAAAGTTGTATTGTTGACTCTACATGCGTGTGAGGCAGCATGACTTAGAAAGCTGTTGAACAATTTGGAAGTGGTTCCAAATATGCACCAGCCAATTTTCCTCTACTGTGATAATAGTGGAGTAGTTGCAAATTTTAAAGAATCTAGAAGCCATATGCATGGAAAGCACATCGAGCACAAGTACCATCTCATCAGGGAGATAGTACACTGAGGAGACATGATCGTCACACAGATGGCTTCTGAAGATAATTTAGTTGATCTATTTACAAAGGTCCTCCTAGCTAAAGTGTTCGAGAGTTACTTAATGGGACGAGGACTACAAGATAGATAAATCTAGGGCAAGTTGGAGAAATACTAGGTATCTGATGCTCTAGTTTATTGTATTTATTCTCTCATTACTCAACATTGTATAAATTTGTATATATGTAAATCCATTGGAGATTTAATCCAAGTGGGAGTTTGTTGGGTTGTATATCCTAAAACTCACAGTTTGTAATATTAAACATATTCTATTTGCAATAAAATGTTATTGAGGTTTTATTTAATAAATATATTATTGAATATGTAAACTGCACTTATAAAGTCTAAATCCAATAAACTAAGATTCATGGCTATTACATGAGTACTTGGACTTTATGTGGAGACATAAGAATGGATCAAGTTCGAGTAAATAGCCAAAATGGTCTATTGTATACAGATAAGGTGTGGTACCTTATTCTGGTAACACTATTGGACGCGACCCACTTTGTATTTAGAATAAACTATTTGATCCTGAATTGTTCATGTGGAGACATGCGAGTGGGGGCATCTTATACAAAGAGTTTGTATGAGACCAGACGGAGAAATAAGTCACTCTTACTTTATAACGTTATTTACAATTTAAGACTAACTATTTCAAGCGATGACCTAGGTAACTCGACTTTAATCCTAAGCTAACTATGAACTCCTATTTATTCGGGATTATCCTTAGATTTGCATAGGTGAGGGTTGGCTCAATAGCATCGGCTCAATAAGTCTCCCATTTCAGGGGTAAGATCGGGTAGATAGCTGGGGACATAGGGTGCAAGACGAAATTCATTCCTACCTGCTTTTAGGGATAGTAGAGAGATTGTTCTCTTAAATACTTATTCTAGGTCTTGGAAAAGAGGTCTGCTCCTCTCATTGGCCTGAGAGGGACTCGGTTTAATGATTAGATTACAAACCAATTGTTCATTAGAAGATCAATGGGACTTAAGGAATAAGATGTAATCTCGGGGGTCAAACAACTTTTTGATCCAGTCATTCAACCTGTGAAGGGCTTACTTACTAATTATGGTTATATCGAGCGGATACTAATATATTTACAGTGAGGGGAGTGTAACTACTAGGCTTTAGTGGAGTGACCTGGTAGTTAAAGAATGTTGGTTAATTTTGGTTAAAGAGTTTATTCGGTTAATCTCGGATCGTTAGAGCCCATGATTTATAGGCCTATTAGGTCCCCCTACTAACTTACATACGGATTAAACCTTAGAATAGCGTGATTAGAGAATTTGAAATGCTCAAATTCAAATTAAAGCAATTAGTCATTATATACGATATAATTACACATTTAATTATCTAATTAAGTGAAATTGGAGAACTAGATAATATTTAAATTTGATTTAAATATTAATTACATGAATAGAGATTCATGGTTATAGAATTGGTGTTTAATTAATTTAATATTAGATATTAAATTAATCTAATTAATTATCAAAAAAATAATTGTTGGAATTAAATTTTGGTTAAAATTAATTTTACAAATTTTTGAAATTTGATTTCAAATTAATTTTTTAGTTTAAAATCAAATAAATTGAATATTGGATTTCAATTTTAAGAAATTGATTTTTAAATTAAAGAAATTGGAAAAATTGGACTTAGTGGGTTTATCCACATGAGATACCCAATTTCCACTGAAAATCTTTATGCTTTTGTGTCAAAATTGTGAAACGAGTGGCAAAATGAATAGTTGTAGAGGTTCATGCAACTGGTTTTTTCCCCTAAAAACTTAATTGAAGAAGAGGTTCTTCCTTTCTTGACACCAAAACTAGTTTTTCCCTCAATATTCCCAAAACTTTCAACTCATTTTGGATCCCACAATCGTATGTAAGGTCCTAGAGAATAGTAGGGAAGATCAAGTGGTGGTCTACAAGGAGTTGTCGAAATTCAAACTGAATTCGAAGAGTTGAAAAGAGTTCTTCAAAAATATATTTCTAAATCCTACTTTTTGTTGATGAACATGTTTTCTTAGTCGTTAAAATTGATGAATTAAAGTGCTTAATGATTCTTTTTGCTTCCGCTAATTACATGCTAACTCCAATACGAATGTAGTATTTGAAGGTTGCAAACTTTCATGTTCTTTTTTCTTGTTCTACTTGTTGCTTGTATGTAATTTGCTTGCGGTATGTCTCTTTAGCTGCCAATCTCATCTAATACTTATAGATTGACGAGACTCCATCCTGTTCTATCTTAGCCTGTTTGTGATTTGTTGTTTTCTATGCATATTAGGCTGCAGAAATAGATAACTGTTCTTGTTTGGCTTTTAAACTAGTGATGGTGGAGAGAACCGCATGATTCTATTTCCTAATATGAATTTTCTGCATATTTTTAGAGTTTGTTGATGAAAATGTCACAAGAACTTTAAGTTGAAGAGACATCCCCATGAAGTAAAATGAATTAAGGCATATAGGAGGTTGAATGGAAGGGATATGACAGATAAACTATCTTATTTTATTTGGGAAGCAAATGGGATTCTGTAAGTACAAAATTTATAGTCTCTTTAATTGTTGTTTCATCTGTATAATCCAAGACTCAACTTCTGAGTTTGAGAGGAAGCACAATAAGCTAGAGAGATATGACAGGGATTTCATCGAAGAGACATTGAAGGCTATTTAGAAGATTGATAAAGTTAGGGTGGTTAGGGAGTCAAGGCACATTGCACTGAGGTTTTAAATTTCTTCCATTCCCATTTGTTGTATGCCTATATTTTTTGTGAACACTGCTTCAAGTTTAACTCGAATTCACTACATTTGCAGAATGCATGGAAAGAAAGCAAAGGAGCTTGGAGAGACACCAATGAAATTGGATCAGAGCATTAGTTTGATCAAAGCACCCATTGTTCTCAATGAGGATCCTTCCCCACCCTTCCAAAGATCAAAGTCAATGTGGTAATATCACAAGCAGACCAAAATCAGCTAATAGAAGAATGAGTGTTATTCTCTTATCTCATTACATCAAATATTTACATCGTAATTACTTTTTCACATAACTACTCGGCACCATATCTATACAAAATCCAATAACAAAATGGTTGGTAGTGGGGCTGTTTTTGTGACCAAATTTATCATCATTTCTAAGATAACCAAATATATGGCACATCTCAAATTGGGAAGATATAAAGGGAATGGTTAGTAGTGGGGTTGTTTTTCTGACCAAATTTGAAGCTTTATCAAATTATATATAAATATCCAAAGCTTACATTCTTTTGAATGGGGATTGTTAGTGGGGTATGTGAGGTTTTTCACCACAGCCATCTACAATCGGGAATGGTTGGTAGTGGGGTACGTTGCTACATGCTGTTCTTATTTTCTTAATTTGATCATATACTATAATTTTGTATTACAAAGAATATGATATTTACATCTTGAATGTGGATTGTGCATGAATATTACTGGATTATCATTGGGGCCTTTTAGGTTTTGCTTATGTTTTATATGTTCACATGTTCTTTGAATTAACAAATTTCTAAGAAATTATTCCGACTGAAGTGGTTTGTTTTTTAAAGATCCGGCCATTTTGGAGGCATTACTTCCAGACTACACATGGCCTTATTCTTGTTGTGGATAACAATGATAGGGACCAAGTCGTATAGGCAAGAGATGAGTTGCACAGGATGTTGAATGAGGTATATTTATAGTTGCTTTTATCTGTTCACTCTGCATCCTATTCCTGATGAACTTTGATGAAAATAAAAGAGGAATGAGAAAAGAAACACACGAATAATTTACGTGGAAAACTTTAGGCCAGAGAAAAAAAATCACGATCTAGTCTAGTTTTTTATTATTCAAGTAATACAAAAATACAGAAAGACTGCTCAAATAAATAGACATACAAGAAGTCCTAGGCCCATAAGAGAATTACAAATAAGCCCCTAGGGCAAACCAACCCCTTTTTCGATATTCCCCTCAAGTTGGGGCGTAAATATCAATCAGACCCAACTTGCTGATACAGTAATCAAAACACTGTCTTAATGATGCAATGTTAATGTGATGAAATAATGGTGTAGATTGCGATGGTGGTGTATGCGTTGTGCATGCAAGTTTTCCTAGCAAAATCCAAGTATAAATTCTACTAGATTGCCTGGTAAGTTCAGGGTCGAACATAGGGACTAAGGAGACAGTATGTGATGGTGATTTTAGATTTCTTTGCGGTAACAAATAAAGCAATGCATTGGTTGATATGTTTGTTTAATGTATAGATTCTATGCGGTGGACTTGAGAAAAGAGTAAATGACAAAGAAAGTTACAATGAGTATGCAGGGGAATGGGTTGAGAAGGTATTTAGCTAGCGCTCCCTGAGATTGCGTTCAAGCTATGCGATCATGCTACACACATACAACAACAATTCATCTTCCAATGCAAATGCTATAGTTCCTGGTTTTAGGACGCACGCAATGTATGCGATGATGTCTATAGGACTTATTCCTAAGTCTCTATTTCTTGTCTATGCGATGATGAATAATGCACACAGATAAAAGGTGACTGCTTACCATCATATCCTATCTCTAAGGTGCATGCGATGCGTTAATAGTAAACAAAACTTATTCCTAAGTTTCTATCTCTTGATTATGCGGTTCTAATCTGACTCTCCCGAGCCTAGATTCTAATATGACTTTTCCAAGCCCAGATTCTATCCTTAGACCACCCTCTCGAGTATCTCTAAGGGACGAATGACGCATACATAATACAAAGATGATCGTATAAAATGAAGATCTCAGGTTATGCTAGCTAAGTGCTTCTCAACCTATTCGACAGTTTAGTTACTCATGCATAATGTAAAGAGAGTGAACAGATATAGAGATGCAAATTCCATTTTATAAATAAGTTTAGAATAAAAAATGACAATGGAAAATAAGAATAGAGAGCCTGGTAGCAATGTCTTGCTTCCCAAGGCTTTTACACTGAGTTTTCTCTACTCTGCCCAAAGAATGTTCTTGCTTCTGCAAAAGTCGGTTCTCTCTCTGTTCTTTGTTGGATCGATATGGCAACCCTAGAGGGGTGAATATGGTTTAACTAAACTTCTTTTCTAAATTAACCCAATTAAACTAATTAATACAGTTTTTATAAATAATAAGAAAATTTCAATTTATGCAACAAATAAGATGACAAAAATTTGATAATTTAATTCTATCAAATTTTAACAAATAAATAAGAACAAACTAAAACATACAATAAATTGCTTAAATTAATTGTAAAAATAAAAAGGAAAGAGTTAGAGAAGAAGACAACGTAATTTTATAGTGGTTCGGTCAAACTCGACCTACTCCACTCCCCAAGCGCCTCTTGGGAATTTGAATAAAATCTTTCCGACACTTTCCATGGATTAAAGCCTAACCGTTACACCACTACTCCTTTTACTGGTTCAAGAGCAAACCCGATCCTTTCCACGGTTTAGGATCAAACCGTTACAAATGTTGGAATTTTTTGAAGAACACAATACAACTCTCACTAGAGTGGATTTACAAGTTTAAACACTCAACAAGTTTATCCTCACAATACAATAAAAAGGAGAGAGATTTTCCTTGACTATTTCTCTACTAGTAAAGCTTATAGAGTTTCAATAAAAGAACTTTAGTAATTGAGGAATCTATGCATGTAGTATTTGATGAATCTTGCAATATTATTTCTAATGCGCCTATTTATAGTGATGTTTTAGAAGGAAATTTGGAGATTTACTTGTTAGTGACAAAGGCAAGGAAATTGTTTCAAGTAAACAAGAGGTGAACTTAATAAAAAAAACCGAAGTTGGTTCTTCATCCATGCCTAAAGAGTGGAGGTATGCTCCTTCCTATCCCAAAGAATTAATTCTTGGTGATCCGAACAAGGTGTGAAAACTCGTTCCTCTCTTAATATGTTTAATAATCTTGCTTTTGTTTCTCAAATTGAAACCAAAAACTTTTAAAGATGCCGAAAATGATGAATTTTGGATTTTTAGCAATGCAAGAAGAATTAAATCAATTTGAAAAGAATAAAGTTGGGAGTTAGTCCCAGGCCCTCTCATGCTTCTATAATTGGAACTAAATGGGTCTTTAGAAATAAAATGGATGAAAATGGAAATATCATTAGAAATAAAGCTAGACTTGTAGGCTCAAGGTTATTGTCAAGAAGGAAGGAATAGATTATGAAGAAACTTTTGCACCCGTTGCTAGATTATAAGCTATTAGAATGTTGCTTGCTTTTGCTTCTTATAAGAATTTCATTTTGTATCAAATGATGTGAAAAGTGCATTTTTAAATGATTATATCATGGAGGAAGTTTATGTAGAACAACCTTCGGGGTTTGAAAGTTTTAAAATTTCCTAATCATGTCTATAAGTTGAAAAAGGCTTTTTATGGCTTAAAACAAGCTCCAAGAGCTTGTATGATAGACTTAGTAATTTCTTGCTTGAGAATGGATTTAAAATTGGTAAAATTGATACTACTCTTTTTATTAAGACTAAACAAAATGATATGTTTTTAGTACAAATATATGTGGATGATATTATTTTTTTATTCTACTAATCTCTTTGGTGTGAAGAATTTTATAAAATATGCATAGTGAATTTGAGATGAGTATGATGGGAGAATTTAGCTTCTTCCTTGGACTCCAAATCAACAACTCAAGGATGGTATTTTCATAAGTCAAGAAAAATACACAAAGAGATTTGCTCAAAAGGTTCAAATTCAATGAAGGTAAAATTGCAAAAACTCCTATGAGCACATCCACTAAGCTTGACAAGGATGAAAAAGATAAGTGTGTGGATATAAAAACTTATAGAGGTATGATTGGATCTTTACTTTATTTAACCGCTAGTAGACCCGATATTATGTTTAGTGTATTGTCTTTGTGCTGGATTTCAATCTTGTCCTAAGGAATCACATTTACATGCTGTAAAAGAATTTTTAAATATTTGCTTGGTATTATTGATTTAGGCTTATGGTATCCTAGAAATGTTGAATTTAATTTGGTAGGATATTCCGATGCGAATTTTGCGGGTAGTTTACTTGACCGTAAGAGTACTAGTGGGACTTGTCAATTTCTTGGTAGTTCCTTAGTTTCTTGGTTTAGTAAAAAACAAAATTCGGTTGCCTTATCCACTACCGAAACGGAATATATTGCCATTGCTAGTTGTTGTGCTCAAATTCTTTGGATGAAACAAACTCTTTGTGATTTTGGATTAAAGTTTGATAATGTGCCTATATTTTATGATAATATTAGTACTATTAATTTACTAAAAATCCTATACAATCATTCAGTGGACTAAGCATATTGATATTAGACATCACTTTATTAGAGAGCATGTGCAAAATGATAATATTACTCTTGAATTTGTAGGCTCTAATAATCAATTAGCAGATATTTTTACCAAGCTTTTGAATGAAGAAAACTTTTACAAAAATAGGCTTGAACTCGGTATTATTCGTTGTGATGCCTCTTGATTTTATAATTTTACTTGTTAAATCTTTTAGAAGGCATTTTGATAGGGGGAGATATGTTCATGTTTTTAAAGGAAACATTTATGTAGTTCTAAATTTTTTCTTAATTATTCTTTTTATGATTCCAAACGGGGAGAAGTTTAAAGAAAAATATGCTATAAATTTGTTATGATTTTGATTGTATTAATTAGGGGGAGATTTATTTTTTTGAGTGAATTTCAAGAATGATCTTTATGGTGATATGTTTATTATGTGCTACATATGGTTTACATGTATTTCAAGCTATTTTTCTTGAATGGTTTGTCATCATCAAAAAAGAGGGAGATTGTTGGCTTTTTGGCACTTAATCTCAAATTAATTAAATTTATTTAATTATTAATCAATGTTTTGATGATAAACAAAATCAATTTTTTTAATTACTGAAAATCTTAGTGTTTTAATATGTCCATACCGTAGAGCTCGAAACAACGATTACAACACCTATTGAATCACTCAAATCGGAGTAAAACGAAGACGATATAACCGAAAAAGTCTATAGAGAAATACCGTGGCATAACCCACCATTTGCATATAGACATGTGGCAGCATATTGGTTTAATGGTGGATCATTAAGAGATTAACATATGATAGACTTTTGATTTTTGGATTGACTTAAAATAAAAAAATTGAAATTAAAAAGAAATTTTAAAAGGAAAATAAATTTAATATTCTTTTATATTTGTGTCTAACGGCTAGTTTTTTACACATGGTATGTTTTTTTATTTTTAGATTGACTTTAAAGAGAATGAATTTAAAAAGAAAATGAATTAAAAGGAAATGAATTTAATATTATTTTATGTTTGTGTCTAATGGCTAGTTTTTGACACATGGTATGTTTTTTTATTTTTTTTGAATTAATTTTAAAAAGAAAATGAATTTCAAAAGAAAAGGAATTTATATTATATTTTGTTTGTATGTAACAACTAGTTTAATTTAAAAATCTCCACCATTGATATTTCTTTTCCAAAAATCCAATGGTCTAAATTAATTGTGGTTTCTAAAATTTTTTCATCTCTATATAAACCATCTTCCTCTCCAATTTTTAAACCAACAAATTTTACATTTCATAATCCTCCAAAACTCAAAAGTTCCATTATTACTCTCTCTAAGTTCCCAATTTTTTTTCTTTTCATCTTATTCTTAAGAGAGTGAGTG
>NC_052358.1:55576626-55586159 GCF_009727055.1 Benincasa hispida
GCTATCATCCCAAGTAGCTTTCATTGCTTTCTTCTTGGATTTCTTGGATGATGTGAGAAAAGGACAATCGGTTCTAATATGGCCCGGCTTCTTGTATTCATAGCATATTACCTCATCATTTTTGCTCTTTTCACCTTTTGACTCTTTTTGGTTGGAGAGATGCTTCTTGAATTGCTTCTTTCTCTTGATGAAGTTCTTATATTTATGTGAAAGATAGGCAACATCATCTTCATCTTGGGAGTCAACTTCTAAAGAGACGGTCTTTAAAGCTATACTTCTTTCTTTTTCTTCTCATCCTCCATGTTTTTCTTGATCTTTATCTCATGCATCAACAACGAGCCCATGAGTTCATCAATGGAGAGAGATTTGAGATCCTTTGCCTCTTGAATGGCGGTGACTTTAAGCTCCCATTGTTTAGGCAAATATCACAATAGCTTCTTTATCTTCTCAAGATTTGAATACTTTTTCCCAGGTCCTTCTAAAGCATTGACAATGTTAGTAAATCTAATAAACATATCGGAAATAGCTTCATTTTCATCAATTTTAAATATTTCATATTGATGAACTAACATGTCAATCTTTGTTTCTTTTACTTGACTAGTTTCTCATGAGTAATTTCTAATTTATCCCATATCTCTTTAGCGGTTTTGCAAATAGACACTCTATTATACTCAACTTCATTCAAAGCACAAAATAAGCAATTAATAGCTTTGGCATTTAAAGATCATGCTTTCTTTTCATTTATTGACCATTTTTCCTTAGGTTTTATAGTGCTAACACCATCAACATCTTTCATTGGAATTTTAAAACCTTCCTCAACAATATCCCATAAATCATAATCAATAGAAAGCAAGAAAAATCTTATTCTATTTTTCCAATAATTATAATTAGTACCATTAAAGAAAGGAGGCTTTGTAATATATTGACTATCGGTAAAAGGGATAAAATCTAAAGTTGTCATAGCTAAAAAACAATTAAGTTTATCAAGAAATAAATATTTCAAGAAGAGCAACCGATACCAATTGTTGGATCGATATGGAAACCCTAGAGAGGGGTGAATAGAGTTTAATTAAACTTTTTTTCTAAATTAACCCAATTAAACTAATTAATACACTTTTTATAAATAATAAGAAAAATTCAATTTATGCAACAAATAAGATGACAAAAATGTGATAATTTAATTCTATCAANTTTTAGCAAATAAATAAGAACAAACTAAAACATACAATAAATTGCTTAAATTAATTGCAAAAATAAAAAGGAAAGAGTTAGAGAAGAAGACACCGTAATTTTTATAGTGGTTCGGTCAAACTCGACCTACTGCACTCCCCAAGCACCTCTTGGGAATTTGAATAAAAAAAATTTCCAACTCTTTCTACGGATTAGAGCTCAACCGTTACACCACTGCTCCTTTTACGGGTTCAAGAGTAAACCCGATCCTTTCCACAGTTTAGGATCAAACCGTTACAAATGTTGGAATTTTTTTAAGAATACAATACATCTCCCACTAAAGTGGATTTACAAGTTTAAGCACTCAACAAGTTTATCCTCACAATACAATAACACTCTCTCAAGAATAAGATGAAAAGAAAGAAAAAAATTGGGAATTTAGAGAGAGCAACAATGGAACTTTTGGGTTTTGGAGGATTATGAAATGTAAAATTTGTCGATTTAAAAATTGGAGAGGAAGATGGTTTATATAGAGATGGAAAAATTTTTAGAAACCACAATTAATTTGGACCATTGGATTTTGGAAAAAAAAATCAATGGTGAAGATTTTAAACTAAACTAGACGTTAGATACAAACAAAATATAATATTAAATTTCTTTTGAAATTCCTTTTCTTTTTAAAATTAATCCAAAAAATAAAAAAACATATCATGTGTCAAAAACTAGCCGTTAGACATAAACATAAAATAATATAAATTCATTTTCCTTTTAATTCATTTTCTTTTTAAATTCATACTCTTTAAAGTCAATCCAAAAATAAAAAACATACCATGTGTAAAAAATTAGCCGTCAGACTCAAACATAAAATAATATTAAATTTATTTTTCTTTTAAATTTATTTTTAATTTCAATTTTTTTTAATTTTAAATCAATCCAAAAATCAAAAGTCCATCACATGTTAATCTGTTAATGATCTACCATTCAACCAATATGTTGCCACATGTCTACATGCAAATCTTGTTTCAGTCATATCGTCTTCGTTTTAGCTCCGATTTGAGTGATTCAAGAGGTTTGGAATCGTTGTTCCGAGGTCTACACTATGAACATATTAAAACACTAAGATTTTTAGTAATTAAAAGTTGAGTTTGTTATCATCAAAACATTGATTAATTAATTTGAGATTAAGGGCCAAAAAGCCAACATTCTCAACGCTTCCTGGCACTCTTCCGATTTAACCAGGACGATCTTTCGCCGCCTTCTCTCTTCACTCGCCTCCGCCTTCTTAGTATGTAAAATTACAGACTACGGCTATCTAAGTATATGGTGAAGAAGAACTCTAAATTCTAAATAGCGGAACCAAACTGCTTTAACGAAAGTAGCCTTCGGTATTTATAGAGCTTCAGGGTGAAGAGCTTTTTCTCTCAAATGATTGCACTGATGGAATGTCATTAATTCTCTATCTGATGCGCTGATTAATTGTCACCAAAAAGTTGAGTGTACTTGCAACAGTGTGTCGTTAACGGCTTGTAAACTAAATTCGGATTCGATCGTCATCAGCTTTCTGTCCCATCGTGATTTATTAAGCTTTCACCTTGATGCACCGGCTTTATGCGGCCACCTTCTTGAGCGGATCTTTGCGAACGCATACGATCGCATAGCCTTGCGGTCGCAATCTCTTAATGCGCTCGTACGTTGAATTTCTTGGATCGCAATTCTGCCTTGCGCCAACGTATTTTTCTGCACAAAATACGTAAATTAGTCACTTTAATGCGATGGATGCATGCGATCATAATGTTCTAAACTTAATGCTTTTGGACACGATTTTATATATTTTTACCGTCACAATCCTGCATAGTTTTATATCTTTGCATTGCAATAACGTGCATTTCTGCCCATTATCACTTAACCACCCCTTTGTAAGGACATATGCAATCTGTTGATTAGAAGGGATGTAGGGAATACATATGCTCCCATTGTCCAATCTTTCTTTAATGAAATGTCTGTCAATCTTGACGTGTTTAGTCCTATCGTGTTGGACCGAATTGTTAGCAATACTTATTGCTGCTTTATTGTCACAGAACAATTTCATTGAAAGTTCACTGTCTTGTCGAAGATCTGTCAATACTTTTTTCAACCAGATTTCTTCACATATCCCCAAACTCATGGCCCTGTACTCGACTTCTGCACTACTTCTGCAACCAGTCCCTGTTTTTTACTTCTCCAAGTGACTAGATTGCCCTAGACAAAAGTGCAATACCTAGACATAGACTTTCTATCAACAGCAGACCCAGCCCAGTCCGAATCAGTATATGTTCCTCATAGGGAGCTTGCATGAATTGACAAACAACACTCACGACATAAGATATATCAGGTCTCGTGTGAGATAAATATATCAATTTTCTGACTAATCGTTGATATCTCTTTTTACTAATAGGGGCTCCATTGTTAACATTACTCAGTTTGGCATTATACTCCGCAAGGGTGTCTACAGGTTTACACCCAGTCATTCTTGTTTCTTTGAGGAGATCCAGAGTATACTTTCGTTGTGAGACAAAGATACCCTCCCTCGACTGAGTCACCTCCATCCCAAGGAAGCATCGCAATTTTCCTAGATCTTTAATTTCAAATTCTTCAGCCATCTTTGTTTTAAGTCTCATAATTTCATCAGTATCATCAACGGTCAGTACAATGTCATCTACATACACAATAAGTACTGAGATCTTTCCTATACTAGACTTCTTAGTAAACAATGTATGGTCTGAGTGCCCCTGATCATATCTCTGTGCTTTAACAAACGTGGTGAATCTGTCAAACCAAGCTCTTGGAGACTGTTTTAACCCATATAGTGACTTCTTCAATCTAAAAACCCGATGTTTAAACTTGTTTTCAAAGCCGGGTGGAAGGCTCATATAGACTTCTTCTTCGAGTTCTCCATTAAGAAACACATTCTTCACATCCAATTGGTACAAAGGCCAATCTTTATTAACATCAACAGATAACAGCACCCGGATCGTATTTAGTTTGGCCACAGGAGAGAATGTCTCAGAGTAATCAATACCAAAGGTTTGAGTAAAGCTTTGGGCTACCAATCTCGCCTTGTATCTGTCAATCGAGCCATCGGATTTGTACTTGACAGTAAGAACCCATTTACATCCAACCGTCTTGTGCCCCTCAGAAAGAGCAACCTGTTCCCATATCTCATTTTTCTCTAGAGCTCTCATTTCTTCCATAACTGCAGCCTTCCACTCAGGAGTTTCCATGGCAACATGTATATTACTTGGAACCATTACCGTATCTAGACTGGTAGTGAGAGCCTTGAACTCAGGAGATAGGTTACTATATGTGATGTAACTATGCATAGGGAACTTTGTACATGACCTAGTCCCTTTTCTCTAGGCAATTAGAAGATCGAGAGACGCATCACGGTTTACCTCTTCTCCAAGTTTCTTACTGCAGCTAGCCGTCTGATCTATGTATATTTCTTTAGAAGGACTTCCTACACAATCACCTTTCCTTCCACTATTCTCATTTGTTGGAGTTATTTCCTCAGTGTTGTCTTTTCCATCAGTTTCTCCATCATCTTCAATTCCCTCAATTTTCTCATCATTTTCACCAATCTCTATATCTCTGTCCACTATGAAATTATTAGTCTCAACACAATCATTAGTATCACAAACAGGGATGTTCATACCTAGAACTGAGACCGAGTTAGACTCATGAACTGGAACCGGAGAAGCGACAGGCAGCACTGTTTTCTTCTTGAGATTCTTCTTGTAGTAAGTTATCCAAGGGACTTGATTAGTGGGAAGAATAGGACTATGGAGAACAGGGCTAGGATGTTCAGGTTCAGCCGACACCTCTAGGGGAATATAATACGTGGACCAGTTAGCCTCTTAACTAGGACTCTCCCTCTGAAGAGGATAAATGGGAAAGAAAGGCTTATCCTCGAGAAAGGTGACATCCAAAGACACAAAGTATTTCTGAGATGAGGGATGATAACACTTGTACCCACGTTGATGGAGAGGGTACCCAACAAAGACACATTTCTGGGCACGAGGAGTGAATTTTAGTACAATTGGGATCGTGGGTATAAACGAAGACAACACATCCAAACACCCGTAGAGGTACGTCAGGAATTAACCGAGTGTTGAGATACGATTCTTTTGAAACTATTCAAGGGGATTATGAAAGGCTAAGACACAGGAAGGCATGTGGTTAATAAGGTGGGTTGTAGTGAGGATAGAATCGCCCTTAGATAGGAAGGAAGAGAGGTAGATATCATAAAGGAATGAGCGACCTCTACTAGATGCCTATTTTCCTCTCGGCTACTCCGTTTTGCTAGGGAGTATAGGCACACGAGCTTTGATGGATAATTTCCTTTAGAGACCAGGAAGTCTCTAAAACGAGTTAATTAACGAACTCACGCCCGTTGTCACTCCGTAAAATGGTAATTTTTGTGTTGAACTGGGTTTCTACGGTCGCATAGAATTTTTGGAAAATAGATGACACCTCAGACTTATCGGTCAAAAGCAAGACCTAGGTCATTTTGGTGTGATCGTCAATAAAGGTGACAAACCACCGTTTGCCTGTAGAGGTAGTAGTTGGTGAGTGACCCCAAACATCACTGTGGATAAGACTGAAAGTTTGGATGGTTTGTAAGGTTGAGAGTGAAAAGAAACACGACTTTGTTTAGCCCGGATACGCACATCACACTTTAAGGATGATAGATTAATATTATGAAATAAATGTGGAAAAAGATAATTCATATATTAAAAATTGGGATGTCTCAGATGGTAATACCATAACATAAAATCGATTTCAACAGTAGAGAAATTCAAAGAAATAAAACTAGTCCTATAATCATGCTTAAAGAAAGTTTCATCAGTCAGGAAATAGAGCCCCCTATCGTGTCGAGCAGTGCCAATCATCGTCCCCGAGCTCAGACCCTGAAACAAAACAATGTCGGGTGAGAAAATAGTCTGACACTTTAGGTCCCTTGAAATTTTACTGGCAGATAGTAAGCTGTACGAAATTCTAGGAACATGCAACACATCACGCAATATTAGACCCTTAAACGGAGAAAGATGTCCTTTCCCTGCGACAGGGACAAAGGACCCATATGCGATTCTAATCTTTTCATTTCTAGTGCTCAGGTGATATGATATAAAATGATCAGAAGACCCGGTCAGGTGATCTGTTGCTCCAAAATCCACAATCCAGGGTTGTTTTCCATTAATGATAATAAAACCAAAGGACTGAGTCGTACCTAAGTGTGCAATTGCACTAACCCCAACGATACTTAAGTTACTCTGGCCGTCAGCTTGATGCGAAGTTGAAGCCTTGCATTCGTCGAATTGCTGACCAGAGCCCGTCTAGAACCAATCTTATCCTATGACAGACGTCGTTTGTAATTTGGAGGTTTTCCATGCAGCTTCCAGCACTGGTCTTTCGTGTGCCATGGTTTTTTGCAATGCTCACTAACAGGTGGAGGTTTCTTGTCACTATCAGATCCGGAGGACTTGGTGGCAAAAGCAGCAGCCTCAATAGATGTAACTACTAAAATAGTCATGGCACTAGACCTCTCTTCTTCGAGGCGTATTTCAGAGCACACCTCCATCGGTGACGGTGTAGGACGTTGGCCCAAGATCCTACTGTAAACACTGTCAAACTTCGGATTTAGCCCAGCCAGAAAATCATACACTCGATCAGCTTCCTCAATTTTGGAATACTGCGTGTGTACATTTCTAGATAATCTCATGATATAAGTCCATTTATTGCCATAACAAGAATAATTTGTTGAAGTATGACGTTACGTCCATAGTCCCTTGCTTACATTCATGGACTTGCTTGTGTAAGGTATAAAGGCAGGATGCATTCTATTTCTTCGAATACAACTGCTGTACTGCATCCCAAATGTCTTTGGCAGTTGCCGATAAAGTAACAGTCTGCCAATTTGAGGTTCCATGCTACTCACCAGAACTGATCGTAGCAATGAATCTTCTACTCTCCAGATACGTTCGTGGGGGCTACCAGGTTCAGGTTTGGGTATTTCCCCAGTTAGATAGCCAAATTTCTTTCTTTCTTCTAGAGCCATTCTGGTGGATTGCGACCAGGAGAAATAATTTTGGCCATTTAGCTTTTCTCCAATAATAATTCCTGCAAAATGTCCCATTGATCCAGATAACAAATTTGCAGCAGGTAAAGAATGGAAAGAGTTTACCGAGTTCTCAGAGCATAGCTATAAATTAGATGACTCTGGTTAAGCACTTTGCGAGTCTGTGCCAAGAACTGACCCAAAATCCGTGAGTTGTTGCTGAAGGAAAAGAAAACTGCTTTTAATCTCATCAGAACACACCCCATTCACACCTGCCGGAGAGTTTGCCAGAAACATGACAGGACTGGCGTCACTACAGTCAGAATGGACCAACTGATCTATCGTCGCAGGCTGCTGGTCAGAGACACCATTGACGAAGTCGTGGCTAGTCAAGCCAAAGAAGTCGTCACGGCTTCCAGTCTGAACCCAAGGATTCGCGGTGAAGGCTCGTCGAGTTTGGATGCCGACGACCGATTTGGTGTGCGCGGAAGGTTGGGCTACGATCGAATTTAATCGCCAAACGTCGTCTGCACCCGGGAGATCGACGGATCTACGACTGAAGTAGGGTTGGGCATCATTTAGATCTGGACACCGAAATCCTTCTACACTCGATACGTCGACAACTTCGATAGGGTTCCTGTGTTCCTCCACAGTCGGCCTCGATTCTCCTTGGCTGGACGTGACCTGATCTGTCCGTCGTTGGATTAGGTTGTCTGTCCGGCGGCACTCATTTGTTGAAGAAGGCAAGGTAAGGCATTTCTAGGTACTGTTGGACAGCTTCCTTAATCGTGTCAGTTATCTCAAAATTGGTCATCGAAGGAGACTCATCAATGGTGGCTAGGGTTTTTTTGCCTTGCTTTGATACCATGATGAAAATAAAAAAGGAAGGAGAAAAGAAAAACACGAATAATTTACGTGGAAAACCCTAGGCCAGGGAGAAAAAACCACGATCTAGACTAGTTTTTTATTATTCAAGTAATATAGAAATACAGAAAGACTGCTCAAATAAATAGACAGACAGGAAGCCCTAGGCCCATAAGAGAATTACAAATAAGGCCCTAGGGCAAACCAACCCTTTTTCGACAAACTTAACTAGCAGTTTTCCGTCTTGATGGACTATAGCCGATTTTTGTTCCTACTGTATCCATATTTTTCTGTATCATGCCTGCTGCCTTTACTTTCTTGTTGTTCCATTATTATTTCTTTTTAATGCTTATCAAATTCTGCTATTTGTCACCATTTCTCTCCGTGCTTTTATTTGTTGCTTGGTTTTGATCTTCTTCCTCTCCGTGCTTTTATCAATGGCCATAATGCTACCTATTTGACAATAACTGTTTTTAGCCAGTCTTCTGTCATTGGAAAGTATGATCGATAAAGATCTCTTGTTGCTAAGTTTTTTTTTTTCGGTTTAGTAGTATTGCCTTATTGGGACGTTTTGTGATATCACATAAAATGCTGAATCTTGTTGCAGGATGAGCTTGGAGATGCTGTTTTTCTTGTATTTGCTAACAAGCAAGATCTTCCTAATGCCATGAATGTTGCAGAAATAATTAACAAACTCGGTCTTCACTCCCTTCACCAACGCCACTGTAAATATAACTCCTTTTGCTCTTTAGTGTGATGTCCTGATTTGATGCAGTGTACAGCCAGTTTCTTGTTGTCACCCATAACAAAATGTGGAAGCAATTGTTGAATCATGATCTAATTATACTCTTGGTCTTTCCAATGACAATTAAGTGGATTGTTGCCGTTTTCTCGCGACTGCTCCTTCACTTCACCTCTTTTTGGCTGCTTAGGCATCACATTTGAGATTGTGAAAATGGACAAGGTCACCCAACTTGTTTGCCTATTGAGAGAGGAAAATAAAATCTTAATTAACTTTGTGACATTTTGTGATCTTTTTATTATAGAAGAAGTGATATTGATTAAAAATTTCTTCAAGGATTCTGCTATGTCGTTGAGGATGAAAAAGTTTAAGAGAGATATCTTTGTTATTATATTTGTGATTTGTTTAGATAAATATAATACACATGAAATTGGTTGAAAATTACTTTACATATTTTGTCTATAAATATTAGTAGGTTCTTTGTTTAGATAAATATAATTCATGTAAAAATTATATGTTAAAATTAATATGAACATGATTCATATTGAAATTATATAGTTTGATGAGAGAGATTGCTATTTGAATGTGATTCAAATATTAATTTATTTGAATGTGATTTATATAAAAACTATAGGTTATATGTTATATATAATATAAGATATA
>NC_052358.1:55586169-55681047 GCF_009727055.1 Benincasa hispida
TATATATATATTAAATGAAAATTCAAATTTTTTTGAATTTTAAAATTTAAGAAAAAAAATGAGAGAGTTTAACTCCCTCAACCCCACATCAACTTCTCAAGAATGTGAAAAAGAAAAAAGGAAAAAAAAAAAAAAAAGAGAGAGATCATCATCTTCTTCTTGGTCTCTCTGTGATCTCTCAAACTTTCATTCTTTCTCTCTCACCAAGATTGAGTGGAAGCCTATGAAACTCTGCACGATTCTCATCCTTAAGAATAACGAGGAGGACCTCGTGGTAGTGCCCTCTTCATCCTATATGTTGTATTCATCGTTGCGAGTTTAGGAGATCGAGAGAAGCAGCCTGTGATCGTGTTTGTGAGAGGAAGCGAGAAGACAGTATTCTTTATTGGTATGTGATATCCTATCCCTCTTCTCCTCTCTGTACTTTCTCAATAGTAGCATGCTTAAGTTAATAATTATGTTTATCCTTTAGTTCCTGTCACTTGGAATACTTTATATGTTTTGTAAAACAAAATCTAGAGACAATGACATCCAATTACTTCCGCTGCGGGGAATTTCAATCCTTGCAAAAAAATCAATTTGAATACTTTACAATTTTTTTCAAGAAAATTGATCTTGTTTTATTTGTATGATCTAGTAAGGAGATCTTATGGACCTATATGTTATAAGGTTTAATGATCCAAAATTAATTTAATAAACTTTTAAATTAATCAGATTTGCATTAATTAACTATATGGCACTTCATTGTGGACGTAGTTACACTCTTATTCATTGTAGGATAAATTGTGATCTATAGATATAATCATTACAAGCAAGTTGACCCTTCATGAGTTGTTTGTAATTACAATAGGAAAAAATGCTTGTTTTACCTCTATAACCTCTTGCACCCTAAGTAGCACTAATTCTCTAATGAATAATTTGTTTATGATCCAATCATAAACCAAAACCTTTTTGAGACAATGAGAGGGTGGGCTCCGATCGTTCAAGTCATGGAATTAGCACTTAAATTACTCATCTACTTACCCTATATGAAAGAGTAAATTTCATCTTGTGAAGCTACATTTCCAAGTACCTATCAACTAGGATCATTCATACCCATACAAATCAAAGAATAAGCCACCACAAGTATGAGTTCATAACTGACCATTTATAATTGAGTCTGAGTCACATATAATTATCCTATGAAATATTAATCTCTTCAATTAACAGATTTACCAAGAGAGGTTAAATATTTTGCAGTTCAATCTTAACTCATTGTATAAGATACCACCACTCGCGTGCCTCAAAATAAAAAATTTGGATTAAATCATTTATAATAATTACATAGTGGGTCATATTCATAGTGCGTCACCAGGATAAGGCATGTAAATTTATCCATATACTATAATTCCTTTAGGTTATTTCTTGAACACAATTCACTTGTATGTAAACTACATATTGTTATGATTACATTAATAATCTTAAATTTTTACTGTAATAAATAATATTACATATAAAATAATTAAATAACATAATAATTATGAGAGTTTTAGATACAAGTCCTAACAAACTCTTCATGAGAGAGTGAATTTTTTTTTTAAAGGACATAACCTTAATTAAAATATATGTTTTTATTCGAAAGATGTGGTTATTTACATTGCGACCAAATAGTCTACGTGGTTTTCTTATTGTTTTGACAACACACAAAAATTTAAGGAATCGATCCCCTAATTCTCATCATCTTAATTCTTATATTCTTTTATATATAATTACTCACACGTTGTAGTGTTCATTAAGTCATGTGGTTGAAATGTTGCATTCATAGATTAGTAATTTATCTTATTATTGCAAACGATTGTTCATAATACCTTAAACATCATAGAGGGAACAAAATTATCTTCGATAAAATAGTGGATTTGTAGGGTTCATACTAATTTTATTCATCAATCTTTTCTTTCCACCTTTTTGGTTACATTAAAAATTTATTATCAAAACTCTACGATTTAAACTTAATAAAAAAATATATTCATTTAACATTCAAATTTTACTATAAAAATTCACGTTCTAACCAAATTTAACCACACATGACTTTAACAAGTATATATAATAGGGAAATGATTAGAAATGCCTATTTAAAATATCCAATTTTGAGATATGCTTAAACTGTTAATAATATTGTAAAAATGTCTACGAGAATTTTAGGAAAGGAGAGTGGAGTTTTCTTTTTCCAGTTATACCCCTATATTTCTAGTTATTTACAGATATACCATAACAATAGATATACAATTTTTTCTGTTAGAAGTAATATATTTTCAAAAAGATTTGACTAATATATATTCTCTTAACCAAAAAGCAACAAAATACTACAAATATTTATAAATATATTATTATTTATATTGTCTATATTTAGGGTTGAGATTTCTCATTTTAAATTTCCTGTTTATGAAAAAAACATAAATAAAGGCAGTAGATCATGGTGAAAGAATGAGAGAAAAGAAAAGTACAGTGTCGTTGGTAAAATTTCCTTCTCTACTTATCTGCGATCCTACCCCAATTGTGCCTTCTACTGGACCGAAGCAAATTAAAAATTTGATGAGTTTGAATTTCTAATAAAAGAGTGTGATTTACGAAGCCATTGAGGTCGGTTAATTTTAATTTTTGCATACAATCATTGCTAAAAATCTCATATGTATATGCCATTGTAACTTTATATAAGTCTTATAAATTGTTTGTATATACCATTGTAATCTTACTTATCGAATATTGTCATAAGCTTATATTATACTTTCTGTTATTTATAATGTAACTTGTTGTATTAATGCATATATACTTCATGGAATACATTCATAAGACAAGTTTTTCTAGATATTTATTTATCCCTTGGTCGGCTCTAAGTTATTTGTGAGTGTGGGGATAATCAGTAGGATTAGCAATTTTTTATTATTTATTTAGGTTTTTTTTTTTTTTTTTTTTGTTAATTGTACTTGGATATAGATATATTTATATAAATACATGTTTCTATCTTTATGCACGTTATAGGTCTAATAGGATATATGTATATACTCAGTAAGGCTAGTATCATTTCACCTGTGCATATATACATCTATGAACTTGAGGATAAGAAGGAGAAAATTAGTAATTTTGAATTGGAAATTGCAATTTGTGGGGATTGTTGTATTTGAATTTGTTTGTTTAATTAAAGCTTTTGTATATGTTGTTATTTTATATTTGATAAGATTTTGTTGTTTAATTTTCCTTTTTATAGGGATTTTGAAATAGTTGTTAAAAAATAGCATAATCTTAGTTGGTCTTGTCACATCAGATCTAACAAATTCTACTATGATGAAGGATCAGTTATTTTTGCATAAAAATTAAATTATAGATATTTTTTTAAAAATAAACCACCTAAATCTAGCTATTTTCGTGCTCGACCCTATATAATAATATAAATCACCAATGGACCCACCTACATCGAGTATATTGAGACAACATATTGGGTTAAGCCCAATTAAAGTGTGAAGTTGAGGGAGACGACAGACTCACGCGGGAAGTTGAAGCGCGCGTTGTCGTTTGAAGAGGTATACGACAGGACGGTAAACGATCGTACTAAGGAGGTAGACGATAACGTCAATGAAGTAGACGATGGTGTCAAGAGGTAGACGATAGCATTTAGAGGTAGACGATAATGTCAAAAGGTAAACGACAGCATTAATGAGGTAGACGATGATGCTAAAGGTGGACGATAATGGCACGCCAACCTTTCCTTTATATTTTCTGATGTTTTGAAACGTACATAGGTGGTATATTTATACAATATGAAATCCCTAATTTGAGAATGCAAGAATAATTCAACAACAAAAAATTGTTAGACACTTGTTGTAACCAATCTATTCTTTTGGTAAAAAGGTAAGACTATAATTTATGAAGTCTTGCATTGCTGACGAAGCTGCTGAGTAGATTTTCCCTTAGTGACATGGTTGGCTGTGTTGGCATCCTTAACATCCCCCCTCAAACGAGAGGGTAGTTCTATTACACCGAGTTTGGATTGAAAATGGAAGAACTATGAGTGTATTAAGGTCTTGGTGAGGCAGTCAGCGATTTGGTCGGAGGATGGTACATAACGAACATCAAGCTGACCACTGAGGACTTGATCACAAATGAAGTGAATGTCGATCTCAATGTGCTTGGTCCACACATGAAACACCGGATTTATGGCTAGAGAACCTGCGCTGAGGTTGTCACACCATAGGACAGGAGCCGACTTCTGTTTGACACCAATCTCAGACAGTAGTTGTTGCACCCAGATAATTTATGCAGAGGCATGAGCAAGCACTCTATATTCAGACTCCATGTTGGACCGGGCTACAACGAATTGTTTCTTTGAGGACCAGGAGAAAAGATTACCACCAAGAAAGATGTAATAAGTAGCAATGGATTTTCGATCGTTTATATTAGTTGCCCAATCAGCATCGGAGAAGGCCGAAATAGATAGGTCAGACCCCTGTTGAATGTAGAAGCCAAAGTGTCGAGTGCCACTCACATATCTTAGTATTCTCTTTACTGCTTGCCAATGAACATCCGTAGGTTTCTTTAAGTACTGACATAGATGATTAACCGCATATGTAATGTCAGGTCTTGTTGCGGTTAAGTACTGTAGGGCGCCAATCGTGCTCTGATAGATATAGGGATCGTCAAGAGGAATGCCATTGAAGATGGAAAGTTACTTGTTTAGAAAACTCGGAGAGGGTGCCAGTTTTAGATATCCAAGGTCAAGGCGGTGTAGTAGGTCTTCGACATAGTTTTCCTGATTCAATATAACTACATTTGCAACATTGTGTAGTTGGACTCCAAGGAAGTAATGGAGTTGGCCAAGATCCTTTAGAGCAAACTTGAAGTCCAAGGTTGTTACAAGCTTGTTGATTACTTGCGGATTGGTGTCGGTAATAATTACATCATCAACATATACCAGTAAGAGTATCAAGGTAGAAGTGCTCCGATATATGAAGAGAGATGTATCAGACTTAGCATTCTGAAAGCCCCAGCTACATAGTGTTGTCTCCAGTGTGTTGTTTCAGGCCCTTGGTGCTTGTTTGAGGCCATATGTGGCCTTGTGCAAGCGGCAGACATGATTTGGTAGTTGAGGATGAACAAACCCTTTCGGTTGACATATATAAACTTCTTTATTAAGGACCCCATTAAGGAAGGCGTTATTGAAATCCAACTGTCTCAGTTGCAACCCTTTGGAAATAGCAAGGCTAATGATGATCCGGATGGTGGATGCCTTTACCATTGGACTAAATGTCTCGAAGAAATGAATGTCAGGGTTTTGATGGAAGCCTTTTGCTACGATTCGTGCCTTGTAGCGTAGAATGGCGTCATTGGGACTTCTTTTGATTCTGAATACTCATTTATTCCCAACAATGTTCATCGACGATGACGGAGGAACTAAAGTCCAGGTCTGATTTTTCATCAGTGCTTGAAATTCATCACTCATTGCTTTGTTCCACTGCGTGGTTTTGAGCACATCAGTGACTCATGTAGGTTCGGTTAGGGACCAGTCTTTGTGGGTTTGGGAGGACAATATTTTGGGTTTGAAGATGCCTACCTTCCCTCGGATAATCGTGGGTGAGTAGACACGGGTACAGGTTATGGGACAGTATCGGTTGAAGACTGGGTAGTGGACGACGAAGGTAAACGATCAGTGGGTTGGGCAGTAGGCGATGGTGAGTCAGGAGGTAACGATCGGAGGGTAAACGATCGATAGGTAAACAACTGGTTTGTAACCTATCGGTAGGTAAACGATCAGTGGGTACACGATCGATGGATAAACGATCGTTGGGTAAGCGGGTGGTGGGTAAATGATCGCTGGGTAGACGATCGGTGGGCTGGACATTACATGATGAGGGTAAACGATCGATGGGTAAACGATCAGTAGGTGAACGATCGTTAGGTAAGCAATTGGTGGGAAGCCGATTAGTGGGCTCGACACTAAACGATGAGGGTAAACGATCACTGGGTAACCAATTGGTGGGTAGACGATCGGTGGGCTGGGCATTAAACGATGAGGGCTAACGATCAAAAGAAGAAGGTGGGAAGGCAGGGCTATGTGCAGTGTTATTAGTTGATGATTGGGTGCAGGTTGTTCTGATAATTGGTGAGGGTGAGGTTGTAGACGTAGAGGACATAGAGTCACTGTGCGGTGTGTGCTGACTGAGGGGCAGCCAGGAAACCAGGTGGACGACAACTGCTTGCTTGGTTATCCTGTAAGCTGAAGGAGAAACTTGACAAGGAAAATCAATTTCATCAAACACAACATGCCGAGAGATGAACAACCTACCATTGGAGTTGAGGCATTTATAGCCTCTATGATTCACACCAGGGTCGAGGTAGATGCACTTCTCTATGCGATAATGCAGAAAAAAGAAAGAAAAGTTGCGTCGATAGTATAGAAATTGATTAAGAAATGCGAGAATTATAAATTGTCGTCAATACAACCACTAACACCATTGCGATGGTAGAATAGATGTTTCAATTTCTATTTTGCAGGAAATCAGTCACTATATGCGTTAATGGCTAAAAAACAAAAGAAACAACGCATCTACGTCGTACTATGCCCATCATTCAAGAATGAAGAGATGATCAACGCAATGACGGCGCATGCGACAATCGATCAAGAGCTTAACGATCAATGCAATTTCAACCGCATGTGGTAATAAAAAATAACACTGCATGTGGCGATCGATCGAAGATGTAAAGAGCAACGCATTTGCGGAGAATTCTGGCAAATGTACAGCTTTCAGTTGTTCATTTCTGATGGGTTGATTGCATAACAGAAGGAATATTCACTCTGCCATTCCAAGAACTACCATAACCATAAAGTGGGGACCACAAAGTCAAAGAGCCAAGCTGCACCTATAAATAGCTTTTGCAAATTCACTGAAAGATATACTTGAATACATAGAGACGTGTATATACTGATCTGAGAGAGAGACTAGTCTGAAGCGATTTCCTGAGTAGATCCAGGATAATCAAGAGATAAGGCCGAGAGGTGAGTCTCCGGGCAGGGAATCCTTCCAATCCCCGTCGTTAAAGCTTTGTACGAAGGCCACTTCTACCAGAAGAGCAAACCTGAGAGGGAAGCTCTCCTTTCCATTTCTACCCCACGCCGGTAGGCAAAACCTCCGTCCAGGATCTGTGTCAAGATGTTGACACTTTTATGTATTTGTTTCTAATCTCTATTTCATCACTTGTATTCATCTTCTTAATCTTTCATTCACACCATGTATCGAACGCTTAATCTTAGTATTAAATGTTATGATCATTACCATTGTCACCTCTCTGTCTATTTCTGTTCATCCATAATCCATTTTCTCCATAATGTTTTCCTAATTCCCTGGGTAAATAGGAAGAATTAAACATGTAAATTAATTTGTGTTAAGGAAATAATTATGTTTAGTCAAAGCATGCTCAATGGTATCTTCACCTGTGAGAGCAGGAGTGAAGATGTTATTCCGCCTATCGAGAGAATGTTGGAAGAATGCGTTAACTAAAGCGAGAAGTACTTCCAAAGATGGAAGCAACCTTGTGTTCATCACGTTCATCCCTATTTCACCATAGAGATATAGGAACGCGACCGATCACCGAGAGGTGTACGCCAAGGGAAAGTGGAACCTTAGTTGCATCTTTGACGCAATTGACAAATTTGCGATGTTTTTACTATTTATTCCTTCAATTTCTGTTTCATACATAAAGACTTGCCATCGCATACCATGATCCTTTGTATAACTTCACAGTCAGTCTTGAACTCAGTATCATGTATCATGTATCTTGTATCATATTAGTTTAGGATTTTATTTTTAACGCAAATTTATTTATCAACGCATTTTATTTCATCGCACTTTAGATTCCTGTATAAACCCAATTCTTTATTAATTGTAAAAATCGGTCGCATATACCACATGAGTAACACATAAACGAAAAAAATCTCTGTATTCGACCTAGGATTATTCTGAGAAAATTGCGTTAGAATTATACTTGGTTTCAACGCAAGGAAACTTGTGACACGCATTACTCTATCGTATACTACAAGCCTATTATTAACAACACATATTTAGAAGTAGTGTGCATAAGCGATAACACAACATAACATTCCATCTACATTCCATTTGTATGTCATCAAGTTTATGGCAACATGAGGTTGCATGATTCATTCATTCACATTCATATTTGTCCACATGCTGTAAGACCTCAATTTAGCGTACCAAATAACTCAATTTATGTGAATTGTATGGTCGTAAGCAGGGGAAACATGCATACCCAAATATTCGAAGCTCCTCAAACTTGAGCTTCTTTTTAACATCACTTCCATTGGAGACTATCCATTTAGGACAGGGGTGGGAAGGCCATTAATTAGCATACATATAAGAAAGCATCCCACCAGTATTGTAAGGGAAGATGTGCTTGGGCTAGTAGGGTGAGCCCTGTCTCCATTATGTGTTTGTGTTTCCTCTCAGCCCTTCCATTTTGTGCTGATGTATATGGACAGGTATACCTGGAGACAATTCCAAGTTGATGACAGATTTTGTGTATCTTGACAAATTCTCCACCATTATCTGACTGTAGTGACTTGATCAGTGTATTGAACTGAGTTTGTATCATGGTGAGAAAGTGTTGAAAATCTGCAAGTGTGTCACTTTTTAACCTCAGAGGATAGATCCATGTGTACCTACTGTGATCATCAACAAAGATAGCATAATATTTGTACCCATCTCTAGACAAGAAAGGTGTTGGACTCCACAAATCAATATGTATAAGTTCAAAGGTTGCAGATGCTCTTGAGTTAGAGTTAGGGAAGGCTAAAGAGTGCGATTTGCCATAGCTACAAGAATCATAAAATTTAAGCTCTACATTAGATAACATATGGAAATTCTTTGATAATAAATTCTAGTGTTTTTTACGAAGGATGGCCAAGCCTTCTATGCCATGTAACCTTAGACACCCTATGCTTTAAAGATATGCTAAGAGCAGACAGATCTTTATTCTTGTGCACTGACTGCGATGGTACTCCATTTTCTACTGACTTCGAGCTCACTTCTGCACCTTCTAACTGATATAGTCCATCTTTAAGCACTCCCTTCATTATTGTTTGTCCCGTACCCTTGTTCTTAACAAGATAGTAATCCGTGTGAAATTCAATAAACACGTTATTGTCTTTTGTTAGCTTAGATATACTGACCAAATTTTTTGCTATGGCAGGCACATATAACATATCATTCAGTTTCAAATTGCAGGCATCACTAGATAGACATGTAGTTCCAACATGAGAAATTTCTAAAGTATTACCATTAACTACAGTGACTGCTTCAGTACCTGAGTATTCAGTCGGGTTGCCAAGATTATTGGAGTCTGAGGTAACATGATTAGAGATACCACTGTCAGCATACCAATTTGCATCAGTCATGTTTTCTTGTCTTGTCAGAAAGGGGTTACTTCCACAAGCAGTGGCTAGGGTTGTTGGATGAGGTTGTGTGTTTTTGGTCTGGTTGTTGAGGAAGGGTTGTCCCTTGTTTTGAGGAGAATTGGGAACAAAATCTCTGTTATAACTGTTGAAGCAGTAAAACGCTATGTGTCTTACCTTCCCACAAACTTAACACACAGTTTGTTGTTGTTTCTTCCTCTGCCTCGACCTCTACCATGGCCACCACCACCTCGTTGTCCTCCCCCAGTAGACTGGTTGTTGCTATTGGTCTTGTTATTTTGGTTGACATGTATAGTATTTGTCATATTCACTGACGCATTACTGACTTGGTTGAAGCCTACTATCATCTTTTAGTTTGACTGATGTTCCAATCTTCTTTCATACAGGAGAAGTTCCAATTGCATATCAAGCCACGACATGTCCGCTCTCCCTTAGATCGTGGTCACGATGGCATTGTACTCTTCATCAAGTCCTAGTAGCACCTGTGAAACAAAAGCTCTTGGTGGCACTGGACTACCAGCCTGCTCGAGGTTATCAATATTCATTTTCATAGTTCGAAGGTAATCTTCCATTTTCAAATTACCTTTTCTGGTTGTTTGAAACACATGTCTCAAATAATCTTCTTCAGCCTTGGATTGAACACCAAAGAGTTATTGAATGCTGGTCCATAGATCCCTTGCACATTCACATCCCATCACTTGAATGGCAACCTCTGGTGTCATAGAGTTATATAGCCAACCGAGGAGGAGTTGATCTACAGCCATCCATGCTTCGTATTGAGGATTTACCTCAAGTGTTATCGACGAGCTAAAAGCACCACTACCGAAGCTTCCTTCTGTGCTGAGCGGAGCAGCTCCTGCTCCAGTTGATCCAGTCGGCATGCTCTTACCGACTGTAGGTTGTAAAAACATTGGGGGACATACCTTTTGTCCGGTCAGGTGCCCTTCGAGTCGGTAACTCTGAAAGATTGGAAGCGCCAAGTTTTTTCATAGAAGGAAATTGCTGCGATCAAGTTTGATGGAGGTTATCTGATTGAGGAGTTGGTTTAAGGGTGGGCCGCTGAAGTTGGCTGTGCCGAGGGTGGTTCCCGGGTTTCCTTGATTGACGTTGGTCATTATTTGCTCTGATACCAAGTTAAAGAAGGAGACGACAGACTCACGCGGGAAGTCGAAGCGCGCATTGTCGTTTGAAGAGGTATACGATGGGACGGTAAACGATCGTAATAAGAAGGTAGATGATAACGTCAACAAAGTAGACGATAGTGTCAAGAGGTAGACGATAACATTTAAAGGAGGCAGACGATAGTGTCAGGAGATAGATGATAGCATTTTAAGGAGGTAGATAACGTCAAGAGTTAGACGATGATGCTGAAGGTGGATGAAAATGGTATGCCAACCTTTCCTTTATATTTTCTTATGTTTTGAAATGTACATAGGTGTTATATTTATACAACATGGAATCCCTAATTTGGGAATGCAAGAATAATTCAACAACAAAAAATGGTTAGACACTTGTTGTAACCAACCTATTCTTTTGGTAAAAAGGTAAGACTGTAATTTATGAAGTCTTGCATTGCTGACGGAGTTGCTGAGTAAATTTGCCCTTGGTGACTGATAACGAGCAAAAATGCACGTTATTACAGTGCTAAGTTATTAAACAATGCAGGTTTGCATTGATAAAATATATAAGATTGCGTCCAAAAAGCATTAAGTTTGTAACATTGCAGTCGCATGCGTTCATCGCATAAAAACAGTTAACTTTTGTATTTTTGTGCAAAATATGTGTTGACGCAAAGCGTAAAATGTGATCACAAGAAAGCAACGGTTGAGCATAGCGTTACAGCAAGGCTTTGTGGTGATTTGTGCTCACAAACATCTGCTCAAGAAGGATTGCCGCATAGAGCCACCGCAACTTGGTGGGCGCATCTAGGTGAAAAGCATAATAAATCACGATGGGACAGAAAGTTGATGACGGGTGGTGGCAATGTTCTTACTTTTTCATATTCTTTTTCTCTCCCAGGTCAAGTGTAGCTTACAAAACATAAAGGAAAAACAAAACTAAGCTAGGAAAAAAAAAAGAACGCAAGTAAAGAAAGCAGTATGGTTCATTGCCTGACTACGTCCAAAAAGTGCAAACTTTTATCGTTGGTTGCTTGACGTTGTTCACCTGTCAACTCATGTTAAGGCACATAAAAATTTTCATGCTTCTTTGGTCTTTTATTAGATGAGTCATTATAGTCCTCCTATACTGTAAGTCTATAAGGCTAGGGAACTCGACAAGGCATTACTTATTTAATTTTTTTATATATGAAAATGAAAATAAAAGAAAGACTCAACTGAATCAAAAGTAATAAAATACTTTGAAGAATAAGGATGGGAATACTAAAAAATAAGAGAAATGTAAGAGGTAGAAAAGATCGAGCTTTGCAGCCTATAATTTTATCACTTCGGTCTTCTCCAGGTGAAGCTCGACCTCTTCCTCAACCATATTAACCTATTTTTGGCACGGTAGGAAGCTCACCAACTTGTCATCGTTACTGTTTGGACGCAATTTCTAATAGAGCTCAGCCTCAGTGGCATAGACAATTACTATTTTACTCTTGCATCCTCTCCAATCTCAATGCTAAGCTTGCTAGCTAGACGACACAGTCAGCCATGCTTTGCAACTTAGCTTGGATTTCCTCCCCGTATTGGAGGTACTTCTATTAGAACTTGAGGGATTCCTGCTTGAACTGGAATTGGTCCTACTGAACATTAAAGAGAATTTTTAGCAAGTTCAGAAACTAATTCATCTAATTTCATACCTTGGCACAAAGTTTGAGAATATGAGCTTTGCTGCTCATTTAGGCCTCCAAAGCTCAAGTAAGATCTATCTTCCCATCCAAGATAATGCTCGCGAGAATTGTTAGGCATGAGTTATTGGCTAGGAAACTCCTTCGCAGAATAGAAATCTTGCATAAAGGGACATTGTAGTTGAGGACATCCTTCGATGGGGTTTTTTGGAAACGGCAAGGTCCTCAGAACGATAAATTGTAAATCGTCAAGGCACAGCGGTCAAGTGAAAAGCAAAACCTGCAAAACAGAAACTCGTTATAGGTTGAGTTGTGGAGCTCGCTCTCTTTAAGACATTTCGCGACTCTACCCAAGTGTGCAAGCAGGTCTGAAAATTGCTACGTCGTCCCCAGGATAAAACAGCCAAATGAAAACCGATCAGAAATGCACCGTTACCAACCAGAACGTATACCCTTTCTAAACTCACTACTCGGAAAGCTAAGATGGGGAAGGAGAGGAAAACGAAGTGGGAAATGAATAAAATGAATTATGTGTGTTCGAACTGCTGAAGGCCTCGCCTTTTATAGGCCTTCAGCGTCGAACGGTAGGGAGTGAGAAGAGCGCTCTGCCACAGAACGTGCGCAGACATTACGGATGGGCAGACGAAACAGACCGTTTCCCCCTTTTTTCAGTATAAAATAATATTTTTTTATTAAAAATAATCATCACATACACATGCTCGCCACGCCACGCCATACCACGCCCGATCAACCGGACGGACAGTGGCGACGCGTGTGGGATGTCCACCGAACCCACATTGGTCTATCTCCTCACTCCCTCCAAAACATGGGTACCCCTTGGGGCCCAAACCCAAAACACAAAGTTGGAGTACATAAAGGAGATTTCCAACACCAAATTTTCCAATGTGGGATTCTCCAACCAAAAAAGTTGGTTCCCTCTAGTTTTGAAAGTTAAATTTTCACCTAACAATCCCCCACTTGGAAATTTAAACAAAAAAGAAAAGATAGGAAAGATTTTCATCGAGCAGTTTCAATCTATACAACACTGTGCATAAGCAAAGATGTCTTATGACTTGAACCTTTACATAGTGTAGATGATTCAAAATATACTAAAGTGACCCTTGGTTTTGAACTCTATCTCTAATAGCATCTCACACAGAGTGTTATTAGGGTGTAGTACAAAAGCCCATGCTTTTAAGGCTTAGCACGTGAATTCTGATTTAGTGAATGCTCTAGAGAGTTTGTCTAAAAACTCCATAGGAAGTGGCCCTCAATTCCACATTCACACAGGTGAGTCTATCAAGGGTACTTCTGTAGCTAGGTACCCCACTTGTCATCAAGTATAGATCTCATTAAGAACTGAGTTCAACCTTTCTTACACTTCAGGATATCATGCTCAGATTTTAAGTCATAGGAATGGAACTCTGTGTTTGGTTTAGCATGATTCACTGTATATCACTCGTGATCAGTTATTATCCGTTGAACAGATTTATGCGGAGTTTTAGTAATTTTAGCCTGACTACAATACTCGCATTTATCAAAATCATTCTCTCAGTTGCATACCCTTTTCCTACAAATACATTATTTTTGGTAAGGGTATATAGGTCTGCCCACCTTAGTTTCAGTATAAGTTTTAAATAAACTAAGGTCGTGATAGACATGGTGCCCGCATATTTCTTCGACCCGACCAATGGAATTCTTACATACAATTAAAGAATGGACATCACACCCACACGTGCCTCGCCACGATCGATCAAATTACTAAAAAAGTTGAACGACAGTGGCAGCGAGCTTGTGGGAAGTCTACCAAACCCATATTGGTCTATCTTCTCACTCCCTCCAAAACATGGGTACCCCTTGGGGCTCAAAACCAAAATGCAAGGTTGGAGTACATAAAGGAGACTTCCAACACCAAATTTTCCAATGTAGGATTCTCCAACCAAAAAAGTTGGTTTCCTTTAGTTTTGAAAGTTAAATTTTCACCCAACAGGATTTACTTTCAATGAATATATTTTGCATGACTTCATTGCCTGCAATTTTCTAAGAGCTAACTGACGAACAACGGAGACTAGGTTAAAAATTTAATCCTAAGCTCACGAAATTAACGAACCTCTTCGTCCCACTAAGCAGCTCTCCTTGCAGACAACACCCGATATTGACGAATGAAATCATCTGACATGTTAGAACAAGTGTCACAAGTAAAGGACAATATTTTTTGGGGATTTTTAATACAAGTTTAACCAAAAAAAAAATCAATTGGCTTTTCAACCACGACACCAGTTTGAAAGTAAAGAATTTCGCGGTAGGACCTTCCTTGGGTAAAAAAAGGAAGTAGACTAGAGAGCTCCAAAACCTCCATAAAAGAGCCAAAATTCAGATAGGCCTCCACGACATTGGAGGTAGCAAACTTCTTAGATCATAACTGTTAGAGAGGACAAACCAGTTTATGGCTCTTATGGGAAACGTCCAGGGCATTGTTTAGCTAGTAAGGTATGTTTCTATTACAAGCAGGAATAACATACAACTAATAGGTGCCCCAGAAGAACTACATCTAATGATAGAAGCAGCACCCGAGTTCATATCAGGATGTTTCCAATAGGTTGAAGCAAGAGCATTGCCAAGTATATACTACAACTCGACGAGAAGCAGATAAGTCAGGCACAGTGGTGATAGGTACGCTCCCAATCTTAAAACACTATGCATTGGTATTGTTTGATTCTGACTCATCTCTTCGTTATATCATCAGTATTTGTAAAACATGTCATATTAGAATGAGAGCCTTTACATTATGTATTATTAGTTTCTACTCCATCTGGAGAAATTATGTTAGCAAATAAAAAGATAGAAGCATGTCAGATTGAAATAGCAAATCATACACTAGATGTAACCTTAATAGTCTTGGACATGTATGATTTTGACGTAATATTGGGCAGATTATTTGGTTACAAACCATGCGAGTATAGACTACTTTGCATGAAAAGATTGAAACCCAAGCAGAAGCATGTGAACGTCGTATCATTTAATTCCAATTTGAAATCAATATTGAAAAATAGAGAAAAATAATTTTTCTGGATGAAAGAAAATAATATAGCATGCTGTCTACATATAATTAGAGAGGCAAGGAGGGGATTTTGAGAACTTACCCTTGAAGAACGATTTCTTCACGTTTTCTCTCTCGATCTCACGAACGATCATGTTCCCGATCTCACCACCAGGAACACACAAATGCACAATAACAATCCAGACACCACGACGAGGGTTTTCTCATTATTTTCTAGGATGAGAATCAAAAGCGGAGTTGTGGGCTCACTTTTATTAATTTGTGAGAAGGAGAATTTTTTAGAGAAAAATTCAATAGAAAAAAAAATTTGTAGAGAGTTTTTCTAGAGATCAATGTAGGAAGAAGAAGAAGATTGATTTATCTATCAAAACGTGAAAAAACCTCTTTTCATGCATATGGGGAGTTGAGAGATTAATGGAGAGGGAGTTATATAAAAAATAACTTCGTCCTTAATTATTTAAGATTTAAATAAATAATAATTTAAAATTTAATTAAATAAAATATATAATAACTAACTTTATTATATATTAATAAAACTATATGTTATGTCACATATAACATATAACCTATAGTTTATATTATATCATACATATAATATAAGCTATAGTTTATTAATCTCTCAAATTAATAAAACTATAAAACTATAATATAACCTATAAAACTAATATTAATCGCATTCAAATTAATTTTAACCTATAGTTTATTATATGAATCATATTCATATAATTAATATTTGAATCATATTTAAATATTTATTTCTTCCGTTAAGACTTTATATTATAACATGTTATATACATTATATTAATTATATCCTATATGAATCGTTTTATAATATTTGAATTATATTCAAATATTTATTTCTCTCACTAAAACTTTATAGTATAATATATCATATACATTATATTAATTATATCTTATATAATTAATTTTCCTTTAATTAATTTGAACAATTCAAATTAATTCAAAATTAATTCAATTCTCATTAATCTTAATTGAGCTAATGATGAGAGTGGGACCTTATGGATTTATAGATTGAAGCTCCAATGGTACTTCATTAATTAATTAAACTCCTTAATTAAATTAATCAACTTCTATTAACTGTCGTTCATTCCACTAAAGACCGACAACTTGCACTCTTCACACAATAGATATATTTCTGTGTCCATTTTATATAATTAATGAACAGTGTGTTAACCCCTTCACAAGTTGCTTGTAAGTACAATTAGGCCAAAATTACTATTTTACCCCTATAGTTACATCTAACTCCTTAAGTACCATAAATCCCTCTAATGAACAATTAGTTATAATCCAACTATAATTGAACCCCTCTCTAATCAAGAGAAGGTGTGACGCCACATTATTCAAGCCCCGGTTAGCTCTTAAGGGAGAAATTTCTCTACTTACCCTAACAATAGGGAAGACGTGAATTCCTTTTTGTGTAACTGTGTTCCAAGCTCCCCAATCAGAAGAATCCCAAAAATGGTAGTATATAGAATCGACGAAACTAGCCACTCTCAACCATGCAAATCAAATGACCATCTTCATAGATAGGAGTTCACAACTCACTCGGGATTTAGGTCAAGTCGCCTATCATCATCCTAGTGAAATGTAAGTCTCACTTAGCAATGGTGTTATAAAGAGAGACTATTTATTTCGTGGTTCGGTCTTATACAAACTCTTTGTATAGGATACCCCCACTCACATGTCTCCACATGAATAATCAAGATCAAATCATTTGTAGCACTTTACAACACTTGTAACAACCACAAAGTGGGTCGTGTCTGTAGCGTCATTAGGATAAGTTACCTAGCCTTATCCATCTACTACAGACCATTTAGGCTATTACTTAAATATGATCCACCTGTATGTCTCCATATATATGTTTAAGTTACATAAAATAACCTAGGATCTTAGTTTATTGGATTGAGTAAATACACATAAAATAATAATTATTTTATTGATAACAATTTAGGATAAGGTACCTAGCCTTATCCACCTACTACAGACCATTTAGGCTATTACTTAAACATGATCCACCTATATGTCTCCACATATATGTTTAAGTTACATAAAATAACCTAGGATCTTATTTTATTGGATTGAGTAAATGCACATAAAATAACAATTATTTTATTGATAACAATTTGTTTATAGAGGTTAACAAACTACGAGAATACAAAAGATTTATGACACCAATCCCAAAAATCTCCCGCTTGTGCTAAAGCTAAGGGAGCGAAGTGTACAATACATATAAAGTACAAAATATCATAAACTAGGGCATACACTATACCCAGTAACATCTCCTACTTGCCCTAAACAATATGTTACATATCCCATAAACCCAAACTTTCTAGATGACCCTTGAGCACTTTAACTGTGAGAGCCTTCGTAAACGGATCAGCAACGTTGGCTCTGAAGAAATCTTCATGACAATCACATCACCTCGTTGTATAATCTCCCGAATCAAGTGATATTTCCACTCAATGTGTTTGCCTCTTTTATGACTCCTAGATTCCTTAGAATTTGTCACAATACCACTATTATCAAAATAAAGCATGATGAACAAAGACATATTTGGAACAACTTCTGAATCAGTAAGGAACTTCTTTAGTCAAACAACCTCTTTAGTAGCTTCACAAGCAGCTACGTATTTAGCTTCCATAACGGAGTCAGCGATGCACTCTTTCTTGATGCTTCATCAGACTATATCTCCTCCGTTTAGAGTAAACACTAATCTCAATGTGGATTTCCAAGAATCCCGATCAGTCTAAACGTTAGAGTTCGTGTATCTTGTAAGGATCAAATTCTTAGCTCCATACACAAGCATATAGTCTCTCGTTCTCCGTAGATACTTGAGGAATGTTTTGACCGTTGTACAGTGATTTAATCCTGGATTAGATTGATATCTACTGAAAATTCCTACTACATAGCAAATATCAAGTTTAGTACATAACATTGCATACATAAGGCTGCCAACAGCCGATGCATAGGGAACTCGTCTCATTTCCTCATCTTCTTGAGGAGTCTTAGGACCCTGTTCCTTAGACAAAACAATTCCATGTCTGAAAGGTAATAAAACCTTCTTGGAATCGTGCATCGAATATCTGACAAGCATCTTGTTAATATATGATGCATGAGATAAAGCTAGCATTTTATTTTACGATCCTTGATGATCTGGATCTCTAGAATAAACTGCGTCTCACCCAAATCTTTCTAGGCGGTTAGCCATTTCTTTGCATTTGTCAGAAAGCCTACATCATTCCCAATGAGTAGGATATCATCTACATACAACACAAGGAAAGCTATTGAACTGTTGATGATTTTCTTTTACACACAAGGCTCATCAACATTCTTATCAAAGCCATAACATTTTATATAAGATTTAATTGCAATATCAAATCTTATATTCCAAGATTGAGATGCTTGTTTCAGTCTATGAATGGATCGATTAAGCTTGAAAACCTTTTGCTCTTGACCTTCCTTAATGAAACCCTCTAGTTGATTCATGTAGATGATCTCTTCAAGATTACCATTCAAAAAAGCAGTCTTGATGTCCATCATATTTTGTAGTCATGATATATGGCTATGGATAAGAGAATTCGTATAAACTTTAACATGACAACATGTGAGAAAGTTTCTTCATAGTTCACTCCCTTAACTTGGGTATAACCTTTTGCCACTAGTCTAGTGATTTGTACATTTTCATCTAAACCCCTTTTTTTCTTGTAAATCCACTTGCAACCTATAGGTTTTACCACATTAGGTTGATCTACAAGCTCCCAGACAAAATTGAAGTACCTAGACTCCATTTCTTGATTCATGGCTTTAGTCCATTCATCTTTGTCAATATCTTCCATTACGTGTTTGTAAGACAATGGATCCTCGACTCTATCATCAAATATGATGTCTTGGATTTATGTTAAACCCATGTAGCAAACAGGTGGGTTCATAAACCTCCCACTACATCGAGGTAATCTCAACTCTTGAGATAGATGTGCTTAACTAGATGAACTGATATCAACAACCCTTGTTGAAGTCTCAATAGTATCATTTGAAATCTCACTTAAAACTATTTTGCTTCGTGGCTTGTGGTCCCTTATGTGGTCTTCTTCCAAAAAAGTGACGTTTGTCGATACAAACACTTTATTCTCATTTGGATCAAAGAAGTACCCATATCTTGTTTCCTTGAGATAGCTTACAGACGCATACTCTTGAACAAGGTTCTAACTTTTTGGGATTTGTCATAAGCACATGAGTCAGACATCTTCAAATCCTGAAGTGGCATAAACTAGCTTTACAACCTCTCCATAACTCAAAAGGTATTTCAAAAACACTTTTTGAGGGGATGATGTTCAAGATATAAACAATAGTTTCTATTGCATATCCTAGAACAAGTTAAGAAGTTGAGCATAGCTCATCATAGATCGAACCATGCCCAACATGGTTCTATTTCTCCTTTCTAATACACCATTCTGTTGAGGTGTACTAGGGACTGAGAGTTGGGGCGTAATTCCATGTTCTATAAAATAGTTATGGAATCTTAATTCCATATATTCTCCACCACGATCAAATTATAGTGTTCCTATCTTTTTACCTAACAAGTTTTCAATTTTAATCTTGTACTCCTTGAACTTTTCAAGTGCTTCAGACTTGTGTTGCATTAGGTAAAGATACTCACCTTTTTTTTTCACACTCATCGAACCATAGAGGTCTAAATGTATAAGTTCGAAGGTCTCTTTGGCTCTATAACCTTTTCCAGTAAAAGGTCATTTTATCATTTTGCCTTCAAGGCATAATTCACATACTGTAAAAAGTTTTCTTCTAAACTATTTAGAAGTCCACTTTTAACCAGTCTCTCAATCTTATTGAGATTAATGTGACCTAACCTTAGATTCCAAAAGTGAGCATTTTCTTTAGAACAAATTCTTGGTTTCTTATAATTGTTGTCGTTCTAAATATTTCAGTATTTAGGACAACCTATGTAACTAATAGGCTTAGTACATACAAGTTACTTTCCATTGAAGTAAAACTTATCTCCATTCCATTCAAATAAACACTTTATTTTCATATAAAGAACGAGAATACTTTTATTCAATCAAATAAGAAACAAATATTAAATTCCTCTTGATATTAGGAACTACATATACATCATCTAATAACATATACCGTTTCTTGTTAAAAAATAACTTGAGTCTGCCTACGGCAACAGCTAAAACGACCTCACCAGTATTAACTCAAAGAGTCATCTCTCCAGCTTCCAATTGTTTTTAGGAATTAAATCCCAGATGGGAAGAACATATGTCATTAGTAACCCCTGAATCAACTATCCAGACAGAACCGTCATTCTCTACTAAGCACGTCTCCAAGACAAATAAATCAGATTTACTATCATTGGATTTCTTCCTTTTCTGGAGAGTAGTGGGATCAGCTTGAACCCTCTTTTCATAAACTCCGAGTTTTATTTCAGAGGTTGAATCTCTTTGATAAACTTCACTAGAGCTGGCAACATTTGCCTCCTTTATCAGTCTCTTGACATTCAATATGAACTAGAGGTCATTTAGGGAACTGACATTATTGGTTTTTTTTCATAATCAACCCTGTGCTACTTGAACTGTAAGGACTCTTACTCAAACAATTCTTGCATTGATTGCATGATCTGAAGTTTACTGACTATGCTTTCAAATCTTTTGGCTACAACATCCGGTATGCTCGCCAAAGTATAAACTCCGACCTTATTATTGGGATTCATCCACCTTTCATATGCATCACGAACACTTCGTGTTGCATCAGAGGTTAGGGCTGGAAGACATTCCTCAGTCATCAACTATGAAAATGGTTTTAATCAAAATTTTCCAAATTGTATAATTAGTTTCGGTCAAAAAAATAAAGGCAAACATTGGAAAAACAGAACTTGACATATTTCTGAAATGAAACAAATTGATCTACATTAGATGTTAGCATAACTCTAATAAATTCAATCAATTTTAGCAAACTTTTAATGAATCCCATTTAACATCTAATTTTGCAATGATGCTTCAGTGATTTAGGACAAAAGCCACCAAGGGTGGTCTTTCACCCCTTCACTGAATTGAACACACTCTCAACCAATCATTACACTAGAATAACACTTATTCCTATAACGATTAGTCACCATTGATTTGGTAAAGAAATCATTAACTTTCTTAAAAATTTATTGTAAGTGTGACCATCCATTTGGGGACTAGTGTTCCACCCCAATGAGCCAACCAAAGGGAAAACCAATTGGGAAAAAAACTAAAGCGATCTTATCCATTTCTGGAGTTCGCCTTGATATTGACCTAATGCACAAACTATCCGAAGGGAGACGCTCCCAGGGCGCATCGAGGTCGTGCAATAAGGTCTCACAATGCAAAGCAATGAAGGAAACCGTAGGACATATTGTCCACATCCCTCTTCCACTTGCTATAAATGCTCTCTCCATTTACCTTGATATTGACCCATACAAACACCATCCGAAGGAAGACGCTCTCAGGGCGCTTCAAGGCCAAACATGAGTCTCACAGTGTGAACTTTAAAAGAGAACGTGAGTGAAAAATTTCACATTCATATATATCTATTTCCTCCCACTGAGATTTTAAAACCTAGGGTTTCTTACTTAGGTAAATTCAGCTAATTAATTTATCTAAGTGATTGTTAACTTTTTCCAACATAACTCTTACATTGGATAGTTGAACAATAATGATTTTGTGTATTAAATACTTTAATAAACCCTAATCATTCATTGCATCTTTATAATATATTTATCTAATTCACCTTCTAGGTCAGTTCCAGGTAGGGATATTTCGTTTCCATCAGTTTAAATACCTCATCCTAGATAGAACTTTCCTTAGAAAAAGATTTTTTATAGATAATTATATTATAAATTTAATCTTTTATTCAACTTCAATTTAATCCTATTAAATGGAATTAAAATATTAAACTTATTTCTAATCGTATTAGAAGTTTTTATTAACATAGGTCTAACGGTGAAATCAATTTTAAACCACTTAAAATGATTTAACCTGTACTTGCATAAAACTCTTATTATAGATTTTAATTTTAATTTCATTTAACTTATAACAACTATAAAGTCCAATGAAACAATTAAAATCTATACATGCATTTAATGACATACTTTAAAATTATAACAATTAAAATTTCTAAAGTGGTGTCATGCTTCATACATTTCATTTTCATTACAACATACATAACAATATATAATATAGAAATGAAAAATAAATAACATCCATCCATTCTTCTAAACTGTCTATTTTAATATTTATAATATAAATTATGCAAGGACATATTATTAATGCATACTATCATATCATATAACTGTTATATAAATGATGCATGATCATGTTTTTCATTAATAATATAATAGTCTATTATATTAATGAAACTACATTAAACATGCATTTATAATATAAATCTTATATTAAAAATAATGAGCATCCTGATAATTCATACAACAATATAATATAACGTTTATATTGAATATGGTGTATGAATAATGTTTATCTTAAGGTGGGATTATATACTATATGATATACAATATGATATACATTTCATTTAACCATACATCAAATGCAAAAATTAAATTAAACACCAAATTGGACCAAATTTTAGCATCCCTAAAAATTAATTAAATTAATATAACTAATTTATATTAATCTAATTAATTAAAATAAATAAAATTTCAAAAATATAAGGAAAAAACTGCCAAAAAAGGAAGCAGGCTCGACATCGTGACCGCTTAAACAAAAACCACTTGCACCTCATTCTCAAAGCATCGTGATACCTTAGCATTGTGATGCTACGGAAAAATTCTCTGTTTCGCTTCGTGTTGGAGCGTCTCGATGCTAGGGTACAACATCACAATACTACATCACAAAGTGCACTGTACTGCTTCGAAATTGCATCAAAATCCTCCGTTCTTCATCTCGATCATCAAAAATCTTGCCAAACTCGATACCCGAACCTTATAGACTCGATAACAATAATAAATATGCCCAAAAACAACGGGCCTTTACATCTTTAATCATAATTAAAGCAATAAATATAAGGTGCCAAGACTCGAGAACGATCAATTGCAAAATACATTAAAAAAATATAGAATCATTCATCATATTCAAAATGCAAAATGAAAATCCCCCCTAGACTCTGATTTTCGAAACAAATTGAAAAATTAAAATTAAAATAGTAAAATTTAGCTCTAATACCAATTGAAGGGATTGAATCCCAAGTGGAAGCGTGTGAACGTCGTACGATTCAAATCCAATTTGAAATCAATATTTAAAATACAGGGGAAAACAATTTTTAGGATAAACAAAATAATATAGCATGCTGTCTACAGAAAATTTGAGAGGAAAGAAGAGGATTTTGAGAACCTATTCTTGAAGAACGATTTCTTCATATTTCCTCTCCCAATCTCATGAATGATCACGTTCCCAATCTCACTAGAAGTGTACATAGATTGGGTTAGGTTGGGTTGGGGGATTTTTTGGAACAACCCAAAAATTTAGATTGGTCGGGTTAGTTACCCGTACATCCCGAATAGGGTCTCCAACCCAACCCAACCCAACCTTAAAATTCGAGTTGGGTTGGGTTGGGTGTTCAGGTTATTTATTTTTTCTTTCTTCTTTTAGTTACATTTTGTATTAACTTAAAATACTTAAATTTGTGTACATCACATATTAATAACTAAAATTTAATAATATATATAATATTAGAAATTTGGGTTGGGTTGGTTCATCCCGAATTTTTAAAATTGTAACTCAAAACCAACCTAACCCGAAATTAAAACTAACCTAACCTAACCCTTACAATTTGGGTTGGATAGTTAGGGTTGGATAGTTAGGGTTATTCGGGTTGTCGGGTCATTTTAACACCCTTAAATCTCACCACCACGAACGCACAAATGCACAGTAACAATCTGGACACCACCACAAGGGCTTCCACGTTATTCTCTACGATAAAAAACAAAAGTGGAGTTGTGGGCTCACTTTGATTAATTTATGAGAAGGGGGAGATTTTTTAGAGAAAAATTCAATAGAGAAAATTTTCACAAAGTTTTTCTAGAGATCAACATAGGAGGAAGAAGGAGATTGATTTGTCTATCAAAACGTGAAAAAACCTCTTTTCACGCATATGGGGAGTTAAGAGATTAGTGAGTAACTTCCTCCTTAATTATTTAAGATTTAAATAAATAATAATTAAAATTTTAAATAAATAAAATATATAATAACTAACTTTATTATATATTAATAAAACTATATGTTATATCACACAAAACATATAACCTATAGTTTATATTATATCACACATGTAATATAACCTATAGTTTATTAATCTCTTATATAACCTAATTAGAACTAATATGAATCACATTCATATTGATTTTAACTATAGTTTATTATATGATCATATTCATATAATTAATATTTAAATTATATTAAAATATTTACTTCTCCCATTAAGACTTTATATTATAATGTATCATATACATTATATTAATTATATCTTATATGAATCATACTCATAATATTTCAATCATATTCAAATATTTATTTCTCTCATTATACTTTATATTATAATGTCACATACATTATATTAATTATATTTTATATAATTGATTCTCCTTTAATTAATTTGAACAATTCAAATTAATTCAAAATTAGTTCGATCCTCATTAATCCTAATTGAGCTAATGATGAGACCTTATGGACTTATAGATTGAAGCTCAAATATTACTTGATTAATTAATTAAATTAATCAACTTTCATTAACTGTCGACCACTCTATTAAAGACCGAGAAATGCACTCTTCGCACCATAGATATATTTATGTGTTTATTGGATATAATCAATCAACAGCTTGTTGACCCTTCACAAATTATTTGCAAGTACAGCTAGGCCAAAATGACCGTTTTGTCTCTATAGTTACATCTAACTCCTTAAGTACTACTAATCCCTCTAATGAACAATTAGTTATAGTCCAACTATAATTGAACCCCTCTTTGATCAGGAGAGGGTGTGACACTACATTGTTCAAGTCCCGGAATCAGCCCTTAAGGGGGCAATTTCTCTGCTTATCCTAACAATAAGGAATGGGTGAATTCCTTTTTGTGTAACTGCGTTCCCAGCTCCCCAATAAGATGAATCCCCAAAATGGTAGGCATATTGAGTCAACGAAACTAGACACTCTCACCCATGCAAATCAAAAGACCGCCTTCATAGGCAGGAGGTCATGACTCACTCAGGATTCAGGTTCAGTCAGCTATGGTCATCCTGTGAAATGTATATCTCTTATAACAACGGTGTTATAAAAGAGACTATTTATTTCGTGGTTCGATCTTATAGAAACTCTTTGTATAGGATACCTCGCTCACATGTCTCTACATGATTGATCAGGATTAGATCATTTGTAATACTTTACAACACTTGCAACAACTACAAAGCGGGCATTGTCCGTAGTGTCACTAGGATAAGATACCTAACCTTATCCATCTACTATAGACTATTTAGGTTATTACTTAAACATTATCCATCTATATGTCTCCACATACATGTTTAAGTTACATAAAATAACCTAGAATCTTAGTTTATTAGAGTGAGTAAATGCACATAAAATAACAATTATTTTATTGATAACAATTTGTTTACAAAGGTTTACAAACTATGAGAATATAAAAGATTTAGGACACTAATCCCAACACTGCGAGGAGGTAATTTTTAACCCTCTTATGGAAGCAAACTTTAAGTTTATAGGGGCTGGGATCTTGATCTTGCCCAAAGTAATTTCATCTATGAAAGCCAACAAGTTGTTTAACCAAAGTATCTAGAGTATCTTGGCCAGTGTGGTTGACACTAGAGAAGTTGAGGTCTCCTTGGCTTCTGAGCTAGTGGTATGAAATTATCCAGATGTTTTTCTAGAGAATCTTCTAGTGTTGCCACCACATCGTGAGATGGACTTTGCTATCAAGTTGGAGCCAGGTACAACTCCCATCTCAAATGCTTCTTATAGAATGACCATAGCAGAGTTGAAAGAGATTAAAGTTCAGTTGCAAGAGTTGCTGGATAAGGGTTTTATACGTTCGAGTGTGTCACCATGGGGTGCACCATGAAGGAAATTGATCATGAGGATTTCCATGAGCAGCGGAATAGATCATTCCAAATTACAATCATGTATGAACATTACAAATTATAGTCGTAAACAAAACATACAGTTATACAATCAATACAAAAATTACAACATGACAACAACAAATGAACAAGGAGAAATCTCTACGAACATTTGTAGACTCGTCTCCATGTCCTTTGCTCACCAACGCTCAAACACTTGAACACCACGACCGCAACACAGCACAAACACTTCGTGCTTGAACTCAGCGATCGCCTCGATCACGAACACCCCAGCAACACGAACAACCTCTACAAAACTTCGACGGCGTCAAGTTGACTATGACACCACTAAAAAGGTTACCTTGGTATTCTAGGTGTGAGAATCTAGAGGGTGGGCTCTATGTGGACTTGGAATGATGCAGACGAAGGAGGATTGAACAATCATGTACACGATTGGGCAAGTGGGAGATGGTTGAAACCTATCGCATAGGTCGATGCCCAATCATTTAACAAAAGTTAAGCGATCGTCTAGCAAAAGCTAAGAGATCGTTTTAGCTCATCGTTTAGCTGCGTGTCTGTTGCTTACAAAACATTACACATTCATTTACTAAAACAAGTTGTCGCTTAGTAAATCTGTATTTACTTGACAAGCTCTGTGAGATTCTTTTCCGAGAGAGAAATCTCTAAATCAATTTTGACAAAAACTTGCTAAAATTAGGAAAATAATTTTTCTTTTATCTCACGGTTACCATGAACCACCAATAACCTCCCATTCAATTTGTTATTAGAGAAAAATATTTAATTATCCAATAATTAATATTATTATAAATATAAATGATAATTAACTTATCATACTATATTTATAACCTATAGTTTTAATATTCCATCTCATGAAACATATAAACCATAGTTCTTTTTCTATTTCATGGTACTTAATGTAAATCTCATTTACATTAAACCTCCACTTGATGTATCTCATACATCATACCAATTATATCATATATAATCATAATTATAAATTTAAACATTTCAAATCAACACCAAAAACTGATCTTCAACTGAATCCATTGAGCTATTAAGGGGACCTTATGGACATGTAGCTCGAAGCTCCGACGGTACGTGAAAAACTAACTAAACTCTTTAGTGACGGGATCCACTATCTGTTAACTGTCAGGCACTCCACTAAAGACCGATAGTTGAACTCTCTTTACCACAGATATATTATGTGTCCATCTTAACCAATCAGAAGTGTGACAACCGTTCACAGATCACTCGTAAGTACAGTTGGGCCAATAACCGTTATGCCCCTGTAGTTACATCTAACTCCTTAAGTACCACTGATCTCTCTAATGAAATAATTCATAATCCTACTATGATTGAGTCCTCTCTTCTAAAGAGAAGTTGTGGCCACTATGTTCAAGCCCCAAAATCAACTCTTAAGGGAGCAATCTCTCTACTTATTCGTTGCTATCATGATTCGAGCTGGGAGTGTATTATATAAAATAAATTGGAAAAATAAGTTCTAAGTATAAACGATGCATTCATGCTTTGATGCGTTTATGTATTTGTAACGCGTTGGTGCGTTATAGATGTGCAACAGAACGCACGACACTCCTATTGACATTCAAGTTTTCCTAAATTAGACCCAAGTATAAATCCAATTTAGGTTCCTGGTAAGTCCAGGGTCGAACTCAGGGATTCAGTTAAGCTAACGCAGACCTTGTGTTGTAGCTGTTGTAGGGATTTTCTAAATGTATGAAGGAATGTGTTATTTACACTAAGGTGTTGTGCTTGTGCAAGAAGATACAAAAAAGTTGAGTAGTGAGTGGTGGATCATGCGAAAATGGATTTTAATGTAAGTGGTATGTGTCGATCTAAGATGAATGTACGAAACCTATCTCTAGGATGCATGCGTCAAACATAGAATGCAATAAACACCAGTAAGTCTATCTCTAGATGTACTAGGCATTCTACTTGATGCAGGCTTATTTATTCTCTCGAATAGTCTAAGCTAAAGATGCTTTTACCAATTGATCAAGTTGGCTTAAGCTTTTGAAATGAAGTTTTGCATAAAGTATAGATGCATTCAACATAAACAAGAAATAAACAATGGCAAAGTGTGATAGATCAAATATATGGATTTTATAAAGAAGCAGATTGTCTTCACAAAAGCAATATTTAATCAGATGAAAGTACAAAAGCGATAAATGAGATAAAAGAAGCTGAGTCAAGCTGCAGAGTACAATCTCTTATATCTCAATTCTAGTTGTGTACAATCACTTGTATAAGAATCGGACGAAGTGTCTTTCTCAAGCTCGGCTTCCTCCGCTCCTTCACCGGCAGTGATGGTGGTTCTCTTCCCTTCTGATCTTCTTGACACCACAGCACAGCTTCTAAAGATCTACAACTATGACTACGCTAATACTGAGAGTGAGAACTTGAAAATTTCTTTCTGTGTATATCGAACTCTGGAGGGATTTCATCTATTTATAGGCATTGGTCATCTCCAGCTTGGTGATGGGCAGCATTAAATTCCATGCCCTGGTCAACTGCCTGACACTCGGAAGCTTTTCAAACGCCACCTGCTGCAGTTGCCCATACTTGCAAGTAGTGATTTGACACAAATAGCCTGAATCAATGAATCTTCTCAGCGTTGAATCCCTCCAACGCATGGCCCATGCGTTAGAACTTTACCTGCAGCACTTCTTAATCATGCGTTAGCTTCTTGTTGAAATCGTGCAATATAATGCGTTAGTACTGCATTATTTTAGTAATAAACATTCTTTTGCATGAGTTTGCTAATGTTTGAGTAATTCCATGCATTTTTTCTAAAAATGAGGAGATTTTATCATTAAAAACCTTAGTTGTTCCAACTTAAGAGACAAAATAACTTGTATTTCTACAAGTTATCACTAATCAAAGGACCGCCTTCAAAGGCAGGAGTTCCCAAAACATTCAGGATTGAGGTCGTGTCACCTATGGTCGTTTAGGTGAGATGTAAGTCTTTAGTATCAACAGCGTTATATACAGAGTCTAGTCATCTCGTGGTCCAAGTCTTATACAAACTCTTTGTATAGGACACCCCCACTTGCACGTCTCCATTGAATGGTCAGGATCTACCATCTGTAGTAGTTTACAACTTGCAAACATCTACAAAGCGGGTTGTATCCGTAGTGTCATCAGGATCAGGTATCCCACCTTAATCTTTATACTATAGACCTATTTAAGTTATCACTGAAGTCATGATCCACTTGTATATCACATATACATACTTAAGTTCACATAAGATAACCAAGGAGCTTTGTTTATTGGATATGAATAAATGCCAAAATTAAATAACAATTATTTTATTCATCAAACAATATGTATCTTTACAAAACAACGAGACTCTAGGAGAATTAGGACACCAATCCCAACAATCTCTCACTTATCCTAATGACTCGGGAGACTAATGTACAATACAATATAAAAATGTACAATATGCAATAAACTAGGGCATACCCCAATATCATCTCCCACTTGTCCTAGACAAGATGCCGCATGTCCCGCAGTCCCAGACTCTCCAGGTGACCCTCAAACACTTTAGCTGTGAGGGCCTTTGTAAAAGGATCAGCAACGTGGTGCTCCGGTGCGATCTTCGTGACTATCACATCACCTCGATGCATAATCTCCCTGGTAGAGCTTCAAGTTTACTATCGCCCGTAAACCCATGCCTATGCAAATACTGTCTCTTATACACATCTAGATGTGTATAAGAGACACGTGGTGCTCCGGTGCGATCTTCGTGACTATCACATCACCTCGATGCATAATCTCCCTGATTAGGTGATATTTCCATTCGATGTGCTTACCCCAATGATCAATCTGAGGCTCCTTCGAATTTGCCACAACCCCACTATTATCACAATAAAGTGTGTTAGGCAAATCCATATGTGGAACAACTTCCAAATCTGAAAGGAATTTCCTCAGCCAAACAACCTTTTTAGTTGTTTCACAAGCCGCTACGTATTCGGCTTCCATAGTAGAGTCTGCGATGCATCCTTGCTTGATGCTTCGCCAGACTACAGCCCCTCCATTCAGAGTGAACACTGACCCCGATGTCAATTTGTGAGAATCTCTATCAGTCAGAAAGTCAGAGTATGTGTATCCTGTAAGGATCAAATTCTTATCTCCATACACGAGCATGTAGTATCTCGTTCTCCAAAGATATTTGAGGATCGCCTTGATCGTCGTCCAGTGATCAAATCCTGGATTGGACTGATACCGACTAACAATCCCTACTACATAGCAAATGTTGGGTCTGGTACACAACATTGCATACATCAAGCTTCCTACAGAAGAAGCATGGGGAATCCGTCTCATTTCCTCAACCTCTTGAGGTGTCTTAGGACATTGATCTTTAGACAGAACGATTCCATGCCTGAAGGTTAATAAACCCTTCTTGGAATCCTACATCCTATACTTGATCAACATTTGATCAATGTATGAAGCCTGCTACAGGGTTAACCATTTATTCTTATGATCCTAAATGATCTGGATCCCTCAAACATACTGTGCCTCACCCAAATCTTTCATTTGGAACTGGGCAGCTAGCCATTTCTTAATGTCATTCAGATATCTTACATCATTCCTAATGAGTAGAATATCATCCACATACAGTACTGATGCTTGATTTTATGAAGTGAAATTATGGATGATATGCGATGGTGAAATTGCATTGAGCACTCAAGTTTCCTCAACGGAATCCAAGTGTAAACTCCACTGAGTTTCTTGATAAGTCCAAGGTCGAACTCAGGGACTTGTGAAAACAGGTTGCATTGGTAAATTTTAGGAAAACTTTGTGGTGACCAAAAAAATAAATAGTTGTTGGTTGGTTGTTGATTGCATTAATGAAAAATAAACAAATGTGGCGGATTTGAGAAAAGTCGGATTGTGTGATAGATGCACTAAGTATGCAGATGAACGGGTTGAGAAGGTCTTTAGCTAGCGTTACTTGGGAATGCGTCGAACTATGCGATCATGCTACAACCATGCACAACAAGTCATTTTCCAATGCAAATGCGATGCTCCTAAGTCTAGGACGCAAGTGTTGAATGCAAAAGTGTCCATAGAGCTTATTTCTAAGTCTCTACTCTTGTCCTATGTGATGATGCAAGATGCATAAAAGCAAGGTGACCGCACACAATCATATCCTATCTCTAGGATGCATGCGATGCGTTAATAGCAAACAATGCTTATTCCTAAGCTTCTATCTCTTGATTATGCATTCTAATTTGACTCTCTCGAGCCTAGATTCTAAGTTGACTTTCCCAAGCCTAGATCCTATCCTTAGACTACCCTCTCGAGTATCTCTAATGGACGAATGAAGCATACATAATACAAGATAATCGCATATGAATTGAAGATTCCCAGTTGTGCTAGCTAAATACTTCTCAACCATTCAACAGGTTTAGCTACTCATGTGTAAATAACAGAGAGTGAATAGATATAGGAGAAGTAAATTCAATTTTTATAAATGAGTTTGAGTACAAAATAATAATGGAAGTTAAAGGTAGAGAGCCTAGTAGCATTTCCTTGCTGACCGAGGCTTTTACACTGTCAATCTCTATTCGGTACCAAAGATATTCCTACTTCCGCAGGCGTCGGCCCTCTCTCTGTCCTTGAAGCTTCCGACGCTCTCCTAACCTTACCGAAACGATCTGTCGGCACAACCTTCTTCTCTCACGTCCGCCTTAAGGTAAAAGAAAATCTAATAACAAGGCTAAACTATGAACATAACTGTGAACTCGTAAAACAGCTGAACCTCTTTTATGAAGGATGCCTCTGGTATTTATAGAGCTTCGGGGTGAAGGCGGCTTCTCTCTTGATTGCTCAGATGGGATGGCTTTAATTCCCTGATTGATGCGCCAATTATTTGTCACCGAAAAGCTGAATGTACTTGTTATCGTTAGCAGCTGTCACTTAATTCAGTTTCGACTATCATCAGCTTTCTGTCCCATCGTGATTAATTATGCCTTTCACCCAGATGCACCCACCAAGTTGTGATGACCAAGTTGCGGCAATCCTTCTTTAGAAAATGTTTGCGAACACGATCACCGCAAAGCCTTGCGGTGATGCTGCGCTCAACCAATGATTTCCTACAATCGCAATTTTCGCCTTGCGTCATCGCATATTCTGCACAAAAATACAAAAATAAACTATTCTAATGCGATGAACCCATGCAACCGCAATATTATGAATCTGATGCTTTTTGGACGCAATTTAAAATTTTTTATCAACGCAAGCCAACATTTTTTAAGAACTTAGCACTATGATAACATGCATTTCTGCCCGTTATCAAGTACCAGGAAAGCTACTGAGTTGTTGATGATCTTCTTGTAAACACAAGTCTCATCAATGTTCTAATCAAAGCCAAATGACTTGACAGCAGTGTCAAATCTGATGTTCCAAAATCTAGACGCTTGTTTCAGCCCATAAATAGACCTATTAAGCTTGCAAACTCTTTGCTCTTGATCTGGACTTATGAACCCCTATGGTTGAGTCATATAGATGGTCTTTTCAAGATTACCATTAAGAAAGGCAGTCTTGACCTCCATTTGCCATATTTTATAATCATAAAATGTGGCTATGGACAGGAGAATCCGGATAGACTTGAGCATGACAATAAATGAGAAAGTTTCCTCATAGTCAACTCCCTCAACCTGGGTATAACCCTTTGCCATGAGTCTAGCCTTAAAGGTTTGCACCTTTCCATCTATACCTCTCTTTTGCTTAAAGATCCACTTACACCCAATAGCTCTTACCCCATCAGGTGGATCAACAAGCTCCCAAACCTTATTGAAGTACATAGACTCCATTTTCTGGTTCATGGCATTAACCCATTCATCTTTGTCAACATCCTCCATTGTTTTCTTAAAAGACAACGGATCCTCGACCCCATCATTCGTAATGACGTTTTGGGCTTTAGTCAAACCCATGTAGCAATCCAGTGGGTTCATAACCCTCCCACTACGTCGAAGCAGTCTTAACTCTTGAGCTGGTTGACTAGATGTTCCGACCTCAACAACTCTTGTTGATCTACCGGCCTGTTCAACAACTCTTACTGAACCCTCAGTAGTCTCAGTCTCACTAGAGATCTCACGCAAAACGAGCTTACTCTGTGGCTTATGATCCCTCATGTGGTCTTCTTCCAAGAAGATAGCATTTGTAGAAACAAACACTTTGTTCTCACTCGAATCATAGAAGTATCCACCTCTCGTTTCCTTGGGGTGGCCTACAAAGAGGCAAACCCTTGAATGTGGTTCTAACTTCTTTGGGTTAGTCGCTAGCACATGTGTCGGACAGCCTTAAATCCTGAAGTGACGTAAAATACCTTTATGGCCTCTCCATAACTCAAAAGGTGTTTCAGAAACACTTTTTGAGGGAATGTTGTTCAGGATATAACATGCAGTCTCCACTGTAAAACCCCAAAAAAAGTCTAAAAGATGAGCATAACTCATCAAAGACCGAACCATGTCCAATAAGGTTCTGTTTCTTCTTTCTGATACACCATTCTGTTGAGGCGTACCAAGGGCCGAGAGTTGAGACGTAATTCCATGTTCTATCATATAGTTCTAAAATTGGAGGTCTATATATTCTCCATCACGATCAGATTGTAGTGTTTTTATTTTCTTACCTAACAAGTTTTCAACTTCAGCCTTATACTCCTTGAACTTGTCAAGAGCTCCAAACTTACGTTGTATTAGGTAGAGATACCTAAACCTTGAATAATCATCTATGAAAGAGATGAAATATTCATACCCACCCCGAGCCCTAACATTTTTATAACCACAGAGGTTTGAATGTACAAGCTCTAAGGCTTCCTTGGCTCTGTAACCTTTTCCAGTAAAAGGTCGCTTGGTCATCTTGCCTTCAAGACATGATTCACATACCGACAAGGAAGTCTCTTCTAAACTCTTTAGAAGTCCACTTTTCACCAACTTCTCAATCCTATTGAGGTTGATGTGACCTAACCTAAAATTCCAAAGATGGGCGTTTTCCTTAGTAGAAACCTTTGGTCTTTTAGCTATTGTTGTCGTACTAAACATTTCAGTGTTAAATAAGGCTTTTATGACTAACGACCTTAGTACATATAAGTTATTTTCCATTGAACCAAAATCAATCTCCAATCCATTCTTGAAAATGAACACTTTATTCTCAGAAAAGGAGACGGTATAGCCTTGTTCAATGAGACAAGAAACCGAGATTAAGTTCCTTTTAATATGAGAAACTACAAAAACATTATCCAATAATAGATAACTTTTCTTGTCAACAAATAACTTCAATCTGCCTAGAGCAACAGTTGAAACAACCTCACCAGTACTGACTCGAAGAATCATCTTTCCCTGTGGCAACGTTTGCCAGGAATTGAATCCTTGGTAAGAGGAACTGACATGATTAGTATCACCTGAATCAAGGATCCAAGCAGAATCATCATTCTCTACTAGACACGTCTCCAAGCCAATAAATCATATTTACTGTCTTGTCTCCTCTTTTGGAGAGTAGTGGGATCGAGGTTGTTTGCCACAAAAGACATTTTGCACGATTCTTTCCACTATAAGTAGTCGGTCATATTAAAAGCTTTAAAAGGAAATACTAACAAGTTGCTGAAAAGAAAAACACATTGACCGACGTTAGGTTTTAAGCAAATACCCGTTGTAAAATAAGACAACATCCAATAAGGTTTTAGCAATGAACCCCGTGTGACATCTAGTTTCACAATGACACTTCAAAGGTTTAAGACAAAAGCCGTCGAAGGGAGGTCAATTATCCCACCTCTGAATTGAGAAGATCTCAACCAATCATTAATACTAGAACAACTCCTGCTCCTATAACGACTAGTTATCATTGATTTGGCCAAGAGATCATTACTTACCTAACAATCTCCCGAAGTGTGACCTGCCATTTTAGGCCCTAAAGGCCCGCCCCAAAAAGCCAATCCGAAGGGAAAATATCCAATTGGGGCAAAACCTAAAGTGACTCTATCCATTTCTGGAGTTCACCTTGATCTTGACCAACTACACAAAACATATCCGAAGGGGGACGCTCCCAGGGTGCCACGAGGGAGTATAGAATGATCTCACGGTGTGAACCAATGAAAGAGACCATAGGACGTGTTGACACACACCCTTCACCCACTTACTATAAACACTCTCTTCGTCCACCTTGATATTGACTCATGTAAACACCATCCGAAGGGGGATGCTCCCAGGGCACAACGAGGCCAAGCATAAATCTCATAGTGTAAACATACAGGGAGAAATGTGAGTGGAATCATAGACATGCCAGATACATCTCCTCCTCCCACTAGGTATAACCTAGGGTTTAGCTTACTTAGAAAAAACACGGCTAAGGATTTTAACTAGGTGACTTTTATGTTTGCCCAAGAGTAACATTTACCTTAGATAGTGAAACAACTTTTGATCATCATCCATTAAACTCTTTAACGAAGTCTTTCACCAAATTGTCACATGCTTGTTGAAAATCTATCTAATTCACCTTTCCAGGTAGGTTCCCAGGAAGAGGTATTACGTTTCCGTCAACTTAAGAATCCCAGCCTAGCCAAAACCCGCCTTAGACAAAAGGTCCCTTATAGATAGAATTACAACAAATTTAATCTTTTATGCCAACCAATTTAATCCTATTAAATCGATTTTAAAAGATTAATTTATGTTGCTAAACTCTTTAGAACTACTTGAATTTAGGTCTATCTCAATCCAATTTTAAAATTATTTTAAAAACTTGAGTTCACTCTAAGTCCGCATGCAACTCTTTCTTATTGATTTTAGATCTAATTTCCTTTATAACACTTATAAACGAAAACCAACCACAATGCGAAGCTAACACATGCAAGGCATTCATAACGATTATAAACAGCCTAAGTGTCATGCTCAATGCATTGTCCATTCATTGTTACTTCTTTTATATAACACTTATACAAAACAACAATGAAACAAGCAAAACATGCTTCCATTCACCCTTAGACTATAAAATTTATAATAAAAGGATGATGCATGATAATGCTCACTGCATGCAAAATATAACTCTTATATTCCATGATGCATGCGCATGCTTTCAAGTAATTTCTTCATGCTTGATTATAATATTTATAATACATGATGCATGAATAATTGCACAACCTAAGGTGGGTTTTAAACTATATGTCAAACACTTTGGCATATAAGCACCATACATCACATGTATAAACAATAAATGTTGATGAACCGGGTAAAATTGTCTTAAAAACAAAAAATCTTAAAGCTGACTATTACAAAAACAAGGAGTCTCCAGTTCAAGTAGGCGAACTGGATCTTGAACCGCACGAGCAAACCATCATGTCTCCAACCATCGTGTACTAAACTCCCCGCGATCGTCTACACGATAAAACAAACATTTTGCTCTATCGCTTACTAACGCTCCTGGAGCTAAATGATCGTTTAGAAAAATCTAAACGATCGTTTAGCTATTACTACACGATCGTGTACCTTTTACTAAGCGGTGAAGTCTGAGGTACACGATTGCTTAGCGTGCTCTGCACAACGCCTACCTTCCCAATCGTCTAAACGACTACGATGTCGCGAAGAACCATCATCTAAGCAATCGCTTAGCTAGTGCCTCTGTATCATATACGCACGATCGTGTAGGTAGTAACTAAGCGATGAGGCTTGCTAACTACACGGTCGTCTAGCGTGCGCCTTTTACTAAACGATGAGCATCACATGCTCCCACTACGATCGTCTACCTCTAGTGCCTACGCGATCAGGCAACCAACGCTACGTGATAGAGTAAATGATTTACCCCATTGCTTAGCATTAACTAAAAAAACGATTGCTTACCTAGCTCTGATACCAATTGAAGAAAATTGATCACGAGGATTTCCATGAGCAATGGAATAGATATTTCCAAATTACAATCATGTATGAACATTACAAATTACAGTCGTAAACAAAACATACAGTTATGCAATCAATACAGAAATTACAGCATGACAACTACAAATGAACAAGGAGAAATCTCTACGAACATTTGTAGACTCGTCTCCACGCTCCTTGCTCACGAACGCTCGAACACAGTAACCTCGAGCGCTCAAACACCACGACTGCAACACAACACGAACACTTCGCGCTTGAACTCAGCTATCGCCTCGGTCACGAACACCCTAGCAACACGAACAGCCTCTACAAAACCTCGACGGTGTCGAGTTGAGTATGACACCACTAAGAAGGTTACCTTGGTATTCTCGGTGTGAGAATCCAGAGGGTGGGCTCTGTGTGGACTTGGAATGACGCAGACGAAGGAGGATTGAACAATCGTGTACACGATTGGGCAAGCGAGAGATGGCTAAAACCTATCGCATAGGTCGATGCCCAATCGTCTAGCAAAAGCTAAGCGATCATTTTAGCTCATCGTTTAGCTGCATGTCTGTCACTTACAAAACACTATACGATTGTTTACTAAAACAAGCTGTCGCTTAGTAAATCTGTATTTACTTGACAAGCTTCGTGAGAATTTTTTCTAAAAGAGAAATCTCTAAATCAATTTTGACAAAAACTTGCTAAAATTAGGAAAACAATTTTTCTTTTATCTCACAGTTACCATGAACTACCAATAACCTCCCACTCAATTGGTTATTAGAGAAAAATATTTAATTATCCAATAATTAATATTATTATAAATATAAATGATAACCAACTTATCATACTATATTTATAACCTATAGTTTTAATATTTCATCTCATGAAACATATAAACCATAGTTCTTTTTCTATTCCATGGTAATTAATGTAAATCTCATTTACATTAATCCTACTACTAGATATATCTCATACATCATATCGATTATATCATATATAATCAAAATACCTCTTGTCAATTTGAACATTTCAAATCAACACCAAGAACTAATCCTCAACTGAATCCATTGAGCTACCAAGGGGACCTTATGAACCTGTAGCTCAAAACTTCAACGGTACGTGAATAACTGACTAAACTATTTAGTCACGAGATCCACCATCTGTTAACTGTCAGGCACTCCACTAAAGGCCGACAGTTGAACTCTCCTTAGCACAGATATATTATGTGTTCATCTTAACCAATTAGAAGTGCGACAACCCTTCACAGATCGCTCGTAAGTACAACTGGACCAATAATTGTTATGCCTCTGTAATTACATCTAACTCCTTAAGTACCACTGATCCCTCTAATGAACATAAGTCATAGTCCTATTACGACTGAGTCCTTTATTCCAAAGAGAAGTTATGGGCACTATGTTCAAGTTCTAGAATCAGCCCTTAAGGGAGCAATCTCTCTACTTATCCCTGCTTCGGGAAAAAAATGAATTCCATCTTGTGGATTGAGTTCTCAGCTCCCAGATCAGACAAGTCCCCAAAAAGATAGGCATGTTGAGTTGGCAATCTGGCCACTGTCACCCAAACTAATCAAAGGACCGCTCTCAAAGGCAGGAGTTCCAAAACACTCAGGATTGAGGTCGTGTCACTTATGGTCGTTTAGGTGAGATGTAAGTCTCTAGTATCAACATTGTTATATACAGAGTCTAGTCATCTCGTGGTCCAAGTCTTATACAAACTCTTTGTATAGGACACCTTTGTGCGCACGTCTCCACTAAATGGTTAGGTTCTACCATCTATAGTAGTTTACAACACTTACAAACCTCTACAAAGCGAGTTGTATCCATAGTGTCACCAGGATCAGGTACCCCACCTTAATCCTTATACTACAGATCTATTTAGGTTATCACTTAAGTCATGATTCACTTGTATATCACATATACATGCTTAAGTTCACATAAGATAACCAAGGAGCTTTGTTTATTAAATATGAGTAAATGCCAGAATTAAATAATAATTATTTTATTCATCAAATAATGTAAATCTTTACAAAACAACGAGACTCTAGGAGAATTAGGACACCAATCCCAACACACCAGTGTTGTTTGTGAAAAAGAAAGATGGATTGTCATGCCTCTACATTGATTACAAAGAATTGAATAAGGCAATTATTAAAAATAAGTCTCCACTTCCTAAACTTGATGATCTATTCAACTAGTTGCAAGAAGCTATAGTCTTCTCCAAGATTAATCTTCGGTCAAGTTACCATCAGTTAAGGATAAAAGACAGTGATATACCGAAGATAACATTTCGTTCTAGATATGGACATTATGAGTTCATTGTGATGTGATTTGGCTTGACTAGTGCTCTTGCAGTATTTATGGACCCGATGAATAAGGTGTTCAAGGAATTCCTTGATACTTTTGCGATAGTTTTCATTGATGATATCTTGGTCTACTCCAAGACAGAGGTAGGGCATGAGGAACACTTACGGAAGGTTTTGGAAACTTCGAGGTCGAACAAGTTATATGCTAAGTTTTCTAGATGTGAGTTTTGGTTGAAGCAAGTGTCTTTTCTAAGACATGTGGTGTCAAAGAAGGGAGTAGCCGTTGACGCTGCCAAGTTTAAGGCAGTTACGGGCTGTCCTCGTCTAACCAGAGTTAGTGAGGTGCATAGTTCCCTAGGGTTAGCAGGCTATTATCATCGATTTGTAAAAGATTTCTCTCATATAGCTACCCTTTGACTCAGTTAACTAGAAAAAGAGTTTCTTTTGTTTGGAGTAAAGCTTGTGGGGATAGTTTTTAGGGTCTTAAACAGAAGTTGATTTCTGCACCAGTTCTTGCAGTACTAGATGGATCAAGAAGTTTCACTATTTATAATGATGCTTCCAAAAATGGTTGGGTGCATATTGATGCAACATGAAAAGGTGGTTATTTATGCCTCTCGTCAATTGAAGAATCATGAATGGAACTACCCCACACACAATTTGGAGTTGGCAGTAGTGGCTTTTGCCTTAAATATTTGGAGACATTATTTGTATGGAGAGATGATATAGATTTCACAGATCACAAGAGCTTGAAATACTTCTTCACTCAGAAGGAGTTAAATATGAGACAACGCAGATGACTAGAGTTGTTGAAGGATTATGTTTGTAAGATTTTGTATCATCCAGGCAACGCAAATATAGTGATAGATGCTCTAAGTAGACAGACAGCCCATTCAAAGTTTTAATTACAAGACAAACTCATCTATGCAAGGGTCTTGAACAGATTGAGATTGCAATAGCAGTGGGTGAGGTTATTGCACAATTGGCACAGTTGACAGTACAATCGACCTTGAGATAGAAGATTATTGATGCACAGCAGGGTGATCCCTACCTTGTTAAGAAATTTCACCAGATCAAGTTAGGTTTAGATATTGAATTCTCAATAACCCCAGATAATGGTCTCTTGTATCAAAGACGTTTATATGTGCCTACAGACAATGATCTTAAGAATGAATTATTGATAGAAACTCATAGCTCCCCATTCTCGATGCATCCTGGTAGCACCAAGATGTATCAAGACTTGAAACGATATTACTGGTGGCATGATATAAAAAAAAAGACAATAGAGTTTATCAGTAAGTGTTTAGTGTGTCAGCAGATGAAGGCCCCAAGACAGAAACCAGCAGGCTTGTTGTAGCCTCTTAGCGTGCCCGAATGGAAGAAAATGTATCTATGGATTTCATTATAGCCACGAATAGCAATTACAGTAATTTGAGTTATAGTTGACAAACTCACCAAGCTAGCATGTTTCACTTTAGGAAAGTCTACTTATTCGATGAATAAGTAGGCACAGTTATACATGAAAGAGGTGGTGAGGTTGCATGGGGTGCTAGTGTTATTGTGTTTGATAGAGACCCTCACTTTACATCTAATTTTTGGAAGAGTCTCTAGGCAATATTGGATACTTGGTTATATTTCAATATAACTTTTCACCCATAGACTGATAGGAAAATGGAGCACTTGAACCAAACGTTAGAAGATATGCTACGTGCTTGTGTGTTAGAGTTTTTAAGGAGTTGAAACTCTCACTTACTTTGGATGAAGTTTGCTTATAATAACAATTACGAGGCTACTATTGGCATGTCACCATTTAAAGTCCTGTATGGGAAGGGTTGCAAATCTCATGTTCACTGGGATGACGTTAGTGAACAGGAGTTGTTAGGGCCTGAGTTAGTTCATACTACAAATAAAGCAATACAGAAGATTAGAGCACGTATGCAAACAGCTTAGAGTAGACAAAAAAGTTACATCGATGTTATGCGTAAAGACTTGGAATTTGGAATAGGTGACAAGGTGTTTTTAAAAGTAGTTCCTATGAAAATTGTTCTAAGGTTTGGTAGAAAGGGAAAGCCAAGCTCACATTTTATTGAGCCTTTTGAGGTCTTAGAGCGAATCGGCCCTGTGGCTTATCGGTTAGCATTACCACCATCTCTTTCTATAGTTCACAATGTTTTTCATGTCTCGATGTTGAGGAAGTATGTGATAGATCCATGCCATGTGGTGGACTTTGAACCATTCCAGTTGAATGAGAACTTAAGTTATGAAGAGAAGTTGATTCAAATCCTTGCAAAGGAAAAGAAAGTTTTGTGCAACTGAGAGATAGTGTTAGTGAAAACTTTATGCCCGAATCACTAGTTCGATGAGGCAATATGGGAAAGAGAGGGCGAGATGAGAGCTGAGTACCCAGAGCCTTTTTCAGGATTAAATATTTGGAGGACGAAAGTTTATTAAGGAGAGAAGAATGTAATATCCTGAATTTTCAAGGAATTTTCAATAAATTTATCTTCAATTTTTCTCGCATTAATTTAATTATTGAAGCCAAATTTGATTTTTTGGAGGAGATAATTGGTTAATTTGAAGTTAGTTTAGGATTCGAAATCCTTGAAGGAATTTAAATTCAATTTAGAATTTTCTAGGGAAAAGAAATTATGTATATATATTTAATTGAAATCCAATTAGGATTTGGAATTAAGGAATATATATATATATACATGTTGGGTTTTATGCCCTAAAACTCGTAGATAGTAAATGTTATTAATTGACCGTCATCAATAAAGAGTTATAGATATTAAATCAATAAACGTTATTGTTTATATTGTTGCCTAATTTGTCTTAATAACCTTAAATCCAATAAACTAACATCTAAGGCTGCCTAATTGTTGGGAATGTCCTAAAACTCACAGTTTGTAAACATTAAACTGATTTTATTCACAATAAAGATATTTTTGAAATTTCTTTTCAATAAATATATTATTATGTTATTGAATTGCATTCATTACTAAATCCAATAAACTAACATATGGCTATAAAATGAATACTTAAACTTTATGTAGAGACATCAAAGAGGATCAAGTTTTAGTAGATAGCCAAAAAGGTCTATAAGTATATGGATGAAATTAGGTACCTTATCTTGAGGACACTATGGATGTGGCCCACTTTGTATATTGATACAAACGATATGGTCCCAATGTCATTCATATGAAGACATGTGAGTGGGGGCATCCTATGCATTTGTATAAGATCGAACTACGAAATAATCACTTTTCTTCATAACGATCGTTTACTATTAAAACTGACTATTTCAATTCGATGACCTAAGGTAACTCGACCTTAAATCCTGAGCTAACTATGAACTCCTATTTTTTTGAAATTATCCTTTAATCTTCATAGGTGAAAGTGATTCAACATCACTGCTCAATAAGGTTCCCATTTTAATGGTAAGACCGGATAGATAGCTGGAGACATAATCTTGCGAAACGGTATTCACTCCTACTCGTCTTAGGGTCAATAGATAAGTTGTTTCCTTACGTACTAACTTCTGGTCTTGAACAAAGAGTCCCCGCCCTCTCATGAGAGGGATTTAGTTTATTGGTTGGACCATAAACCAATTGTTTAATAGAGGTTCAGTGGAGACTTAAGGAGCAAGATGTATTATAGGGGTACAACAGTAATTTGACCTAGCTGTAAATACAAACGACTTGTGAAGGATCGACTTACTGATTATGGTTAAATCAAGTGGACAAAAATATATCTACAGTGAGGAGAGTGCAACTACTGAGCTATAGTGGTATGTCTTAGTAGTTAACGAATAGTGATTAATTTGATTTGAAGAGTTTAGCTAATTAATCTCAAATCGTTGGAGCTCATGATCTGTAGGTTCATTAGGTCCCTTTACTAGCTCGTAAAAGGGTTAAACCTTATATTAGAACATTGAATGAATTTGAAATGTTCAAATTCGAATTATGGTTTGGATAATTATATTCAATATAATTAAGGTTTAAATTTATTGATATTAAACATATTTAGAGAGTCCAATATATTTAAATATTGATTTAAATATTGATCACATTAATAGGGATTCATGTTTGAATTAAGTATTTTATTAATTTAATATTTGATATTAAACTATTATTATTTAATTAATTAAATTTATTTAATTTAATTATTTAATAAATTAATGAATCAATTTCATTTTTTAAAATTCAATTTCAACTTTTTAAGAAATTGAATTAAGATTATGTTTAATTTAATTTTAATTGAAAATTAAATTAAATTAAATTAAATTGAAATTTGGTTTTTAAATCCATAGTGGATTTCTCCCAAATTGAACACCTAATCCACTAAATTAGTAATGTTTGAAGTGTCAAATTATTTATTAATCCTTTTTGCATGTTTATTTTGTATAAATACTTCATAATTCATTTGAATTATGGGCATGCAAAATTGAAAAAGAGAAAAAATCTCTGCTAAAGAAGAAAATAGTATTTCTCTCTAATTCAATCCCAAATTCATTTTCAGTTGGAGTTCCACCACTCTTTCTAAGACTTGAGATTAGTAGAGAATACTCTTGTGGAGGTCTACTACAAGATTTGAAGGTCAATTTCGTGAAGATTGCAAGGAACAAGTGGAAATCATCAAAGGTATTTAACTTGAAGCCCTATTATTGAAAACTATGAACATACATGCTAATTATCTAAAATTGATGTAGTTAGAGTGCTTAATTCCTCAATAGCTTCTATTTGTTGAATGTCAACTCCACCATTAATGAGTCTTGAACTGTATGTGGAGATATACAGGGATCAATGTTCAAAATTTAGCCTAAATGGTCTATAGTATAGAGATAAGACTAGGTACCTTATCCTGGTAACACTATGGATATGATCAACTTTATATTTGATACAAACGTAATGATCCAACGCATTATACAATGAGTTTGCATAAGACTAGACTGCGAAATAGTAATCATTAAATGTAACATTGTTGACTAGTTTGGTTCCTATTTCGATAGGTTAACCTACGCGACTTAGTCTCAATCTTGAGTATATTATGAACTCCTGTTCACGAGGGATTGTTCTTTGATTTGCATGGGTGAGGGTGGCCTGATCGCCAACCCAATAAGTCTACCATTTTGGAGACGAGACCGAGAGGTGAGTTGGGAACATATTAATACAAGATGGAATTCATTCCTTCCCTCCTTGAAGTTAAATAAATGAGTGTTCCCTTAAGTGGTGTCTCCGGAACTTGAATAAAGGGTCCTACCCTCTCATTGGCCTGAGAGATGTTTCTGTTTATTGGTTGGATCATAAAAAGGTTGTTCATTAGATGAGCACTAGTACTTAAGGTGCCAGAGGTAACTCAAGAGTAAAATGGTAATTTGACCCAATTGTAGTTAGAACACTCGTGAAGGATTAACTTGATGTTATTGGACTATATCTATGGACACAAAAATATATCTGTAGTGAGAAGAGTGCAGTTGTGGATCTTTAGTGGAGTGCACTCACAGTTAACAAATATTGATTAACCTGGTTAAAGAGTTTGACCAATTAATCTCATATCGTTGGAGCTTCTGATCTACAGGTCCACCAGGTCTCCTCATTAACTCGCTAGAAGATACTTAAAAGAGATCATTTGAATTGTTCAAATTAATTTGAGGAAATTATATATTAATGTGACTAATATATAATTAATTAAGGATATGATCTTTAATTAAATTTGGAGAAGTAATGTTTGAGTAAGATTCAAATTAATTAATTCAAGTGAATTAGATTCACAAAGAATAAATTAATAGAGAGGTTTTACACATATACATGGGATGTATATGATAATTAAATATATACATTAAATGGGTTTAATGTATAAATATTTATTTAATTATTGTGCAAATTAAAAATTAAATAATTGTTATTTAATTGTGAAAATTAAATAAGTATTATTTAATTGGGTTGATTAATTAAATAAGTGTTATTTAATTAAATGAGCTAATTAATTAAATAAATGTTATTTAATTAATTATAGAAATAGAAAATATATTGGGAAAGATCCTTGGCCCTTCCCTATATCAAGACCTCTCCATGACCCTTTGGGAATGCACTGAATACACATTCTACACTTTGGCATTGCAGAGAAACTCTGACAATACATAAATTCTTAGTGTTATTGTGCAAAATTTTCTCTAGGCCAAATCCTCTAAATTCTCCAAAACACTTTTCTCCTCTCCCTCTCCCAATAGTTGGATACCACCTATCCCTCTATTGGAATCCCAGAGAATAATGAGGTTTCTCTCATGGTAGTGTTCGTGATCGATCAAGGAGTTGTTCATGATCAAGACCATTTGGAGACCTGTTCGTTGAAACTTTGGAGAGGCTTGTTTGTGGCGCTAGGGAATCTATAAAGGTAAGAACTGTTCTAACACTTTTCCTTAGAAGCAGGCTAATTTACGTGTTTATCTATTCCGTCTAGCATAACGATTATGTTTATTGTAAAAATCGAATCGCGGGATGCAAGGCATTCCTTGTCGAAATGCTTCCACTGCGAGATCGATCCTTTCAATACACATATTAGGTTCTTTAATTAAAAGTTTAAAATAAAAGAAAAAAAGATTTTTTTATTATCACCTTCTTTCTCACTTTAACGCGTAGGCCCACTCCCATGTCATTTTCTTTCTTTCCTCTCTCGGTCAACCCTAGCACTGCCACCGACCACTGTGTAAGGAACCTTTACTTGTCACTGTCGTCACCCAGCCCTGTTCGTTCGCCTTTCCAGCTATTGACGTTTCTCCTTTGTTTTTCTTTTTGTCTTTTTCAGCCATTTTTTTCTTATCCTCAGTTACTGAGCTCATCCCTTCCTTAGACTTAACATTTGTTGATCCTTCCTCACTTCTTTGATCTTATCTAAAGGCATTTTAGTCCCTTCATACTTTAGCCTGCTTCTCAGTGTAATAGCCTTATATTGCTTCTTTCCATTCAACTTTGGTGCTTCTTCTGTATACTGGGTAAGGTTTCAGGCAGTCGTTCTGAATCTTCTTTGCCAACTGACCTACTTGCTCTTCTAAGTTCCTTAGAGCCGCATCATTTCTTGCCATATACTCCTTCATTATTTCTACCATGGTGGGACTTCTTTCAAGTAGTTACACAAGAGGTTGGGTTCGAGGCTACTTTTGTGGCACTTATGCGAATCCAGGTGGGGTTGCCCTTGCTTGTTGTTGCGATGTACTTGCACTGTTATTTGGCTTTACCCATGCAAAATTCGGGTGTGATCTCCATCTAAGGTTGTAAGTATTGGAATAGGAATCCCAATGCTCTTGCACCTTCTAGAAACCTACACAGCACACCGAGTAAGGGTTATACAAACATTCACTAGTCAAATGAGTAGCAGTACAAATTTTACAAGTTTGAGTTTGAGTTTCAACTTGGACAACTGCCACTTTTTGTGTTTCAATCATGAGGTTCTGAATCATGTTTCTAATGGCTGTCAACTATTGATTCATGGACACGAGTGTTTCTACTTCTTGTATTTCAACCACAGTTTTTGTGATCCTGGTGTGTTCTGAGTCACCCCAATTCTAGTTGTTGTTCTCAATCATATCCATATCTATTGAGCTTCATTTATAGGCTTCTTCAACAAGGATCCTTCTGCAGATGCATTTACCATAATCCTTGAAGCTTGGTTCAACCCATTATAGAATTGCTTCATCATGATGCACGTAGGAAGTCCGTGATGCAAGCATTTTCTCACCAACTTCTAGAACCTAATCCATGCTCCATCAACAAATTCAGATGAAAATTGCCTGAATGCGATGATCTCTCTTCTATATCTAACGTTCTTGTCAAGAGGGAAATATTTGTCTAGAATCTTATCCATGAGATTGTCCGATGTGGTAATAGAGTTAGGAGGCAATGAGTCGAGCCACACTTCTATCTCTTTACAAAGAATAGGGAAATAACTTAAGTTTTAATGCATCATCAGAAACACTATTAACTTTGAAAGAACGACAGATTCCTATAAAAAAATTTAGATGTTTATGGGGATTTTCATTGGGTAGCCCGACGAATTGTCCAAATGAGTTTAACATACGCCACATCAAAGGCTTCACTTCAAATGTGAGCACATTAATTGGTGGATCTAGAATGTCAGTGTTTAAGGTTTGGAACGTAGGGGCTATATAATCCTAGATGGCTTTGTCTCTATCTTCTGCAATGAAGATAGAATTCTGGGGATCAAGTTGTTGTGGTGGTTGTTGGTTGCCATTCTGCTGTCCCCTATTCAGGGGAGGGTCTAGAGGAGTGTCTCCAAGAGGTGGGTCCATTTGAATTTGTCGCACAAATGCGACTTTAGCAAGACTCTCCTGTGCGCTAAACTCCTTCTACTCCCGACGCTTTCGCATCTGTTCATGTCTTCACCGGTGAAAGGTTCTTTCTATTTCAGAATCTGGTTGAAAGAGGCAAGACCTTCTTCTTATGAATCGACTCCTCATTCCAAAAAAAAAAAAAAAAATCCAATACAAAGGAGTTAGATTTTTTTAAAACAGAGTCAATGTGATCACATTGATCAGTCATAGTCCAAAAAAAGTCCACTAGTCCTAGTGACGGTGCCAAAAGCTTGATCGACCAAATGTGTATGCATGATAAAATAAGAATAAATATAGTATAAGTGCAAGTATACACTGTCGATGAAGTAATAAATCTTGAAGTATTCCAAGAGTCGAATCCTGCAAGACTGGGTTGCTTTTTTAGTTATTTGTGATTATGATCAACGTAATCGAGCTAACCAAGTAGTAAATTAGATTGAAATTAATGAAGGAATCTTAAAAATAGTGATAAATAGTAGTAACCGAATTGGGATAAACAATGTTTGAGCCTTTCAAGTTTTATGTTAAATGTGATGTAGCCGCATCACACCAAGACAATGAAGTATGCATGGACAGAAATTTACACCTATTCGGTCTCGTGTCCAGTTCCTTTAGGAGATCTAACCACCTACTACCGAATGTTTCCATAGTTATCTGAATCCTAGATTAATTAAAGTCCAATTTCTTTACCCTATGGTGTCCCTTATTCTTAAGGCAACATGACGCTCCTATTCCTTGGCTATTGATCCCATATCCCATTGTGAGATCCGTCTAGATTGTTAAAACTTCAGTACTAAAACTCCACTAGATTGTTAAATTAAGTGGCCAGTTTAATTTACCAATTCTAACTCTAATTTCAACAAAGAGAATGTATAATTCAAATTGATATGAGTACAACATTGCTTAAGTCATAAAAACCCTTGGGCATCCACATTATTGAACCCCTAGAAGAATTTAGCTCATGGTATGTGACAAAATAATAATCTTTATTAAACCATAAACCATAGCTACAAGATGATGTTCAATTTGGTAAATAAAGTAACTACAATGAGCGAATGAAATGGAAACACTAGAAAAGGAAAAACAATTCAAAAAGGGTGGAGTCTACAAATAAGCCTTTAACTTCTTAATCTTTTCCTAAGTTGATTCCCCTTTTCCAAGGTGGAATCGTGACTCACCACAATTTTAACAAGAGGAAGGACCTAGAGTCGTTACACCTTAGAGTAACTTTTGTTCTTAAGATCACTAACTTAAGAAGTTGAGAATATGTCCAAAAAGACTGCTAGAATTGACAGAAATGCTGGGAAGAAAGTGGTGACTTCAGAGGTAGGGAGTTGAATGATGAAATGAGAGGCCTCACATCCTTATAGGCCGAAATTGGTTGATAGATGTCCTAAAATCATGGCTGACCGTTTTTCCATCACTTTAGGCGTGGAATAATAACTTTGAATGTGAAAATTGCAACTCCCTTGATAGGGTCGAATTCTGGAAAATTAGGGCTCAATGATTTGGCCGTAGTGCTTTTGTAAAAATCACTAGTCTAGCCTAAATTTCCTATAAAAATTTTCAAGAATAATTTTAAATAAGCAAATATATCATTTATGCTCAATCAAACCCTATAAAGTCATTTTAACAAAATAAGACTAAATTCAGGGGAAACACCCATGCAAGAGTAAATTTTAATGCGAAAAAGTGCACAAATAAAACTTAAAAATATGTATTTTATGGCATATATCACTTCACCATTGGTAGATTGCATCGTCGATCGCTTAAGACATCCACGTTCGTGCTTCGGTGGGGGTGTAGCCGTGTGCAGTTGTCTATAAGCCACCATCTTCGGTCGACGTGAGATGTCTGCTGCGCTGTTAACTCATCTCATTGCTCCATCATTGGTAGGATGCGCTGCCAACTCTTTTTCTCCTCTAGATCTTCGTCCTTCGCTCACAGTGGCCTCTCTTTCATAGATCTCATTTTCAGATCTGGTTGGTAATGCCATTCAACACCCGTTTTGTCGCCGAAGTTTTGTTTGGGTAAGGATTTGGCTAATTTCAGTAGATTTCATGGTTTATCTTAATTACTCAACAAGTTTTTGGCCTAAATCTTTTGATTTGGATATTTGAAGGTTGGATTGAAGAGCTGAAAGGATTTGAGGTGTTGTCCAATAGGTGTTAAAGGTTCAATTTTGGTGAAGTTTGGTAAGTTCATGTTTGATAACTCCTTTTGTGGATTAATTTTAGTCGTTGGAAGTTTAGATTTTTATACTTTTAATTATGGTTTTACTTAGATTGATTTCATATTCGAAGCTTGAAATAGTTTTGGGTAAGCAAAGACTTTGGGCAAGTTTTTCTTGGAAGCATTCAAGTTAAGTTTGTGATTTGAGGTTGCTTTAAAGATTAAAACTAAATTATAAGTGATGTTTTAGAACTTGTATCAAGTAGTTCCTTAGCAAGAGAGGATTTGGTTTTGCTTGGATAGATATTTGGGCTTAAATTGAAAGGTAAGTAATCTTACTACTAGAACTGTCTTTGAACCAGACGATTTAGACATTATGATTTAGTAGATTTGACTGGATGAATTGAGAAGCATGATATGGCTAGAACTATGAGCATGTTGATTAAAGTATGTGACTAATATGATTATGATTTTAGTATGATATTGATATGATTATATGTGGGCCCATGAGGCAGTACTACGATTTATGTTGTAAAATTTACTGAAAGCATGATATGGCTATAGATAAGAGTGACGATTTACTCTCCTAACACTACTATGTTACCGGAAACCAATGAGTTCTCTATTATGTCACCGGAAGCCTACGGGTTTCCTACTATATTACCAGAAGCCTACGAGTTTCCTACTATGTTATTGGAAGCCTACGGGTTTCCTACTATGTTATCGAAAATTGACGAGTTTCCTACTATGTTACCGGGTGCCGACGAGAGCCCTACTATGTTTATGAGCCTTTAGGCCACTAGATGCGTGTTAGTTTGAGTTAAATCGTTTACTAGATGACCATCCAAGATTTAGTTAACTGTATGTACGATATTACATTTATTGGATATAAGTGCATAGCCTGACCCATGTAGTGGGGTTATTTACAGAAAATTTATACTCATTCTTTATTATTCCATATTTTTCAGGTAAGGGAAAAGATACACTGCGAATGATAGGAGGAATCTGTGATTAGACCACTGGGATTAGACAGAAGCTTCCGCTTATGATCTCATGTTTTCACATTCTAAAATATTAGTTTTGTAATTGAATTTAGAAAACTTTCAATGCTTGCTATGTTTGTTGGTTTAGACAAAAATTTTGGTAATGTTTTTTTTTTTAAATTAAGGTACTCTGATTAACGATTTTTAGATATTTAGTTTTAACAAAAGTTATTTATTTTATAACATTGATTTGATTTTAATCAGTACATGAAAGGTGTCATTTTTAAATTTCTGAATGCATATAATAATAGTCTAACTTAAAGTCCTAGAGAGTTGAGTCGTTACGTAAAATGGAAAAGTAAGATTGATAAGAGAGTAAAGAGAGATAAAGTAAAGATCCTATCCGACTAATATGGGGAAGGTTAGGTTTCTTAACGGATTTCAAATCAATTAATCAATAATTATGACTTTTTAGTTTAAAGCCCGATTCAATTAGTTGGGCATGATAGTGTTCCAAGCTAATTGGAATCCCCTAGTTAAATTAACTAAACATAAACAGCTTGATTAATTCTAACTAACCAACAAGTTGTGCACGATAGTGTCCCATACTTTTCAATTAGCCACATTTTGCTTATGGATCAATTAAGATGTGCAATCACATTGGTAGATTCAACTTAGTATTCTTCTATTCTCAAGGTCGATTACCCAATGTGATAAACATAGGAAGATGGTATGAATCAATACAAACACAATTAAAATTTATTCGCTACTCAAATTAAGCATGTATTCGTCACAGTTCTAGATAACCAAAGAATACATAGCATACATGAGCAAACTACGCTACATACGAGTCATATGTCACATTAACCTAACATACATTGCACATGAATCCAAATAAGGGGTAGAAAAAAAATAAAACTAAGAAATTAGCAGGCCTTCAATGAAAAACTCACAAAACCCATTTAGTATAAGCCTAACTAACCTCTTGATAAGTATTTCGAGTTTAACGGAACATTGAAATCTTGATCTTCGTTGCCAAAATGTCAATTCCAAAACTTGAAGAGGTAAAACTCAAGGGTTTTGCCCAAAATTGAAACTAAAATTCCCTAAAATTTCCACATATTTGACATAACAGGTGATGAGAAAAACATATTTATAATAGCAGTGAGAGTGTAATAAAGCTCTAAACAACGTCATAAAACTTGTAAGGTTTTCCTTGAGAGCGTAGCACATTGCTTGCTTTCTGTCTTTTAGAGCTTTGAAGCATTGCAACGCTTTGGACAAGGGCAGTTTCATAGTTTTCTTCAATTTGCTTCGAAAAGGTCCATTTTGCCCTCGATTTCCCATAAAAGCTTAGAAATACTCTTTATGCTCAAATTCTTGCAAACAAACCATTTAAGCACATAAAACAACTTGAATAAACACAATTTATCGAGACTAAGATAACTCTTATGAAGATATTAGAGGTATCGTGGACGAGGAAGGGCAATTTTTTTTTAAAAATAATATGGATCTCACACAATTTATGAATTATAATCAAATTTATACATTAGGTGGAAGCAATTTGATTATGAGATTGGTTGTAAACTAAGATGTGATTCCACCTCTCATTCCAATTACATGTTTATGTAGACATAGATGAATCACACTTTCTTAAAAACGTTTCATTTATTACATTTACAAGTAGGTAAATAGTAAACTTGCCCTAAAAAAAAAATTGCAATATCATAAATAAGAAAGTTTAAGATAAAAGTTTGATATAATTCCTTAGACGTAGACTATGGTATGGGTAGAAGTGGATTTTCATTTTCTGAAAACAAAGTAATTTAGAAACAAAAATAAAAAAATAAAAAAACATAAATAAAAAAAAGGGAAAAAAAATGAAGAAAGAGGAAAGAAGCCGGTCCAATGCGAACACTACCCGATTAAGTTAGACGTTTTGGATGGGGGCAGGTTGTCTAATATTCAAAGCGTTCGACATTTGTGTTAGACGTTCGAACTCTCTGGATTTCTTTATCGTGCTGCGGCATCGTTTACCATGGTGCGTTGATGTTTTCATTTTGAAGAAATGTTCAATTTGTTGTTCGATCTTTGTCTTAATCTTGCATTTGATTCGATCTTTGCAATCATGTTTGGCTATTATAGTCTTGTTGCACTTTCTGCTAGGTTGGGTCAATTGTATGAGTTTTTTTATATTTAGAACTTGGGTAGAAGCCTTTGATTTTTGTACGAAATGAGAATATGCAATAAATAGCTAGAAATTGGACTGTCTTTTGCCAATTCCTTTGTTTTCAGGTGAAAATTGGGTTTTGATTATTATGGCTTGTTTTCCTTTTGGTTGGAATTTGCAATCGTCTTTGTAGGCAAGCTTATACAGAGGTGTTTCTAGGAAGGAAAAGCCTAAAGGACGTCATGGGTTAACTCCCCAAAAGAAGCAGGAGATTAAGGAGGCTTTTGAATTATTTGACACTGATGGCTCTGGTGCGCAGATTATTTATTGTTTTATGCTTGTTACTGGTTTTTTTATGTGCATGAATAGGGTACTCAGTTGTTTGTCTGTATAACTTTTGGTTAGGGACTATTGATGCCAAAGAGCTTAATGTTGCAATGAGGTATGAATATTTCACAATGCATCATGAAAACGCACAGCTAAAAGATTGTAAATTTAAACTTATACAACTGATTTATTTTGTGGCAGGGCTCTTGGTTTTGAGATGACCGACGAGGTAACTCTATTCTCCTAGACTGATTAAATTTGCGAAGTTTACTTTGGCATTTATGCATTTTCGATGGACAATCATGTGAGATTCTAGCATGCATAAATACCATTAGATAAGTTTGTTAGAAAACATATTAGTTTATTCATCTTGTGGCGTCTGCGTCCATGTTGTTCCTTAGCGTTTTAGACGAATCTTTTTTTATTGTTACAATGTGATCAACGTAGCTAATTCCCCCATTACTGAGAATGCTAATAGTAGAAGGGTAGTGCTATTAAGTGTTTTCTTTGAAGCTCAAGGTGCAATAGTCTTTTGGGGCTTATCTCAAGGCGCAAAAAAGAGTGTTTTTTTTTTCTTTTCTTTTTTTAGGCGCACTATATATAAAAGTACTACATTAAGAAGAGAAAACACAGTGAGGTAGAAATATGAAAAAAACACCTGTAGACACAAGAAATTTTGCATTTAGGCTTAGTAAATTTGATTTTTTTTAGTTAATAAAGGAAAAAAATCCTAATTATTATTATTTTATAAAAATAATGAAAAGTCCCAAGGTGCAGAGCTTTGGGCCTTAGAGCTTCACAAAAGGTGTGCCTGAGGCACACCTTTATTGTTTGAGCCTCACCTTTTCAAAGCGAGGCTTCTAACCAACGCCTTGAGCCTAGGCGTGCGTCCGGGCGGGCTTTTTAAAACACTATTGCTCTATCTCTTTCAGAGTGAATTGCTTGTTTATTGTGGAGCTAGAGCCTTGACTTTCTTATTTTCTTCTTTGCACCTTCAAAGAGCAGATTTTCTTTTATGGAGAAGGCTGTTATTAGAAAAATATTTTGTTGGACTGAGTGATTGTAGCGAGTTTTAAGGTTTCCTTTCATGCTTTTTCAGAGTTCTGTTTGCTTTTTAGTTTAGGTATCCTTCACATAATACCCGTAGTTGGAAGATACAGTTTTGGATCTGGCTTTAAGATTTTCCCATGTGATAATTATATTGCTGATTGACATTAGATTGATCTCTTGTTGCCCATTCCAGCAAATCAGACAAATGATTGCAGATGTGGACAAAGATGGAAGTGGTGCCATTGATTATGATGAATTTGAATACATGATGACAGCAAAAATTGGAGAGAGAGATACTAAGGAGGAGCTTCTGAAAGCATTTCGTATTATTGATCATGATAACAATGTGAGGTCTTGATCTTTAATCTTTTAGATGATGGGGATCCAGATGGCTGTGTTTTCTAAAAGATCTGACCGAGAAATTTATTTATTTTTTTGTTTTAATGTAAATGCTGTTACTGAGAACTAAAATAGTTGTACCGGAATATATTTATGGAGTTTATCAAAATTCAATTTCACATTTAAAGTTTTCTTACAGAACTTTGAAGAAGCTAATTTACTGAACATTTTACGTTTCTTGTTTGTAGTAATTCAAAGATTTCGTCATTATAATTGATTTGGGGTTACATTTTCATATTCTTTTTCCTGAATTTAGGGGAAGATATCTGGCAATGACATCAAGCGCATAGCAAAGGAGCTGGGTGAGGTCTTCACTGACAAAGACATCCAAGAGATGATTGATGAGGCAGACCGAGATCGTGAGTCACCTTTACTCTATTTTTGAAGCAGGTTTTCTTTTGTGGGGTTGCTTTCATTGTTTTTTCCCTTTTTTTGTCTGCCTCAAAACACATTTTTTTTCTTGGTGGTATATATCTGCATTGTGATGTTTAATTTGATGAATTGGTCGTTAGATCCATACTTTTGTCTTTATTTATTTATGTACTGTCAATCCTTTTATTTAACCTGCATTTCAGTATTTAGTGCTGTACCCTAGAAAACATCTCCCATTTCCATTTCTTTTTTTAATTTCTGATCTTTGATAATTGAATGATGGGTCCGCACGCCTCCCATTATGCTCGTGGGACAACCCTGTGTACTGTTGGGGAGGGTGATGGGAGAAAACAAGAGTTTTACGTTGTTATTGGGGATATGCCATCTTTAGCCTCAATCAATTCTTGCCATAAGCATTTTCTTCATGATACTATATCTTCAAACCCACATAACTAAGGGAACTCTAGTCTTTTCTGTTAAAGCTTGTAAGTCAATACCTCCGTGAGAGGTGGATCTTGTAACTTTTTCCTATTTAACAAGATGAGTTCCAGAGTTAGTTGAGCTTCCTTTCCAAGGGAAATTTTGGTACGGTATTTCAATAAGCAATGCTGCCTTTGAAGATATCTTGGAGAGGGATAGATAGTATGGGGATAGGTTTGATAACATACTTGTATGTTTGTGTGTTAACGCGTGTATTTAGATGACAACAATATTCTGAACACTCGGTTATTTTGCTCATCCCAAAGATCTCACAATATAGTGCACACCCCAACAATCTATAAAATACAAGGATGGAGGAGGAACTCCTGACCATATCATAAGTATCCCTGTGCCGAGTAAGCAAGAAGCCAAGTGCCTGAAAGTAATGATTCCATGCGTATATCACAAATACATCTCCAAAGAACGTGATTCAAGTCTTTTCTACCTTCTCACAAAGATACAATAAAACAGACCAACTAACAAACGCATCTTTCTCACAAGTCAATCCATAGTGTTAACTCTTCCATGTAAAACTTGCCAAATGAAGAATTTTCCTTTCCTTGGAATCTTAATCCTCCAAAGAGTAGAGAAAAATAACTAAAGTAAGGGAGAAGGGCCTATCAAACTCTAGAAAAAGGAATTGCATGAGAATCTTTCCAAAAGGTTGGGACTCCACGCATGAATGTCCCTTCTTCTCCCACATTAAAAACAAACACCTAAACATGGAAAATAGAGTGACAACCTCCGTTGTTTTCCTATCAGACAAAGAGCAATGAAACCTAAATGAAAAGAACAAAAAGCTCCCCAACCAAATAGACACCACACAGTTTTAAAGGAAGATAGATGTAAGAGACGAGGGAAGACAAAGCAAATGGGTCTATCCCCCTGTTAGGCCTCCGATTGTGTATCAATATCAACGGAGGAATAAGGGGACTAGGGGTAGGATGGGAAATGTTATGTAATAGGGAGGTAAGGGTGAGTGGGGACCACGGGAATGAGAGGAGAGGGAGATATATAAGCTGTGGGTAGTTTAGGAAGGGGGGAGGAAAAATAGAGTGAGGGAAACTTCTCGGGAGTGAGAAGTTGGTCTAGATTGATCGCCTGTGATCAATTCCCGAGTTTGTCTATCTTGATTTGATTTTCTTTTGGAATAAAAGAATTTGATACCTATCATTTTGGTATAAGAGCTCTTTGCCCTGGGGAAGCTATCGAAAATGGCTCAAAGATGTCTTGAAGAGAGAATTGAGGTGAGCGTAGCAGACAATAATGGAATATGAGTTGAGATTCAGAAATTGCCAAAAATCGAGGAAGCAATGAATTCGTTGGTGAAGAGTATTGAACGACTTACTTCCTTCTTCTTTCTTCTTTCTACCTCTACGTCTTGGAACCTCAGTGACCTTCTCAGGTTTTTTTCTCCAGCTTAATCTTCAACTTCTTTTTTGGAAGTGGGATCGGGCATAGCTGGATATCATCATTGGTAGAGGATGGATCAGGCATTAATGGCTCGATGGCAGTAGTGGTGGTGAGTGTGGCGTCAGTGGTAATCGACTCAACGAGGGTGAGCGCCGTGGTGGTTACAGGCACAATGGTAGTGGTGGTGAGGAGGATGGCATCAACGATAGGGTCATATGGGAGTGGTGATGGTCAGGGTGAGAGTCGTGGTGGTTATAGGCACGATGGCAGTGGTGGTGATTGGCTCAGAGGTATGCTTGGGGATAGGGTCGATGGGAGTGGTGCTGGAGAGGGTGGGATCGGTGATGGGGTCGAATGGAGTGGTGCTCGAGAGGGTGGGATCGGAGATACGATCGATAGGAGTGGTGCTCGAGAGGGTGGGATCGGCGATAGGATTGATAGGATTCCTGTCAACATATTGTTCGTCCACACTATCATGGTCATGTGGATCGTCCTCACCATCATGGTCACGTGGCTCGTCCTCCTCGTTCTACACAATTACACCATATCATTAGTACGTTACGCACGAAACACACCGACTCATCCACAAATTGTGAAATATACATAACTGACATAATGTTTACAATATCTTAGTGATTGCCTATAGTTGTACCTTCACCTCCCCCAAATCAGACTTCACCTCCACCAAATCAGACTTCACGTCCCCCAGTATAGTCTCCACTCTCGAGACCCGCTCATCTAAGATTTGCAAGTAGTCTTTACTCCGAATGCTTGTCCTGTTTGAGTTGACATTAGGCTCTGGTACAAGGCGATCAACTCATGTAACTTGAATTCCTCTTCGTGGCAAGACTCATGCTTGAATTGGAAAGGCATATGGTCCTCATGAGGTTTATGTTTGCCGGATACCTCCTCCTAGTCAATGTCGGCCGGTTCTTCTTTTGAGCTTTTTAACACTGACAACATCAGATCCTCCTCCTGAGGCTCCAAATACACTGGGCGTTTTCCAACTCGAGTGTCCCTAAATTGCCTCTCCGCATCAGACATCGTTAACGGGGTGATCACCAACTACATGACAAACATAAAAACAATGTGAGGTGGTGCTTGTTACTCATTGGAGGGGAGTTGAAAACATCTTTCTGCAATAGTTTGTTGGCAATAAATGAGAGCATGACCACCTTAAAAATCGAGTCACGACATGATCGTTAAGTCGAATTGTAGCTCTCCCAACAATATTGAATATAATCTCATATGCCCAAACCTATAGAGCCATTTTATTTATAAGAAAATAATGAGAATTCATTAGACATTTTATGATAAAGAAAATGTAAGAATTGATATCTGGAATGCGTGAGGAAATCCAGGTAGATTGTACTTCAACACGTAACTTTTATTTGTTTTTACCTTCTCCTTGTACGAGGTGACCTTGTCTTTTAGCACTTTCGTCAGACCATTGAAGGTTCTCTCCCATAAAATATGTCCCCAATTTAAGTTGTTGAAGTATTCGAGGTCCTCCACGTCATCCAATAACAATTTATCAATGCTACTTTTTGTCTTGTTTTTTCCTATCAACCCCAACTCATAATAATACACAAGACTTTCACTGTGTCCAAGTCATTTTCGAACTCTAACGCCTTATAATATTCTTCAAACTTGGTGGGATGCACTTCCATCGCCATTAAATTCTTGAAATACTTCAATCATAGTGATTCTGTCACTTCAACACTACGAACCAGTTTAGTAGGTGACCGCCACAATCCTATCACCAATAGGAAATCCTCCTTCGAAAATTCAACAATCGTCCCATCCAAGTCAAAGGTCATGGAATTGGGCTTACTACTTTCCACTTCCCTCAATAACTATGTCCATATCCACGAATTTCCAAACACAGTCCTCCTAAACATTTGAAGCTGCCTCTCCATAAGTTTCCCTTTGATTATCTTATTTGCGATCCCAATGTGAGATGAAAGGCTTGTAATCTGTCCAGGAAAATGATCCTTTATAGCAATCTTCAAATTAGCCATTACAACTGCAGGTAAAAGAAAAAAAGAATTAGAGAAGAAAAAAGGAACAAAAATCACATTATCGAGCATTCTGGAAAAATCTCATTTCAAGATCTCGCTCTTTCCTCTCGTTCCTCTTGTTTCTTCCTCTCGTTCTTCTTCTTGTTCCTCTCATTATTTTTCTGGTGCTTTCCTCTCGTTCTTTTTTTGGTGCTTTTTCTCGTTCCTCCTCTCGTTCTTTCTCTCGTTTTTTTCTTGTTCTTTCTCTCGTTACAGAAATTTGTACAAAAATCGAATCAAATGCGAGAGATGGAAAACGTAAACCACAATTTGTACCAGTGTTATCTTAACTTTTGGAGGTGTAGAAAGGAGTAAATGAGACAGTTCACCGATGGAAGAAGACAATTGACAATTTCTTGGCGTTTGACGGTATAGAAGTCGAATTGCATGCAAGCTGTGGCGTTCGGTTTCGATGGTACTAAGTGAGAGAAGAATGTTGTATTAAGGAAGAGGAAAGAAGATGAAGCAGGAGGATATGAGGAAGTCGGATTGAAATTTAAAATTTAAAACGTTCGATTTCAGTCCGATGAAGTATGAGAGGAATGAGTCCAAAACGAGATGAACGAGCGAGAATTTGCAATACGTGCGCGATATCAAGCGTTTTGGGGATTAAACGAACATTTCTCACACAGCTGACGTTATTAGAAGGCCAAAATTCGAATGTTTTTGAAAGATGTGCCAAATTTTGAGTGGGCCTCGGAATTTGACCCATCTGTACAAATTTTCCCTTATTTTAGTCATACATTATCAGATAGAGATCGTGGTAAGCCTGTGTATGAGAAGGAGATGATGGTTGTGGTTATTTTAGTCATACATTATCAGATTGGAGGCCTTATTTGCTTGAGCAGAAGTTTGTAGTCAAGACGGATCAGAAGACTCTCATGTTCTTGTTGGAGCAGAGAATAATACAACCCCAACATCAAAGATGGATCTCCAAATTGCTTGGTTATGACTTTGAGGTTGTTTATCGACCGGGAGTGGAGAATAAGGTTGTTGATGCTTTGTCAAGGAGACCCAAAGGACTTGAGCTGGCTGCTCTAATAGTGCCTACGTTGTTAGACGCGGATGTTATTAAGGAATAAGTTCAATGAGATTCGAAGTTAAAGGAAGTGATACAAAAATTAATGAATGATGAGGAGAGTGTGCCGTATTTCTCCGAGTTAGGGGATTTTTGAAGTACAAGAATCGGTTGGTTCTTTCGAAGAAGTCTGTGCTATTGCCCACGATTTTGCATACTTACCATGACTCAGTATTTGGGGGACATTCGGGGTTTTTACATACGTATAAGAGGTTGGTTGATGAGTTGTATTCAAGGAATGAAGAAAGACGTGAAGAAGTACGTGGAGGAGTGTGCAGTTTGTCAACGGAATAAAACCTTGGCATTATCACCTGCTGGTTTGCTGTTGCCTTGGGGAATTCTTGATACCATATGGGAAGACATTTTGATGGATTTTATTGGAGGCTTGCCCAAATCACAAGGATATGATGTCATTTTTGTGGTGGTGGATAGATTGTCGAAATAGTCATTTTCTGGCCCTTAAACATTCATTTACGGTGAAGATAGTGGCTGAAGAGTTTGCGAGAGAAGTGGTGCGACTTCATGGCTTTCCCAAGTCGATAGTCTCTGATAGGGATAAGGTATTTTTGAGTATTTTTGGCAAGATCTGTTTTGTTTGGCAGGGACTCAATTAAATAGGAGTACAACCTATCATCCTCAGTCCGATGGACAGATGGAAGTTGTGAACAAGAGTGTTGAGCCATACTTGTGATGTTTTTGTGGAGAACGACCTACATAGTCGTATAAGTGGCTTCATTGGGCTGAGTATCGGTATAATACAACGTACCATAGTTCACTGAGGGTTACTCCTTTCCAAGCTGTTTACGGTCGATTACCTCAACAACTGATTGCTTATGGAGAACAAGCTACTTCTACTTCGAGTTTGGATCAACAATTATGTGAAGGGATGTGACTTTGAACATGTTGAAGGAACATTTGCATGTTGCACAGCAGAGAATGAAGAAGTATGCTGACTGGAAAAGGAGAGGTTGAATTTGAGGTAGGTGATTTTGTTTATTTTAAACTATGACCTTATAGACGTCCGTAATGGCCAGGAGAAATGAGAAGTTATCTCCAAAATATTTTGGTCCTTATCGAGTGGCAGCACGAGTGGGATGGTTAACGTATCATTTGGAGTTGCCGGAGGGATCTGCCATTCATCCAGTGTTTCATGCGCACAGTTAGAAAAAGCTTTGGGACCTTAGAAGGTTGTGCAACCAGTATTGCCCAATTTTTTAAGAAGGTTGAGTGGGAGACTGAGCCACAGGAGGTGTTGAGATATCGTAAGAATCCAGCTACAAGTGCTTGGGAGGTTCTCATTGGGTGGAAGGGATTGCTAGAGCATGATGCAACTTGGGAGTTGATTGCAGATTTTCAGCAACACTTTCCTGCGTTTCACCTTGAGGACAAGGTGGTTTTGGAGGGGGGAAGTAATGTTAGGCCATCGATTGTGTATCAATATCAACGGAGGAATAAGGGGACTAGGGATAGGATGGGAAATGTTGTGTAATAGGGAGGTAAGGGTGAGCGGAGACCATGGGAATGAGAGGAGAGGGGGAGATATATAAGCTGTTGGGAAGTAGTTTAGGAAGGGGGGAGGAAAAATAGAGTGAGGGAAACTTGTCGAGAGTGAAAAGTTAGTCTGGATTGATCACCTGTGATCAATTTCCGAGTCTGTCTATCATGATTTGATTTTCTTTTGGAATATCGATACCTATCACCACCACACACTAATCTTCCCAAAAGTACGTAGCATTCCCCTCCCCCACCATACAACAGACCAAATGAGAGAAAGAAGGAGCTCCTTAGAAATATTTCTACAAGTTTCAGTAAAGTGCCTTTTAACCCCACCCAACAACCATTCAAAAGGACGAGGAACAAACTTAATAGCAAGAATCCTGTGCCAAAAGAATTGGGCTAAGGTTGAAACACCAAAGCCATTTGGCACTTTGTTATGAATCCTAAATTTCCAATTTTTAACCTCCGAAGGAAACCGACCTCTCAATGACATCCTATATGACCCAGTGCAACCATTTTCCTTCTTCCACCCCTTCCCGAAGGAAATTATGCATCTTCTCAATATTCTTACAAACATCACTAAGAGCTCTGAAAAGGGAGAAGTAATAAATAGGATACCACTCAAAACAAGACAAATCAAATAACTCTTCCAGCTCTGGAGAAGAGGCCTTTTTTCAAAGAGGTGTCCGCCATAAGATTCCAAAAAAAACTGGCTTTGTGATATGTAAAGGTTCCACTTGATGATATCAATAGGAAACACAAAATTACAAAGAGAAGCCAAGAACAACCATCTATTTGAGACGATGGTAATCTCCACTATGTGGTAAGCTAACCACAGGGACAGAATGCAAAACAAAGCATAATCCCAAACAGCTAAAACACTAATTTAAATACTAAAAAGGCCAACTGTAACAAAAGCCCAACAAAAGCCCAGTCAAAATGTACAAGGGACGATTCCTGTTCTACCCCTTCTAACATATGTGTGCACTATTGGGGGAACCATTGGGGGCCTTAGATGATACTTGCAAGAAGGATCCTCAGTAACAAGAGGTAAAGAAACCAACTTCATATCCCACCATATCTGCCCACCTCCTAAGCTTGTCATTAGAATTGAGCCCCATAACCTTACATTTACTCCCGTTAATCTTCAGCTCGGACATATGTGAGACCTCCTATTCTTCACACACATGAAAGGAGGGGCAGGAAAGGGAATTCGCTGAAGGCAGATAGTGGAATGCCTGAAAGTGGGTAGGGTAAGATTTGGTGATCCCATAAGGGTTTATGGAGGGTTTTGGGGGAAAGGAGATCAATGTGATCATTTTGGGTGGTGGAATTAGTCCTTGAGACTTTTGGGAGAGGCACCGAAACCTCTCGAATGAGCCGGATTATGTTATTTCATTGGTTGTCTCTCATTTGAAGATTGAATCCTGTTATGAGGATTCTCTTTGTGGTTTTTCTATATATTGAACAAGGTATCAGTATTCCCCTGGTCTGTTCTCGTTGGAGTCTGGCTTGTTTGTCTTTCATTCGACATTTGTAAATATGTAGCTGGTTATATATGGAAGAAAAGCAGTTAACTTCGATTTATGTTTTCAGATGACGGTGAAGTGAACATTGATGAGTTCTTTAGAATGATGAGGAGGACAACATATGGATTCTAGAGGTCAAAGAAGAATGTGTATCATCTATGCAAGGTACCTATGGTAAGTACAGTTGTGAAAATAAGAGATGCCCAAAGACTTATGTTTAGGATGTTTGCTTAGTGTAACTTGTTTCTGTATGTAAGATGACATTATTTAAATTTCAGAGTTAAATTGAATATATTTTGTTATTACTATTTTGAATTATGTGAAATGCTTGTGACTGACTTAGTGCACCAATTTATTGAGAAAGCCATTGAAGTAAAGAGGGAGCTGGTAAATATTGTACAAAATCCATTTTGAGAAGCACTGGAAGAGAGTGTTTGTTTTCTCTCAATTTTGTTTGCATCTTTCTCAAAAAACCATTTGTTAAAAATTACTCTTTTGTTTTCAGAAACTTTGTTTTGATTTTGAAAACACTCCTAAAATTTAGACAAAAAATAAAAAACCAAATAAGTAGAAGTAATGTTTGGAGACTTACTTTTCAAAAATTAAAAACGAAAAACTAAAAACCATGAGGTAATCAAAATGCTGCTTATCAACAGAGGAAAGTAGGGAACAGAGGTTGATTTACACGGTAGAAAGTAGGGAGCAAGCTTATAAATTATATTCTTAAAATTATACTCAAAATAAGTTTACACATTTTGTTGCCTCGTAAATCAAAACATGAATTTTAGTCAAAATTTTGATTTTCTTATTTGAGAATTTTTATTGAATCATATTAGAATTTATAATGTACGTAATTTTAAATTGAATGAAATATCCAAATCACACCCGATATTGTATTATGAAATTGAACTTTGCTCAAATTTGATTTGAAATTGAATAAGGATTGTACCTGGATTTCCTTCATCAGGAATAAAATTTAGATGACTTGGACCTGGATAAAAGTGGGAACATTCTCAAATTATAATTAGGATAAAATTTAGATTCTACCTAAATTTCGTTTGGATTTAGTAACAGAACTGTAATTATCTTCTTTTCATGGAATTTAAATTTTTGAGGAACCATTTAGATCTGCTCAAACCTTTTTTTTTTTGGTACAACTGGCAGAAGTGTTTTAATAATGGTTTAAACTCAAACTGAATTTGAATCTTTTTCACCTTTAATTCTAATTAAAGCCACATTATAATGTGAATGTGGCTTTTGATTTGATTTTTTTTTTTTCGAAAGGAAAATTTGATTTGAATTTAAACCATGATATTAATAGATAATTTAATTCAAATAGGATTAGGAGTTTCGAACTGCTTAGAATCAGAATCCCATTTTAATTGGCGATTGGATTTAGGCTACGTTTATCAAACCGTAATGAAAATTGGTGTAATCGGAATAAGATTTCATTATTGGATGAATTGTAATAGGTCGAAGCGCAAACATTATTGGATTATTTTTTATTGCTTTTATCTAGAATTATGAATTTTTCATATTTTATTTTTATCGTTACTATTACTGTGCTTACGTTACCAAGGTAAATGTAACAATAAACGTGGCATATTCATAATTTGTATACTATTACAGTAACAATACCTATAATAGTAACGGTAAAGATAGTGATATTTAAAGAGTTAGATGTAACTACAGGGGCAAAAGGGTAATTTGATCTCTCTATACGCACGGGCAATTTGTGAATGGTTATATCCAATGGACACAGAAATATGTCTTTAGTGGAGTGTTCCACAGTTAATAGATGATGGATAATGTAATTAAAGAGTTTAATTAATTATTCATGTACCGTTGGAGCTTCAAGCTACAGGTCCATGAGATCTCCTTGGTAGCTTAAAAGGATTTAGTTGAGAATCAGTTTTTGGATTTTGAATTGTTCAAATTAATAAAGGGATTTAATTATATATGATATAATTAAATTGTTTCAATTATATATGATATAAATGTCAGTGTATTTGATACATTATAGCTTAATGGGAGGAAATAAATATTTGAATGAGATTCAAATATATTTTCTATGAATGTGATTCATAGATGTTAAATTTAATATAAATATGATTTATATTAAATGTCATATGATAAAGAAAAGAAACTATAGTTTATATTGTATATGATACAATATCAAAACTATAGGTTATATGTGATATTTGATATAACATATAATTTAATATAAATATAATATGATAAGTTAGTTATCATATTTATTTATATTATATTATTATTATTTGAATAATATGGAAGGGAGTTCCAACTCTCTTCCCCATCTTTTCTCTCCACCCACATTAGTGGAAGGTGATTATCTTTTATGGCAAGTAGAATAAAAGAAAAATAGTTTTCTTCTTCTTCTACGAATGTTGTGATTGAACGATTGAGAGAAATTTACATAAGTGTTTTGTGAGTTTACCTTGTGAGAAAGGGGGCTCATTCTTCTTCCCCCTCCACATTAATCTTCCCCTCTAAACCAATCAGATCCACCACTTCTGGGTTCTCACCCTGAGAATATCAAGGTTTCACTGTGGTAATGTCCGGGTTTTGGTTCGAGATTATTTTTTGAACAAGGTCTTTAAAAGGGTCATGACTGTTCGAGGAAAATTCGTGAAGAAAAGGTTCTTCAAATGTAATATTTCTTGAACTCTTTTCTTGTAAAGGCATGTTGTAATTTAATTTAAATGCATATCTAATTGTATGTTTACTGTAAACTTTGTATTCAATAAATTATGGAATTTGGTCGATCCACTTTTGCCCAAAGTTCTCCTCATATAAGATCCTTTAATTGGTATCAACGCCATTTTCTTATACTGAATCGTTTACTGTAATGGTGAGTTTTATAATCTGCATTCTGTTTATGCGATTAATAGTTGTGGATAAATTGTTGATGGATGTTTACAGGATAAAACTCTATGTTTAAGGCTTTCTTTATTTTTTACAAAGTTGGCTTGTAAGGGCCCCTGTGTTTTTGGACATTATTATTGCAATCGAGTCTGTAAATTTGTTAGTTTTGAATCACTCGTGGTGTTCCGGAGGCTTCAAAGAAGGGTTATAGATCTGTGTTTTAATGGAGAAGACGAAACAGAGGGTCTAGATCGTGTAGCTAGAGCTAAACGATCGGGTAGCTTTTGTTATGCAATCGTGTAGAATTTGCTAGACGATCGTGTAGTATTTGCTAAACGATTGTATAGCTAATGCTACGCGATCGTGTAGAGTTTACTACACGATCGTGTTCCGTTTGCTACAAGATCGCATAGGCGCTTGCTTGCTGAACGATTGCGCGGTATTTCGATACTTGACGCATGCTTGCATGCACATCGCATAGTCATTAGCTACGCGATTGCATAGTATTTCATACTCGATGCATAGCTGCTCGACACATGGAGCGTTTGATACACGATCAGCTGCAAGGTGTTCTTTGTGGAGTGGTTCAATTCGAGCGGTTCAAGACCCAATTCACTTGTTCCAAACCGATTGACTTAAATCTTGTAATAGTTAGCTTTTTTTTTTCCCCCTTTTTAGAGAGGTTCTATCCCGATCCATCAATTTTTAGAATAAATATACATGTGATGTATGCTTTATATTATGTGTCATAATGTATGTCATATAGTTTTAAAATCCACCATAATTTATGCATTTATTTTCATGCATCATTTATATTATAAGTGTTATAATATAATGTTGAATGGTAGTATGGAATGTATGCTATAGCATGATTCATTACTTAGTTATATAAATGTTATATATTAGTAATGAATGAACATTACATGAAGCATGACATTACCTTAGGTTAATTTATAAATGTTATAATTAACTAATGTATGTCTATCATGCAATAGTTGGTTTTAATTGTTTCATTTATTTATAATTGTTATAATTAAATGAAATTAGAATTACAATCAATAATAAAGAGGTGCATGCAAACCTTAGACTATAATCATTTTTAAAATTGTTTTAAAATATGATTGAGATAGACTTAAGATCATATTTTCTAATGATATTAGAAATCTAAGTTTAATCTTTTAAATCAGTCTAATAGGATTAAGTTGATTCCTAATAAAAGATTAAATATGTAACAAATGTATCTATAAGGGACCTTTTGTCTAAGGCGGGTTCTGGCTAGGTTGGGGTACTTAAGTCGATGGAAACGTCGCACCCCTACCTGGGAATCTACCTGGAAAGGTGAATTAGATAGATTTGTTACATGCATGCAAGTTTGATGAAAGTCCATCAAAGAGTTTAATGAGACTTGAATCAAAATTGTTTAATCATCAAAGACAAAAGTTGTTTTTGAGCAAATTAAACAAACACTTAGATAAAATAAGTAGCCAAATTTTCCTAAGTTAATTAACCTAGGTAGAACACTCAGTGGAAGAAAAATGGGGTATATAATACTTTAATTTTTCCTCTACACGTTTCTCCCTAAAAGTTCACATCGTGAGATCCACTCTCGGCCTCGAGGCACCATGACACCTATGGGTGGCATTTGGGTAGGTCAATAACAAGGTGAATGGAGAGTGTTTATAGTAAGTGGGAGTGGGACGTGTGACAATGCATCCCTCGGTCTCTCTCATTAGGTTGAATAAAGTTTCATGCATCTCCTCGAGGCATCGTGGGTGTCCCCCCTTAAAAGATGGTTGTATTGCATGACGCTTTATTTGATCTGCAGAAATGGATAAGGTTGCTTTAGTCTCTTATTCGAATCGGCTTTTCTCTACAGTTGGTTCATTGAGACGGGACTCTAGAACCTAAAATGAGGGGTTACACTTACACATTTGTTAAGGATGTTAAAAAATTCTGGACCGAACAATGGTGACTATTAATTACAGTTACAAGGAGTTGTTTTTGTCTAATGGTTGAGATTGTCTCATTTCTGTGAATGGGCACTTATTCACCCTACAGTGACTTCTATCCCGCCTTACTGAAGCATTATTGCAAAATAGATGTCATTTAGGGTACACTGGACTATTTTGCTAAAAATTGATTGGTTGAGTGGTTTAATGTACGCAGACTAAAATAAGTCTGTTCTTTTTCAGTAAATTTAAAATGGCTACCATTACTCTTAGTTTACTAGACGTCGATAAATTAACGGGCGAAAACTATGCTAGTTGGAAAAACACTATCAACACTATTCTAATCATCGATGACTTGCGTTTTATCCTGATGGAAGAGTGTCCTCCCATTCCACGTCCTAATGCTCCTCAAAATGTTTGAGAAGCATATGAACGTTTAATAAGGGCAAACGAGAAGGCCCAAGCATATATCTTGGCACGCCTTAATGAAGTTTTGACCAAGAAGCATGAGCCTATACTCATAGCCCGTGAGATCATGGAGTCCCTGAAGGGAATGTTCGGACAACCGTTTGCACAGCTCAGGCATGATGCACTTAAGTACATCTTCAATGCCCGTATGCAAGAGGGAGCATATATTCGAGAACACATTCTCAACATGATGATCCACTTCAACGTGGCGAGATGAACGAGTCAAGAATTGATGAGGCCAACCAGGTTAGCATCATATTGGAATATTTACCTAAAAGTTTTCCGCACTTCCGTAGCAATTTTGTTTTGAACAGGATTGACTACAATCTGACTACCCTGCTCAATGAGCTAAAGACCTTCCAATCCATGTTGAAAAGCAGGGAGAAGAAGGGTGAAGCAAATGTTGCTTCATCTTCTAAAAAGTTCCACAAAGGTTTGACCTCTGGAACTAAGTCTGTACCTTCTTCATCCGACACCAAAAAGTAGAAGAAGAAGAAAGGTGGAAAGGGGAAGGCTGCTGCTAACCCAAGAGTTGCTGCACCAAGGGGTAGACAACTTATCAAGGTTGACAAAAGAAAATGTTTCCAATGCAACCAAGATGGGCACTGGAAGAGGAACTACCCCAGATATTTGGCAGAAAAGAAGAAGGTTAAACAAGGTAAATATGATTTGTTTGTCTTGGAAACTTGTTTAGTGAAAAATGATGATTCTGCTTGAATTATTGACTATGGGGCCACTAATCATGTTTGTTCTTCATCTCAAAGAATTAGTTCCTGGCGACAACTTGATGCTGGTGAGATGAAGATGCGAGTTGGAACTAAGCAGGTTGTCTCAGCTGTGGCAGTGGGTGGTCTCTGATTGACTTTATAGAATAAATTTCTAATTTTGAATGATGTATTTGTAGTTCCTAATTTAAAAAGGAACTTAGTTTCTATAACATGCTTGTTAGAACAATCTTATCAAATAACTTTTCTTTTAATAAAGTGTTTATTATAAAGAATGGTGTTGATATATGTTCTGTAAAACTGGAAAATAATTTGTATGTGTTAAGGTCGTTAACAACAAATGCCCTCCATAACATAGAGATGTTTAAAACTGTTGTAATTCAACATAAAAGACTTAGAATTTCTCCTAAGGAAAATGTCCAACTTCGGCAACTAAGACTAGGTCATATCAATCTCAATAGGATTGAAAGGTCAGTGAAGAATGGACTTCTAGGCGAGTTAGAAGAAATTTCTTTACCTGTGTGTGAGTCATGCCTTGAAGGCAAGATGACTAAGAGACCTTTTACTGGAAAAGGTCATAGGGCCAAAGAACCTTTATAGCTAGTATATTTAGACCTTTTTAGTCCGATGAATGTAAAGCTAGGGGAAGTTATGAATATTTCATCACTTTTACTGATGGTTATTCAAGATTTGGGTTCGTTTATTTAATGCAACATAAATCTGAATCTTTTGAAAAATCTGATCGAGGTGGATAGTTTATGGATTTAACTTTCTAGAACTATATGATAGAACATGGAATAGTATCCCAACTCTCAACACCTAGAACATCTCAGCAAAATGGTGTATTAGAAAGGAGAAATCGAACCCTGTTGAACATGGTTTGGTCTATGATGAGTTACACTTCCATACCTGAGTCGTTTTGGGGTTATACAGTAGAGACTACAACATACATCATGAACTGTATTCTTTACAAGAGTGTTGCTAGAACACCTTTGGATTTATGGAATGGTCGTAAAGCTAGTTTACGTCAATTCAGAATCTGGGGTTGCCCAACACATGTGCTTGAGGCTAATCCTAATAAGTTGGAACCACGTTCAAGGTGTGCCTATTTATAGGCTACCCCAAGGGAACGAGAGGTGGTTATTTCTTTGATCTTAAAGAAAATAAAGTATTTGTATCGAAAAATGCTACTTTTCTTGAGGAATACCACATAAGGGAGAACAAACCCAGAAGTAAAATTGTGTTGAATGAGATTTCCAAAGAAACTACTGAATCTTCAACAAGAGTTGTTGAAGAGCCTAGTACCTGAACAAATGTTGTTGAATAGGTTCATCTAGTAGGTCAAATCCACCTCAAGTGTTGAGGGAACCTCGACGTAGTGGGAGGATTGCAAACCCACTTATTCGCGATATAGGTTTAATTGAAATTCTCACTATGGTAGTTTATGGCAAAGTTGAGGATCCATTGTCTTACAAGAAGGCAATGGAGGATGTTGACAGAGATGAATGGATTAAAGCCATGGATCTCGAGATGAAGTCTATGTACTTAAATTTCGTATAGGATCTTGTAGATCAACCTGATGGGGTTAAACCTGGTTTTAAATGGATCTACAAGAGGAAACGGGGTGCTGATGGGAAGGTGCAAACCTTCAAGGCTAGACTGATGGAAAAGCGTTATATCAAGGTTAAAAGAGTCGACTATGAGGAGACTTTCTCGCTTGTTGCCATGCTGAAGTCTATCTTTATCCTCCTATCCATTACCTCATATTATGACTATGAGATTTAACAAATGGATGTCAAGACTACTTTTCTGAATGTCAATCTTAAGGAGACCATTTATATGGTGTAATATGAGGGATTCATAATTTAAGGTCAAGAGCAAAATTTTTGCAAACTTAATCGGTCCATTTATAGACTGAAACAAAATTCTCGATCTTGGAACATAAGGTTTGATACCACGACCAAATCTTATGGCTTTGATCAAAACATTGATGAGCCTTATGTTTACAAGAAGATCAACAACAATTTAGTAGTTTTTCTAGTGTTGTATGTAGATGATATCCTACTCACTGGGAATGATGTAGGTTTACTGACTACAGTTAAGAATTGCCTAGTGACCCAATTCCAAATGAAAGATTTGGGAGAGGCTCAATTTGTTCTGGGTATTTAGATTTTTTGAGATCGAAAGAACAAAATACTAGCCCTGTCTTAGGCATTGTATATTGACAAGATGCTTGTTAAGTATTCGATGCAGAACTCCAGGAGAGACTTATTGTTCTACAAGCACGGAGTTAGATTGTCTAAGGAACAATGTCCTAAGACACCTCAAGAAGTTAAGAAGATGAGATAGATCCCCTATGCATCTACTGTGGGCAGCTTGATATATGTGATGTTATGTACTAGACCTGACATCTGCTATGCAGTGGGGATAGTCAGTAGATATCAATCTAATCTAGGATTAGATCATTAGAGAGTCGTTAAGAAAATCTTCAAGTATATATGGAGAACTAGGGACCACATGCTTGTGTATGGTTATAAGGATTTGATCCTTACAGGACACACGGGCTCTGATTTTCAAATTGATAAGGATTCTAGGAAATCCACATTAGGATTAGTGTTCACTCTTAATGGAGGGGCAGTAGTATGGTGAAGCACCAAGCAGGGGTGCATCGTTGACTCCACCATAGAGGATGAGTATGTAGTAGCTTATGAGGCTACTAAGGAAGTCGTTTGGCTATGGAAATTTTTGACTGATCTGGAAGTTGTTCCAGACATGTCAAAGCCCATCACACTTTATTGTGATAATAGTCGTGCTGTGGCTTATTCCCGAGAGCTTAGGATTCACAAGCGTGGTAAGCATATAGAGCGGAAGTATCATCACATCTGAGAGATTGTCCGTCGAGGGGACGTGATTGTCACGAAAATAACTTCGGAGGACAATGTTGCTGATTCGTTTACAAAGGCTCTCACGACTACAGTGTTTGAGCGTCACCTGCAGAGTATGGGTGTAAGGGACAGACCACGTCTCGACTAGGACAAGTAGAAGATATTGTACTGGGCGTGTTATGCCCTAGTTTATTATTTGTATACTTTGTATTTTTATTATATTGTATACCCCACTAGCTTTAGGTCAAATGAGAGATTATTGGGGTTGATGCCCTAAATCTTGCAGGGTTCTATAGTTTGTAAACATTGTATGAACAAACTCTTTATGTGATTAATAAAATATATGATATTTTATTCACTTTGTCTATAAAATATGTGATATTTTAGTTGCATTAACCACTAACCAATAAATTAACATCCAAGGTTATCGTTATAACTTAAACATGTATATGGTGATATACGGGTGTTGGGGTTGATGCCCTAAATCTCAGGTCCTATAGTTTGTAAACCTCGTATGAACAAACATATCTGTGTTTAATAATATTTGATATTTTATTCACTGTCTATAAAATATGTGATATTTTAGTTGCGTTAACCACAAACCAATAAACTAACATCCATGGTTATCGTTGTAACTTAAACATGTATGTAGAGACATACAGATGGATCATGTTTAAGTGATAACCTAAATGGTCTGCAGTATATGGATAAGGTTGGGTACCTTATTATGATAACACTATGAGTATGGTTCGCTTTGTAGGTGTTACAAATGTTGTAAAGTGTTACAAATGATCTGATCCTGATCATTCATGCAGGCGGAGATATTCTATACAAAGGAGTTTGTATAAGACTAGACCATGAAATGTTTATGGATAAGGCTGGGTACCTTATTATGATAACATTATGAGTATGGCTCACTTTGTAGGTGTTACAAATGATCTAATTCTGATCATTCGTGCATGTAGAGATATTCTATACAAAGGAGTTTGTATAAGACCAGACCATGAAATGTTTAGTCTCATTATATAACGCCGTTCATAATAGAGATTTTCATTTCACTAGGATGACCATAGGTAACATAGCCTTAATCCTGAATGAGTTGTGAACTCCTGCCTATGAGGGCGGTCCTTTGATTTGTATGACTGAGAGTGACCAAATCCCCAACTCAACAAGCCTACCATTTTGGGGATTCGTCTGATTGGGGAGTTGGGAACTTAGCTACACAAGATGGAATTTACTCATTCTCCGAAGCAGAAGTAAGTAGATAAATTGTTCTATTAAGGGTTGATTCTAAGTCTTTAACAATGTGACACCCCACCCTCTCCTGGCCCGAGAGGAGTTTAGTCATAGTAGGACTATGATCTATTGTTCATTAGAGGAATAAGTGGTACTTAAAGAGTTAGATGTAACTACAAGGGCAAAACGGTAATTTTGTCCAGTTGTACTTACGAGCAATTTGTGAAGGGTCATGTATTGTTGATTGGTTATATCCAATAGACACATAAATATATTTATAGTGTAAATAGTGCAGCTATCGGTCTAAAGTGGAGTGCCCGACAGTTAACGGATGGTGGATAATGTAATTAAAGAGTTTAATTAATTATTCACGTACCATTGAAGCTTCAAGCTACAGGTCCATGAGGTCCCCTTAGTAGCTCAAAAGAATTTAGTTGAGAATCAGTTTTTGGGTTAATTTGAAATGTTCAAATTAATAAGAGAAAATTTAATTATATATGATTAAATTAATTAAAATATATATGATATAATTGACATAATGTGTATGATACATTATAGTATAATTGGAGGAACGAATATTTGAATATGATTCAAATATATTTTCTATGAATAAGATTCATAGTTATTAAATTTAATATAAATATGATTTATATTAACTGCCATAAAATAGAGAAAAAGAACAATAGTTTATATTGTATTTGATGCAATATTAAAACTATAGGTTATAAATATAATATGATAAGTTGGTTATCATATTTATTTATATTATTAATTATTTGATAATTAATCCATTTTTCTCTCTAACCACCTTAGTGGGAGGTTAGTTTGTTGTTCCTTTTTTATTTTTTTTTTATTTTTTTAAATAATGGTAAATGGAACAAATGAAATAAGATTTTATTATTCCATATCAGAGTTACATGAATTGTGGAGATTCTATACGATACATTATGAGAGCCTATACGATAGTCTCATTGCTTAAACGATTGAAGTAATTCTCTATGCGATAGAGTGTGTTCTTCCTTTAATCGTCTTCCTCCTCCAAACTCCTAAACTCCTTTTTAACAAAAATAGTCAAAACCCACCACTCCTGGATTTTCACCCTGAGAATACTAAGGAAACCAAGTGGTTGTGTCTTCTTTTTTATTCGAGTTTCGTTGCTGTTTGCTCGAGGAGTTCGTGACTATTTGAGAAGTTCATAATAGTTCGAGGGATTAATGTGAATAAGAGTTCTTCAAAGGTATAATCACTTGAAATCCTTTTCTAGTTTCAAAAGCAAGTTGTCATTTCATTAGAATGCATAATCTGAATATTTTTTTGTAAACGTTTGTTTTCAATCGTAATAGAATTTGGACGATCCACTTCCGCTCATAGGTTCTCTGTAAAACGAGATCCTACCATGAATGGATCATGTTTAAGTGATAACCTAAATGATCTGTTGTAGATGGATAAGATTGGGTACCTTATCCTGAGACACTATGAGTATGACCTGCTTTGTAGGTATTACAATTATTGTAAAGTGCTACAAATGATCTAATCCTGATCATTAATCTATTAGACATGCGAGCGGGGATATTCTATACAAAGGAGTTTGTATAAGATTGGACCATGAAATTTGTAGTCTCATTACATAACGTCGTTCATAATAGAGACTTACATATCACTAGGATGACCATAGGTAACATGACCTGAATCTTGTGTGAGTTGTGAGCTTTCTGCCTATGAGGGTGATCCTTTGATTTGTATGGGTGAGAGTGGCCAAATCTCCGACACAACTAACCTACAATTTTAGGGATTTGTCTGATTAGAGAGCTGGGAACAAAGCTACACAAGATAGCATTCACTCCTTCCTCGAAGTAGGGGTAAGTAGATAAATTACTCCCTTAAGGGCTAATTCTGGGTCTTGAACAATGTGACGCCACACCCTCCTGGCCTGAGAAGGGTTTAGTCATAGTAGAACTATGATCTATTGTTCATTAGAGGGATTAGTGGTACTTAAGGAGTTAGATGTAACTATAGGGGCAAAACGGTAATTTGACCTAGCTGTACTTACGAGCAATTTGTGACGGGTCATCGTACTATTGATTGGTTATATCCAATAGACACAGAAATATATTTGTAGTGAGAAGAGTGCAACTGTCGGTCTTTAGTGGAGTGCCCAATAGTTAACGGATGTTGAATAATGTAATTAAATTGTTTAATTAATTATTTATGTAATCGTTGGAGCTTTAAGTTACAGGTCTATGAGGTTCTCTTGGTAGCTCAAAAGAATTTAGTTGAGAATCAATTTTGGGATTAATTTGAATTTTTCAAATTAATAGAGGGATTATAAGATATAATTAAATTATTTCAATTATATACGATATAATTGAAGAGCTGGGAACAAAGCTACACAAGATAGAATTCACTCCTTCCCCGAAGTAGGGGTAAGTAGATAAATTGCTCTCTTAAGGGTTGATTCCGGGTCTTGAACAATGTGGTGCCACACCCTCTCCTGAACCTAGAGGGGTTTAGTCATTGTAGGACTATGAACTATTGTTCATTAGAGGCATTAGTGGTACTTAAGAAGTTAGATGTAACTACAGGGGTAAAACGATAGTTTGCCTAGTTGTACTTATGAACAATTTGCGAAGAGTTATCGTACTGTTGATTGGTTATATCCAATAGACATAGAAATATATCTGTAGTGAGAAGAGTGCATCTGTCGGTCTTTAGTGGAGTGCCCAACAGTTAACGAATGTTGAATAATTAATTAAATTGTTTAATTAATTATTCATGTAACCGTTGGAGTTTCAAGCTACAGGTCCATGAGGTCACCTTGGTAGCTCAAAAGGATTTAGTTGAGAATCATTTTTTGGATTAATTTGAATTGTTCAAATTAATAGAAGGATTTAATTATATAAGATATAATTAAATTATTTCAATTATAGCTTAATTGGAGGAAATAAATATTTGAATGAGATTCAAATAAATTTTCTATGAATGGGATTCATAGATGTTAAATTTAATATAAATATTATTTATATTAAATGTCATATGATAGAGAAAAGAAACTATAGTTTATATTGTATGTGATACAATATCAAAACTATAGGTTTTATGTTATATTTGATATAACATACAATTTAATATAAGTAAATTATTATATTTATATTATATTGTTATTATTTGAATAATATGGAAGGGAGTTACAACTTTCTTCCCCATCTTTTCTCTCCACCCACTTTAGTGGGTGGTTATGTTTTTTATGGCAGGACGAATAAAAAGAAAAATAGTTTTTCTTTCTCTTCAACTGTACGATTGATGTTGAACAATTGAGAGGTTGTTACAGAAACGTTTTGTGAGTTTGCCTTGTGTGAAAGTATTCTCAATCTTCTTCTTCCTCCACCTTAAGACTTTTCCCTCCTAACCAAAATAGTCAGAGCCCATCATTTTTGGGTTCTCACCCCGAGAATACGAAGGTAGCATTGTTGTTGTGTCTGGGTTTTGTTCAAGTTATTTCTTAAAGAAGGTTTTCAAGTTGTACGTGACTGTTCGAGGGAGGGCAACGCGAAGAAAGGTTCTTCAAAGGTGAAATTCTTGAAACCCTTTTTCTTGAATAGAATGCTGTAATTTAATTTAAATGCATATCTATTTATATGTTTACTATAAACTTAGTATTCGATAATTTATGAAATTTTGGTCAATCCACTTCTGCTCAAGGTTCTCCTCATACGAGTTCCTTCAATTGGTATTAGAGCCAGGTTGTTGGATTCTGATTCCAAATTCCATTCTTGTATTGAATCGTTTACACTACTCGTGGTTTTTATTATCCGCATTCTGTTTATGTGATAAAGGTTTGTGGATGGCTTGGATGTTTCGGGATAGAACTCTCAGTTTAACGCTTTCTTTAAATTTACAAAATTGGTTTGTAAAGGGCCCCTACGTATTTGGGCATTAATTTTTGCAATAGAGTCTGTAAATTTGTTAGTTTTGAGTTGCTCGTGGTGTTCCGGAGGCTTCAAAGAAGGGTTGTAGATTGGTGTTTCGATGGAGAAGACGAAACAAAGGTTCTGGATCGTGTACCTAAAGCTAAACGATCGGGTAGCTTTTGTTATGCGATCGTGTAGAGTTTACTACACGATCGTGTAGCATTTGCTAAATGATCGCATAGCTAATGCTACGCGATCATGTACAGTTTACTACACGATTGTGTTGTGTTTGCTGCAAGATCACATAGGCATTCGCTTGCTGAACGATTGCGCGGTATTGGATACTCGACGCATGCTTGCATGCTACATGATCGCGTAGACTATCATGCTCATTGCATAGTCATTAGCTACGCGATCGCATAGTGTTGCATACTTGACGCATAGATGCTCGATGTATGGTGCATTTGCTACACGATCAACTACAAGGTGTTCTTTGAGGAGCGGTTTAAGACCCAGTTCACTTGTTTCAAACTAGTTGACTCAAATCTTGTAATAGTTAGCTTTTGGTTTTTTTTTTTTTTTTCTCTTTTTAGAGAGGTTCTATCCTGGTCCATCAACTTTTAGTATAAATATACATGTGATGTATATTTTTATTATATACCATAATGTATGCCATATAGCCTTAAAACCCACCATAGGTTATGCATTTATTTTCACGCATCATATAGTATAAGAGTTATAATATATGTATGCATTATAGCATATCCATGCACTATTTATATTATAAGTGTTATAATATAAGGTTGAATGGTTGTATGGAATGTATGCTATAGCACGATTTATTACTTAGTTATATAAATATTATATATTAATAATGAATGAACATTGCATTAAGCATGACATTAGTTTAGGTTATAAATTTATAAATAACTTATCTATGTCTAGCATGCAATGGTTGGTTTTAATTGTTTCCTTAATTTAGAATTGTTATAATTAAATGAAATTAGCATTAAAATCAATAATAAAGAGTTGCATGCAAACCTTAGACTATAATCATTTTTTAAATTTGTTTTAAAATATGATTGAAATAGACCTACGATCACGTTTCTAATGAGATTAGAAATCTAAGTTTAATCTGTTAAATCGATTTAATAAGATGAAATTGATTTCTAATAAAAGATTAAATATGTAACAAATATATCTATAAGCGACCTTTTGTTTAAGGCGGGTTCTGGCTAGGCTGAGGTACTTAAGTCGATGGAAATGTCGCACCCTACCTGGGAACCTACCTGGAAAGGTGAATTAGATAGATTTGTTACATGCATGCAAGTTTGATGAAAGTCTATTAAAGAGTTTAATGAGACTTGAATCAAAATAATTTAATTATCAAAGACAAGAGTTGTTTTTGAGCAAATTAAACGAACACTTAGATAAAATAAGTAGCTGGATTTTCCTAAGTTAGTTAACCCTAGGTAGAACACTCAGTGGGAGAAAAATGGGGTATATGATGCTTCATTTTGTCATCTACACGTTTCTCCCTAAAAGTTCACACCGTGAGATCTATTATCGGCCCCAAGGCACCATGGGTGTCCCCTTACGAGTGGAATTTGGGTAGGTCAATAACAAGATGAATGGAAAGAGTGTTTATAGTAAGTAGGAGCGGGACGTCTGACAACATATCCCTCAGCCTCTCTCATTAGGTTGGATAAAGTTTCATGCATCGCCTCGAGGCATCGTGGTTGTCTCCCTAAAGGATGGTTGTATTGCATGATGCTTTATCTAATCTCTAGAAATGGATAGGGTTGCTTTAGTCTCTTGTTCCAATTGGCTTTTCCCTACGGTTGGTGCGGGACTCTAGAACCTAAAATGAGGGGTTACACTTACATAGAATTGTTAAGAATGTTAACAAATTATGGACTAAACAATGGTGGCTATTAGTTACAGTTACAAGGAGTTGTTTCTATCTAATGGTTGAGAATGTCTCATTTCGGTGAATTGACAATTAATCAACCTACAGTGACTTTTGTCTTGCCTCACTGAAGCATCATTGCAAAATAGATGTCACTTAGAATACGCTAGACTATTTTGCAAAAACTTGATTGATTTTTTAAAATTGATTTAATGTAAGTAGACTAAAATAAATTTTTTCATTTTCAGCAAATTTAAAATGGCTACCGTTACTCTTATTTTACTAGCTGACGATAAATTAACAGAAAAAAACTACGCTAGCTGGAAAAATACGATCAACACTATTCTAAACATGGATGACCTGCGTTTTGTCCTGACGGAGGAGTGTCCTCCCATTCCACCTCTCAATGCTCCTTGAAACGTTTGGGAAGCATATGAGCAATGGACAAGGGAAAACGAAAAAGCCCAAGTGTATATCTTGGCATGTCTTAACGAAGTATTAGCCAAGAATCATGAGCCCATGCTCGCAGCCCGTGAGATCATAGAGTCCCTGAAGGGAATGTTCGGAAAACTGTCTGCACAGCTTAGGCACGATGCTCTTAAGTACATCTTCAATGTCTGTATGCAAGAAGGGGCATCTGTTTGAGAATACATTCTCAACATGATGATCTAATTCAACGTGGTGAAGATGAATGGGTCAAGCATCGATGAGGCCAGCCAAGTTAGCATTATTTTTTAATCTTTACCTGAAAGTTTCCTGCACTTCCGTAGCAATGCTATTTTGAATAGGATTGACTATAACCTGACTACCCTGCTCAATGAGCTATAAACCTTCCAATCCTTGTTGAAAAGCAAGGAAAAGAAGGGTGAAGCAAGTGTTGTTTCATCTTCCAAAAAGTTCCACAAATGATCAACCTCTGGAACTAAGTCTGTACCTTCATCCTCCGACACCAAAAAGTGGAAGAAGAAAAAGGGTGGAAAGGGGAAGGTTGCTGCTAACCCAGGAGTTGTTGCACTAAGGGGTATACAACCTGTTAGGGTTGACAAAGAGAAATTTTTCCATTACAATCAAGATGGGCACTGGAAGAGGAACTGCCCTAGATATTTGGTAGAAAAAAGAAGGCTAAACAAGGTAGTATGATTTACTTGTCTTGGAAACTTGTTTAGTGGAAAATGATGATTCTGCTTGGATTATTGACTCTCGGGCCGCGAAATATTTGTTCTTCATTTCAGAGAATTAGTTCCTAGCAACAACTAGATGCTAGTGAGATGACGATGCAAGTTGGAATCGGGCACGTCGTCTCAGTTGTGGCAGTGGGAGGTCTCTAGTTGACTTTACAGAACAAATTTCTCATTTTGAATAATGTCTTTGTAGTTCCTGAATTAAAAAGAAACTTAGTTTCTATAAAGTGTTTGTTAGAAAATTATTATAATATCAACTTTTCTTTCAATAAAATGTTTATTACAAAGAATGGTGTTGATATATGTTCGAAAAATTGGAAAAGAATTTGTATGTGCTAAGGCCGTTAGCAATAAATGCCCTCCATAACATAAAGATATTTAAAACTGTTGTAACTCAACATAAAAGACTTAGAATTTCTCATAAGGAAAATGTCCAACTTTGACAACTAAGACTAGGACACATCAATCTCAATAGGATTGAGAGGTTGGTGAAGAATAGACTTCTAAGTGAGTTAGAAGAAATTTCTTTACCTGTGTGTGACTCATGGCTTGAAAGCATGATGACTAGGAGATCTTTTACTGGAAAAGGTCATAGGGCAGAAGCACCTTTAGAGCTAGTACATTCAGACCTTTGTGGTCCGGTGAATGTAAAAGCTAGGGAAGGTTATGAATATTTCATCACTTTTACTGATGATTATTCAAGATATGGTTACGTTTATTTAACGCAACATAAGTCTAGATCTTTTGAAAAGTTCAAAAAATTCAAGGCTGAAGTGGAAAACGCATTAAATAGAATGATTAAAACATTTCGATTTGATCGAGATGGAAAGTTTATGGATTTATCATTCTAGAACTATATGGTAGAACATGGAATTGTATCCCAACTCTCAGCACCTAGTACAACTCAGCAAAATGGTGTATCAGAAAGGAGAAATCAAACTCTCTTGGACATGGTAAGGTCTATGATGAGTTACACTTCCTTACCTGACTCGTTTTAGAGTTATGCAGTGGGGACTGCAACATACATTCTGAACTGCATTCCCTCTAAGAGTGTTGCCAAAACACCTTTGAAGTTATGGAATGGTTGTAAAGCTAGTTTATGTCATTTTAGAATCTGGGGTTGTCCAGCACATGTGCTTAAGGCTAATCCTAAGTAATTGGAACCACGTTCAAGGTTATGCCTATTTGTAGGCTACCCCATGGGAACGGGAGGTGGTTATTTCTTTGATCCTAAAGAAAATAAAGTATTTGTATTGAAAAATGGTACTTTTCTTGAGGAAGACCACATACGGGAGCACTGACTCAGAAGTAAAATTGTGTTGAATGAGATTTCCAAAGAAACTATTGAATCTTCAATAAGAGTTGTTGAAGAGCCTAGTACCTCAACAAGAGTTGTTGAAGTAGGTTCATCTAGTAGGTCAAATCCATATCAAGTGTTGAAGGAACCTTGACGTAGCGGGAGGGTTGAGAACCCACCTATTTTCCATATGGGTTTAACTGAAATCTTAGCTAGGGTAGCTGATGGCGAAGTTGAGGATCCATTGGCTTACAAGAAGGCAATGGAGGATGTTGAGAGAGACGAATGGATCAAAGCCATGGATCTCGAAATAGAGTCTATGTACTTCAATTTCGTATGGGATCTTGTAGATCATCCTAATAGTGTTAAACTTATAGGTTTTAAATGGATCTACAAGAGGAAACGAGGTGCTGATGGGAAGGTGCAAATCTTCAAGGCTAGACTGGTGGCAAAGGGTTATACCCAGGTAGAGGAAGTCGACTACGAGGAGACTTTCTCGCCTGTTGCCATGCTTTAGTCTATTCGGATCCTCTTATCATTGCCTCATATTATGACTATGTGATATGACAAATGGATGTCAAGACTGCTTTTTTGAATACCAATCTTGAGGAGATCATTTATATGGTGCAGCCCGAGGATTCATAACCCAAGGTCAAGAGCAAAAGGTTTGCAAGCTTAATCGATCCATTTATGGACTGAAACAAGCATCTCCTTCTTCGAACATAATATTTGATACTGCGATCAAATCTTATGGCTTTGATCAAAACGTTGATGAACCTTGTATATACAAAAAGATCATCAACAGTTCAGTAGTTTTTCTAGTATTGTATGTAGATGATATCCTACTCATTGGGAATGATGTAGGTTTACTGACTATAGTTAACAACGGCCAACGAACCAATTCCAAATGAAATATTTGGGAGAGGCTGAGTTTGTCCTGGGTATTCAGATCTTTCAAGATCAAAAGAACAAAATGCTAGCACTGTCTTAGACGTTGTATATTGACAAGATGCTTGTCAAGTATTCGATGCAGAACTCCAAGTGGGGCTTATTGCCTTTCTGGCACAGAGTTAGATTGTCTAAGGAACAATGTCCTAAGACACCTCAAGAGATTGAGGAGATGAGACAGATCCCCTATGCATCTACTATAGGCAGCTTGATGTATGCGATGTTATGTACTAGACCTGACATCTGCTTACAGTGGGGATAGTCAGTAGATATCAATATAATCTAGGATTAGATCACTGGACAACCGTTAAAAAAACCTTCAAGTATTTACGGAGAGCAAGGGACTAAATGCTTGCATATGGTTCTAAGGATTCGATCTTTATGAGATACACAGACTCTGATTTTCAAACTGATATAGATTCTAGAAAATTCACATCAGGATTTGTGTTCACTTTTAACAGAGGGGCAGTAGTATGGCGAAGCACCAAGCAGGGGTACATTGTTGATTCCACCATGGAGGCTGAGTATGTAATGGCTTGTGAAGGTACTAAGGAAGCCGTTTGGCTCTGAAAATTCTTGATTGATCTGGAAGTTGTTCCAAACATGTCAAAGGCCATCACACTCTATTGTGATAATAGTCGTGCTGTGGCTAATTCTCGAGAGCCTAGGAGTCATAAGCATGACAAGCATATGGAGCGGAAGTATCATCTCATTCGAGAGACCGTGCATCGAGGGGACGTGATTGTCACGAAAATAGCTTTTTAGCACAACGTTGCTGATTCGTTTACAAAGGCTTTCATGGCTACAGTGTTTAAAGGTCACTTGCAGAGTATGGGTCTATGGGACAAACCATGTCTGGACTAGAGCAAGTAGGAGATATTGTACTAGGCGTGTTATGCCCTAGTTAATTATTTGTGTACTTTGTATTTTTATTATATTATACACCCCACTAGCTTTAGGTCAATTGGAAGATTGTTCGGGTTGATGCCCCAAATCTCGTAGGGTTCCATAGTTTGTAAAAATTGTATGAACAAACTCTTTATGTGATTAATAAAATATATGATATTTTATTCACTTTGTCTATAAAATATGTGCTATTTTAGTTGCATTAACCCCAAACCAATAAACTAATATCCAAGGTTATCGTTGTAACTTAAACATATATGTGGTAACTGATGCGTTATTTTATGATGTGAAATTATGGAGGAAATGCGGTGATGGAATTGCGTTGAACAATCAAGTTTTCTCAGAGGAATCCAAGTGTAAACCCTTATGAGTTTCCTGGTAAGTCCAGGGTCGAACTCAGGGACTTGGGAAAACAATATGCGGTGGTAATTTTAAGGAAAACTTTGCGGTAACCAAATAAATCAATATTTGTTGGGGTTATTGATTGCGGTAATGAAAATAAACAAATGCGGCGGAGTTCGAAAAGAGACTTGACAAATGGAAAATGGGATGAGTATGCGGTGAACGAGTTGAGAAGGGTTTTGGCTAACATTTCCTAGGATTCATTCATGCTATGCGATCATGCAACACATATACAATAGTAAACCATTTCTCGATGCAAATGCTACAGCTTCTAATGTTAGAACGCATGCGATATATGTGATAAGTCTATAGAACCTACACATAAGCCTCTATTCTTATTTATGCGATGAAAAAATGACACACACACAAATAAGACGACCACATAATATCATTCCTAACTCTAGGATGCATGCGATGTAGGTTGACAAACAGAGCTTATCTCTAAGTCCCTATCTCTTGTTTAAGCAATTCAAATCTTGCTCTCTCGAGTCTAGATTCTAACCTAGCTCTCTCAAGTCTTAGGTTCTTTCTTTAGACTCTCTCTCGAGTAGCTCTAAAGGGATGTTCGGCACAACATAACACAAGATAATCGCAAGTAATGAACTTCCTAGGTCATGTTAGCTTATTTCTTCTCAACCCATTCGACAAGTTTAGCTACTCATGCGTGCTAAGAGAGTGAACAGATGTAGAATAAGAACTTCCATTGTATAAATATAAAGATGAAGTACAAAATAACAATGCAAAAAGAGAATAAAGAGCCTGGTAGCAATCTCTTGCTGCCCAGGCTTTTACACTGTTTTTCTACTCATGTTTAAAAGATAATCTCGCTCTCGCGAGAGTCAGCTCGCTCTCTGCTTTTACGCCTCCGGGTTCTCTCTCGAGTTGCCCTGAGCGATCTTTCGACGTCTCTACTCTTCTCTTGCTCCGCCTTAAAAATAAAAGAAAACTATGAACACGGCTAAAGCTCCTAAACTGGTGAACAGGTGAACTTGTTAACCCCTTATCTGAAGGATGCCTTCAGTATTTATAGAATTTTTGGGCTGAAAGGCGGCTTCTCTCTTTTGATTGCACAGATGGGATGGCTTTAATTCTCTGACTGATGCGCCGAATATTTGTCAGCGAAAAGCTGAGTGTACTTGTTATCGTTAGCGGCTTGTTAGCTTAATTCGGATTCGACTGTCATTAGCTTTCTGTCCCATCGTGTTTAATTATGCCTTTCACCCAGATGCGCCCACCAATTTGTGCCGGCTCTATGCGGTAATCCTTCTTGAGCAGATGTTGATGACTGGAAATTAGACGTCAAATACTCGACCACTAAAATCCCTTGGACACAATATGTGATGCATGTTCTTAAGGTATGCGTTGATAGTCATGCGTCGATGGTCATGCGTTGGAATGATAATGCGTTAACGAATGTATGCGATGACCATGTGCCCTGTCATAAGTTTTCTTGCGCTCACGGCAAGTATAACGCGAACATAATTTTCTCGGGTGATCTGAGGTCGAACTCAGGGACTTATAGCAAAATGAATGTAGTAATGTGCATGCGGCGATTTAAATAAAAGAATCATGGAGGGGTTTCTACACTAACACTAATCCTGCTCCTAGCTAATAGACAATGCAATGAGAATATGAATGAGAGATAGGGACACGAAAACTCTTGACATGAAACAAATGAATGGGAAAGATAGATAAAATGTGGAGGTGTTTTCATTACAATACTTAAGAGTGACCGCAAGGGCAACCTTAGTCAACGCAAGCCGCGATCATGCTACACACACTAAAAGCCTAAATCTAGGACGTATGCTGTGGGTATGCATAAGTTTCGAGATGATCGCATACAACCACCATATCCTACTTTTTGGATGCATGTAATATCCCTTTCGTAGGGTGCATATGCTATGTGAAAGCAAACAGAGCTTATCTCTAAGATCTCCATTCTTACTTATGCGTTCCAATCCACTCTCCTGAGTCTTAGATTTGAGTTTTAGACTACTCTCCCAAGTAAGCCTAAATGATGAATGAAGCGCTCATAGGACAGGTAACCACATGAACTTGGCTGACCTAAGATTGTTCCTATCCCTAGTGAACAATGACTTACATTGCTTAATGCGACCAACCACTTACCCTCCCAGGCAGTTGGTTGTTGCTGACTTTACTCATAGACAGGTAATGCATTAGCCTATAGATAGGCATTGCCACAGCTTCACACTAAGCAAATAAGGTTTTCTCACAAACTCGCACAACGCACACCTCTTGGTAGTTTGCTACATGCTTCATATCCCTAATCCACATGACTAAGTATGTGATACTCAAGCAATCTCACTAAGTGATGTAATGAATTTAAAGATGCTAAGTAAAGAAGATGGAGATGGAATCGAAGGAAACATAGAAATGTATTGAACAAAAAATGTATTAATTCCTTAATCACAAAATGTATACAATACAATATAAGAAAAGAAAGGAAAATGAAATGACCGGCTGGAAGCAAAGACTTGCTTCCAGCGGATGTGCGTCAAGGCTGCCGGATGGGCGGTGGAGCTGACTCTCCCAAGATCTAGCTCCGGTCGAAGGCTCCGATCGTCACTCGGAATGGATGAAGGAGGTGAAGAACTCTCAAGCGTCTTCTCATGCATTTTTTCTGGATCACAAGGATTCTCCCTAGGCGAACCTCAGGCGAAAACCTTGGATAACTTGAATTTCTGCTCATCGGCTTCTATTTATAGAGCTTGGATGGCCGACAGCATTAATGGACTACTCTGAGTCTGACATTCGGCACGTTAGTCCTTTTCTGAACCTCTGCAGGTAACGGCGTGGTAGGTGAAATGTCAACATCATCTTTTGATTTTTCCAAGGTAGATGCGTTGATACGTTCATTCCACCAACCTTGTGTTGATCCCTTTATCATGCGTTATCGCGTAGTCGCAATCATTCAATGATCGCATTCGCTAAATACCGTAACTCTACACGATGACCGCAATCGCTTGACGAGCACAACTCCTATGCGACGGACGTATACGGTTGATTACCGCAACATCCATGCATTGATCGACACGTTCGCCTTTGCATGGAGAGTTTCTCCGCATGCGGTCATCTATGCGGTGGTTTGATTTTCGCGTTTGCACCCACTTCCTGCATTTGCTACAAAAATAGAACATTAAACGCATAATAACGCATAATAATGGGTTAGCCGAGATTCTTTAATGTTGATCGACGCAAGCTCATTTTCTCATGAATTCCTAGCACAATTGCCGCATATCCTGCTTAACAACCTTCATAATTCTAAGTAAAAGGCCTAAGATGACATGCATTTCTGCATGTCATTAGATGTTTGCGAGCATAAATCACCGCAAAGCCTTGCGGTAATGCTGCTCTCGTCTGTTGATTTCTTGTGATCACACTTTTCGTCTTGCGTCAACGCATATTCTGCATAAAAATACAAAAATCAACTATTTCTATGTGATGAACGCATGCAACCACAATGTTATGAATTTAATGCTTTTTGGACGCAATCTAACATATTTTATCAGCGCAAGCCAACATTGTTTAAGAACTTAGCACTGTAATAACGTGCATTTTTGCCCGTTATCACACCTCTAAATTTAAACAATGCTTGTCCTCAAGCATAAGCTAAATATTTCCTTTAGCAAGTCGACCACAAATCTCTTTTCCTAGATTTCTCAAGGATACTTCGTTCAAATCCTATACACCAAAATTTCCTTAAGTCTTATTCAAGTCTCCTCTAAAAATATTTCTAAGACCTTGGGACCGCAAGTTTAACCTTCAAAAGAACTTTACTAAATTCTGGAACATCGCATGATTTATTTAAAAAAGAAAACTCTTCCATCAGGGTGTCAATTGATTTTTATCTTTGCATATTTCTTGACATTATTATTTTTTTTGACCTTGCGCTGATCCAAGTGCCTTGTCTTCGTTTTGGCTTGCCCCCACGTGTGTCATGCGGACATCCAACCACGAGCAGTGCGCTCTTTCTCAAACTAAACTCATATCTACTTGGTAGTAGAGTTGCGGTCATTTATTTATGCGTTGATTCTGGCGACTTACCTTCGTTTTGGCTTGCCCCCACATGTGTCATGCAGACATCCAACTACGGGTAAGTGCCCTTGCCCTTCACAACTTAACTCTTATCAACATGGGTTTCCCATTGCGTTGACAGTGGAGTTGTTATTCTCAGAATTTTCCTTTTTTTTTTTTTTAAATAGCAAGGTCGAAAATAAATATCTCACCCCCAAATTTAAAATGCGGCAATGTCCTCATTGCCAAAAGATTGAAAGAAGTCATGCGATGTTCTCAGAAAGCTTCGTAAAGAGAGTTTGAAAGAATGCTAGTATACCCTTACTTCTAGAAATATTTCATGAGGTGACTATCTTAAGATTAAGTTGACTCTAGTATACAAAAGAAATAGAAGCATGTTTTTCATCATTAAAATCATAATTGGCAAATAGACAACATGCGGTGACTTACTAAATTTATCAATATTAAATGATTGCGATAATCAAAGAGGATGCGGTGATAAAACTTTCAAATTCAAAATGCGATGCGATAGTGCAAAATTTGAAATAAAGTGAAGGAAGAATACAACCCCCAAATTTGCGTTGTCGCCCACATTGTGTACGACGATCTATCTTCTTTAGATTGCGGTGACAAAATGAGATAAGTTACTTCTTCGTGTAACACCTTTGCAATCCAGCGCCGTAATTGTAGCAAGAAAAATAGAGAGAGGGTCAAATAAGATTAAACAAAACAAACGTCCTTTTTTTTTTTAGAATAGGAATAGATAAAGCTGAAAAGATATAGTGTAATGAAAATTCAGAGTAGTAGAGAAAAGTTGAAGATTCCATGATTCCCAAAACTTGTGTCCCTGATGAATTTCGATCGTCTGATAATGCAAGGACCACCTACTTCCTTCTTTATTCAAAGTTCCTCAGTTCCACGGAGTCAACTCGGCAATGCCAGCCTTCTCCATGATATGTTTTTACTCCTGCCCATTAACTTTGAATATGTTGGTTCTGTCATCATTTGATAATTCAACCGCGCCATGCAGAAATACCTGTCTAACTATGAATGGTCCGGACCAACGTGACTTTAATTTTCCAGGGAAGAGCCGTAGTCATGAGTTGAATAGTAAGACCCTCTGCCTGTCTTGGAGGTTCTTACCGCATATGTGTTTGTCGTGCCAGTGCTTTGTGTGCTCCTTGTAAATCTTTGCGTTCTCATATGCGTTAACCTTTCATTCTTCTAGCTCGACTAGTTGAAGTTTTCTCGCTTCTCTTGCTTTCTTCAAATCAAAGTTTAATTTCTTCACCACCCACAATGCCTTGTATTCCAGCTCCAGAGGCAAATGACACGCCTTATCAAATACCAACGCATATGAGGACATACCTATGGGTGTTTTAAATACAATCCGGTACGCCCACAAAGCATCGTCGAGCTTCGCTGCCCAATCTTTTCGCGAAGACCTTACCACCTTCTCAAGTATCAGCTTAATCTCCCGATTGGACACCTCAGCTTGACCATTCGTCTGCAGATGGTATGCGGTGGCCACTTTGTGGAGAATGTTATATTTGCACAGCAACTCCTTGACAGTATGATTGACAAAGTGAGACCCCTCATCATTTATTATGGCACGTGGGGTGCCAAAACGAGTGAAAATATTTTTCTTCAGGAATTAAGAGACTACCGTCGCATCGCTTGTGGCACACGCCACTGCCTTTACCCACTTGAATACATAGTCGACGACTAATAAAATATAATGTTTACCATTCGAGGGAGGGAATGGTCCCATGAAGTCAATGTCCCACACGTCGAATAACTCAAGCTCCAAGATGATGTTCATCGACATTGCATGTTTCCATGAAATGTTACATGTGTGTTGGCACTGATCACACTTCATGGCGTAGTCAGCTGCATATGGTGAATCGTGACATTGCGATAATATGCGTTGTTGAGCAGCATTTGGTATGCATAGTCGCAGAATTTTCCCCATTTTTGTACAAATTCGGCTCATCCCAGAAATATGATCTGCATTCATGCTTGAGCCTCCTCTTCTGGTGGTCAGTATAATCTTCTGGAAATTGCTCGCAAACCAGATAGTTGATTATGTCAGCATACCAAGGAAATTCTTCAATATGGAACAGCTGCTCATCCGAGAACACTACACTCACCTCTGATTCATTGCGGTCAACCTCAGGGTTTTCCAATCTAGACAAGTGATTCGAAATTTGGTTCTTCGTCCCCTTTCATCAATTATTTCTATGTCAAATTCTTGAAGGAGGAGAACCCATCTGATCAACCTCGGCTTTGCATCCTTCTTTATCATTAAGTACTTTATCGCTGAATGATCAGTATGGATGAGTACCTTCATCCCCAGCAGATATGCTCAAAATTTTTCCAACGCAAAAATTACCACAAGTAGCTCTTTCTCTGTGGTGTAATTGGTCTTAGCAGGATTTAATGTCTTACTCACATATGTGATGGGATGTAAGATTGTTTTTCTCTTTTGTGCCAAAGCTGCTCCCATCGCTTACCCGCTTGCATCAAACATTAATTCAAAAGGAAGTGTCCAGTCAGGTGCAATTAACACGGGTGCGGTAATCAGTGCATTCGTCAAAATTCTGAATGCGTTGAGGCAATTGTTGTCAAAATCAAATTTCTATCAGCTTCTAACAACACACTCAATGATCGTGCTATTTTCAAAAAGTCTTTGACAAAGCGTCTATAGAATCCAGCATGCCCCAAGAAACTTCGTACAACCTTAAAACTTGTTAGAGGTGGAAGTTTTTCAATTGCTTTTATTTTTTCTTTATCCACCTCCAACCCGTCTCGAGAAACCTTGTACCCCAACACGATGCACTTCTTAACCATAAAATGGCATTTTTTTCAGTTAAGAACGATATTCGTCTCTTCGCATCTTTTCAGTATCTTCTCCAGGTTGGCTAGACAGACTTCACAGGTGTGACCATTGTTGGATGCAAAATGTATGCGATGCTTAGATGATGCGCTACAACCTAATGTTGCCATAAACTTGTAACGTTGGATTTATACGATGACATACATGCACGGTTCAAGTCCAATATTATGCACTAATGACCTGACTTGACTTAATTCATGCAATACTACTTCTAGATATGCATTAGTAATAGATGTTCTTGTAGTATGCTATGCGTTGTCACAAGTTTCCTTGCGTTGGAACCAAGTATAATTCCACCGCAAGTTTCTCGGTGTGATCCGAGGTCGAACATAGGGACTGTTTGAGGTTATTGCATTATGTTTATGGTATGACCAAGTTTTTTCAATTTAATAAAAGGATTTGTGTAGAAGAATATAAAGTTGCGATAAAGTAAAGGAAAGCAGTAAAAATGCGATAATAAAATAAAGTGCAATAAACCTAAGCTAAAATGGTACAAGATACAGGTTTCATGTTACAAGATACTGAGGTCAAGGCTAGCTGTGAAGATTATACACAGATCATGTGATGTGATGGCAAGTCTTATGTACGAAGCAGAAAGAGAAAGATAACTAGTATAAACATCGCAAGTTCCTTAATCTGCGTTAACAGTGAATAATTAAACATGGTTCCATTTTTCCTTGGCGACACCTCTCACGTGATCACTGCATTCCCACATTCTCCAATGGATAAACAGGGACCACAACGTAAATATAATGCACACGGTTCTTCGACATCTCTTAGACATGTACAACTCGCTTTAATAACGCGCATCTCTAACCTTTCTCTCGACAGATTCAGAAATGCATTTTTCCACTCTGCTCTTCCACAACGATTGCATAGATGCGCTATTAACATGCCTTAGCTAAATGCTAACATTATGCATCTCTTTAAACATCGATTAAGTACTCGTTTTAATTCATCTTACACCTAGGGCATTTTAAGAAAAACTTCATGAAGGAAAGGCGAAAAATGGAGGAACAAAATAGATAGAGAAGGGTATGGAAAACGATTCAGAACATCATTAAATATACCTATTTAGCGTCTGATAATCCGTTGGAATGAAGGGGGGTACAATATCCCATCTCAGATTCGTCCGGAGATCTCCGATTTGGATGATGTTTCTTTCTCGATATCGGACTGGATCGTTTATGGAAAGGAATTTTGAACTTTCCCTTCTTCAGGCTTTGCTCAACCGTTAGCAGGCGAAATCTATAGTTAGAGCTTCGTGGCGGGGATCTGGTAAGCATTAACACTTGAGACTCACCTTCTTTCGACCTTGTCTCTTCTTCTTCCGAATTTTTTTCTTCAGTTTACCCACTTCAGCTTCAGCCTTTCTCTCATATGACCTAATATACAATTGCCCGTTATCCAGTTTTAAGCCATCCTTTTTCTATGAATTCTATAGGTATTTTAGGTGAGATCTTTGACACCGCCTTGTGTCCACTTTGTTTTATAAATTTCGAAAAGAATGGAGGGTTATTATTCCTTTGTTATGAAATTCCAGGACCGTCAAATCTACACAAACCGTTAGGCGTACATTCACAACCTTCTGGCTTTTGCATCATTTGCTCAGCTGCATCTTTCGATTCGAGTGTTCACATGTTAGCTGTTTTTTATTACGCATGCATTAAAAGTTAGCTCTTGGACCGACTGTCGCATTGCCGTCCTTCACTTGAGTTTAGTTAATCATCTTTTCATTTGTGGATTGACAGGCGCAAAATGTGACAGAGAGATGCGTTTTTTGGGTCAGTTTGTTCCTTGGAGGCCTTGAATCTCTAAGCAGCGGAGTTGGGTGGACTTTGTTGGTTTCTCTGCAAAACAGAAAGTAGAAATCTACCTTTTCTTTCCATTCTTAATGATGTTAGTGGTTGTAATTGCGATAATTCATAAAATTATTGTATTTCGAAGATAATTTTCATACAATTTGAGCGGGCATATTTATTCTCTTTTGGCGTCTAGATTTAGATAAGGCAGTATAAATAACTAAGTACTTCTACAAGTTATCAATCTTAGACAGAGAGGTCTCCATTGAAGATCTTTTCAACAGAGTTCCTCAAGATAGTCTGAAAAGAATGGCCATCATGCACCTTTAGAATGTGCTTGGCCGCATTTGCAGAGGCACCAAAATAACATGCCGGTGAAAAACAAAGGTTCCCATATGGGGGCAGGTGAATGTGGTCTTTGTCCTGGGTCTTCTGGAGCAAATCATTAATCTGGTTATACCCGAATTAGCCATTCCAGAAAAACTAATAAAAGTCTGAGAAAACAATAAAAGTCCATTCCGGCTAGACGGTCTAGCATTTGATCAATGAACGGTAGAGGGAAATGATCTTTCTTTATGGTCGCATTCAGCTTGCGTTAGTCCATGCAAATGCGCCACCCAGTGACCGTTCTTTGTGGTATCAGCTCATTGTTTTTGTTCGAGACTACCGTCATGCCACCCTTTTTAGGCACACACTGCACGGGGCTGACCCACGTGCTATCTGCTATCGGATAAATAATGCCCGCATTTAACCATTTAATGATCTCTTTTTTAACGACCTCTTTCATCGTAGGGTTGAGTCTGCACTGATGTTTGATCGTTGCCTTATGGTTTTCTTCAAGACGAATTCGGTACATATAGTACGCTGGGCTTATTCCTCGAATGTCGGTGAGCGTCCAGCCAATTGCTCGCACGTGCTTCCTCAGAATGCTCATCAATGCATTCTTCTAGTCTTCATTAAGATCTGAGGAAATTATTACTGGCAGCTTCTCATGCTGCCCCAAAAATGCGTACTTTAAGTGGTTCGGTAGGGTCTTTAATTCCATTGTTGGTGGTTCTACTAGGGACGGTTGCATTGTTTTCTTTCTTCTTTTTCTGTTGGCTCTTCTTCTTAGTTTGCGATCATCTTTTCTTCCTTGCTTGTTTTTGTTATGATCGCATTACATGCAGCAATGGATGCGCTTACATCCTCTTCTTCATTCTCTTCTTCAATCAATATGGTCGTCGTCTGAGTCATGCAGGTCTTCTTCATCAGGAAACTTCATGGCACGGATTATGTTGAACTTGAGCTTCTGTTCATTGATGCTCAAAGTGATCTCCCCTTTATGCACATCAATCTGGACACGACCTATTGATAAAAATGTCGCCCCAAGATGATAGGCACATCTTTGTCGGCCTCATAATCAAAGATGATGAAGTCGGCTGGTAGGATAAATTTATCGATGTTGATCAGCACGTCCTTCAACTTCCTCCCTGGATGCACCAAAGATCTATCTACAAATTGGAGAGTCACGGTCATGGCCGCAAGTTGCCCTACATTCAGCTGCTTAAAGATCAACAGAGGCATCAAGTTGATGCTGGCTCCAAGGTCACACAAGGCTTGCCCGATGTACAGTCCTTCTATGGTTGGAAATAGGGTATGGTAAAGCTCCTAGGATCACTCATCTGCGGTGGAATTATTGATTTCGAACTTTGCGTTAAAGCCACCGTGGGCAAACTTTCCAGTACTCCTCTTCTTGGTTACCATTTCCTTCAGAAACTTCGCGTTATGCAGGCAACTTCTCAATCGGCTTCACTGAAGGGAATATTAATATGTAATTGTTTAATATAGACAGAAAGTGTTGGTACTGTACCTTTTCGTTCTTTTTTCTTTTTGAGTCTCCTGCAGGAAAAAACCTTCTCTCTTC